>NC_059181.1:53425319-53773444 GCF_019923935.1 Bubalus bubalis
ATTTGTCCCCAGCAGACCTACCCTAAAAGAATGGCTAGAAAAAAAAATCTAAATAGAAAGGAAATGATGAAAGAAGGAGTCTTTGGAACATCAATAAAGAAGAAAGAACAACACAAAAAGAAAAATTAGGGATAAATATAATAGACTTTCTGTCTCTTTAGTTTTCTAAGCCATGTTTAGGAACTGAAGGAAAAAAAGTATTGTCTTAAGTGGTTCTCAAAGTATGTAGAGAAATAATTAAGATGATGATAATATTATAATAGGGAAGAACAAAGGGAATTAATAGCTGGAAAGTTTTCTAATCTTGAACTAAAAAATGAAGACATGGTTGGACTGCGATAAATTATGTACATATAGAGAATAATATGTATAATGAAATAATATGTATAGTATATAATACTTAATACAATGTGAAAATCTGTACAAAGTGATACATTCAGAAACACTATAGATAAGTAAAAATGGAATTCTAAAAATAGTGAGTAGCAAGACCATGGTCTCATTTTTCTCATGTTCCTCTCTTCTAACTATAAGCTCTGGAAATAATGCATGAAGGAACCAAATGAGAACTCTGAAAGGTAGAAAGGGGAAGACAGTCTAGTTAGGGCCCCGGGGCTGTAGGAACAACATGGTGGCAGAGTATCTTATGACAACCCCCCACCACAACACACACACACACACACACACACACACACACACACACACACACAAAACCCAGGCCTGGCATTTCCTAAACTCCAATCTGTTAGCAGTAGAAAGCCCAGGTAGGCTTATTTCTTGCCTGAGCTGAAGAGAAATACCATCACCAACACTCAAAGGAGCCTGGTAGTAACGGCTAGGAGGATCTATCAGGACACCTGCTGATAATAAAGAGCCAGAGGAAATGCATTTCTTCCCTGCTGGGCTACCCTCTGCTATAAGAGATAAGAGGCAACAGGGTGGCAGGATCCAGAGTGCTTCTACCACAACAAGCAGCTCCACCGGGGAAGCTTCTTCATCCCCAGGGCCTCAGACATCCTTGACAAGAATTTTAAAGCAGTCTTCATAAAAATGATTTCACAAGCAATTTTAAATTCACTTAAATGAAAAATTAGGAACTCTTGGAAAGAAATAATGTAATACTGAAATAAGAAAACTCAATAGTATAGTGGAGAAGAGAGTATAAAATCACTGAATTGAGGCTATATCAAGTGAATTTATTCAATCCAAAAGTAGAATAGACCAAATACAAACCAGAACCTCAAGATCCTGTGACAAAATAATGAGTGCTGCTATTTACAAGAAACTCAGTAAAGCTTCACTTTATCTATGTCATTCAAACTCAGTGATATAGGTAAAGTGAAACATACAAAAAATATATAATGCAAGTGTTAACAAAAAGAAAGTCTTTGAGAAAAAGCCAATAACAATAATAAACATTTTGCTTGATGAGTAAAAATTAAATGAAAAGACTCACAAATCACCATTATCATGAATAAAATTGGGGATATTGTTAAAGATTCTACATAATTAAAAACATAAAGAATATACAAATAATTTTCCATTTATAAATTTGACAACACAGAAGACAAAGGCATATTCATCAAAAATCATAACCTGCCAAAATCTAGCCAATATAATATACATAATCTGATAATCTGATTAGTCCTATAACAATGGAAGATTTTCAATTTGCAATTTAAAAGCTCTAGAAAAAGAAACCTCCATGCCAAACCTACTGAATAAAGAATAATTAACACTATTTTACACAATATCTTTCAGAAAATAGAAGAGGGGAGAATACTACTTGTATTATTTTATGATTTAAGATGAAACTGGAGCTTATTATACAGAGTGAAGTAAGTCAGAAAGAAAAACACCAATATGGTATATTAATACATATATATGGAATTTAGAAAGATGGTAATGACAACCCTGTATGCAAGACAGCAAAAGAGACACAGATATAAAGAACAGACTTTTGGACTCTGTGGGAGAAGGTGAGGTACGATGATTTGAGAATAGCTTTGAAACATGTATATTACCATATGTGAAATAGATCACCAGTCCAAGTTCGAAGCATGAAACAGGGCACTCAAAGCCAGTGCACTGGGACAACCCTGAGGAATGGGATGGGGAGGGAGGTGGGAGGGGGGTTCAGGATGGGGGACACATGTACACACATGGCAGATTCATGTCAATGTGTGGCAAAAACTACTACAATATTGTAAAGTAATTAGCTTCCAATTAAAACAAATACATTAATTAAAAAAAGAAATATATATTACAGGGAAAAAAGAGAATTACTCTTAATTGCAAAACCAGACAAAAGCAGTACAAAAACAAGTATATGAACATAACTGCAATAGAACAATAAAATATTTTAAACAAAATCTGAAAATACAAAAGAATTATAGATCGTGGTTATAGATCGTGGTCAAATGGGATTTGTTCACCACTGCATTCCCAGTACATTATAAATGTTTAGCACTGATTCATGGGAATGAATGAATGGATTAATTAGTTAATTCTTACTGAACCATTCTTTTCACTTAGTTGTCCCAAACTCAGCTCAAATTCAGCATGATTAAAAATTTACTTATTAATTTATATGTTCCTCTTCCTACTCAGCACGTCAGGAATATACTCAATAATACTACAAATAATCAATATTTATTGAAAGAATAAATGTACCTGTTAAAGACAGGCCACCATCATCCAAACACCTAAGCCCAAACTGAAAGACTACAGTGGTCAATGGCATAAACTTTGGAGTCAAACAGAATTGAACTGAAATTCAGTTTTGCCATTTATCACACGTGTGAACATAAATAAACTGATTTCTCAGGTTAAGTACAAAAGTTAGAAAAGACTAATATCCCAGCTCAGTGAGGAGAGGCAGGATGAGTTCCTTCTTACTCCATTTATTCTATCCAGGCCTTCAACTGATTGGAAGAGGCCATCCAACATTAGAGAGGGCAATCTCCTTCACTGAGTCCACCAAATCAAATGTTAATCTCATTCAGAGATTAAAGAAAGATTAATATTCTCACATACACACCCAGAAATGATGTTTTGCCAAATGTCTGAGAACCCCTGGACACACAAAATTAACCACCAGAGGGAGTAACAACTGTGAAATGAAAAGGAAGAAAGATTCAGCAGACAGAGCCATTGAACCATGATGCAGAGGTGGAAAAATTTCTCTCAGAACAGTGAAGAGTTCTAGGGCAAATATTGTTTGTTAGAGGAGCCTGTGCTTGGTGGAAATGGTTATGTCTTTGTATAGCGACCTTACTCAGATAGTGGCTAGGAAACACCAGTAAAAATCTTGAAGTTGGCTACCTTCATCTTGTTCAGTTATTAAGTGGGGGGCATCAGAGAAGATTAGGACTTCATTTGGAAAGCAAATGCAGGCTCAAGGAGCTAACAGTTGTCAGTTAAACACATTCTTCTCAATTGGATGGCAAGTTTCAATTTTGAAGGACAATACAAGAGGTGCAACACAGATACATGTGCCACAGCCTAAGTCACCATTATCTCTCATTTGGATAATTTCAGTGGCCTCTTAGCTATTTTCTTGTTATCAGTCTTGTCCCTCACCTCTCGCTCCAGTGTCAGTACTCCTCACAAAGTCCTGAGAAATCCTAGTAAAATGTAAGTTAAATCCTCTATTCACCTCAACAAACTCTTAATGCTTTCCATTTTCTTTGGAAAAAAAAGCTAATACAAAGACTAACAAAGGCTTACATAATCAATCACTGCATTTATTATTTATTTCATAGTACTCTGAGCACATAATCAACTTCTCAGAGAGACTTTCTTATGTGCCACATCAGATGGAGAGAGTACTTCTCCATTCTCAATGACCACATTATATTTATTTCAACCATTCAGGTATGATCTGAATGAAATCCCTTACGATTATGAGGTGGAAGTGACAAATAGATTCAAGGGATTACATCTGATAGACAGAGTACCTGAAGAACTATGGACAGAGGTTCATGACATTGTACAGGAGGCAGTGATCAACACCATCCCCAAGAAAAAGAAGTGCAAAAAGGGAAAACACTTGTCTGAGGAGCCTTACAAATAGCTGAGAAAAAGAGAAGAGAAAGCCAAAGGAGAAAAGGAAAGATATACCCATTTGAATGCAGAGTTCCAAAGAACAGTAAGAAGAGATAAAAAAGCCTTCTTCAGTGATGAATACAAAGAAATAGAGGAAAACAATAGAATGGGAAAGACTAAAGATCTCTTCAAGAAAATTAGAGATATCAAGGGAAAATTTCATGCAAAGATTGGCACAATAAAGGACAGAAATGGTATGGATCTAACAGAGGCAGAAGATATTAAGAAGAGGTGGCAAGAATACACAGAAGAACTGTACAAAAAAAGATCTTCATGACCCAGATAACCACAATGGTGTGATCACTCACCTAGAGCCAGACATCCTGGAATGTGAAGTCAAGTGGGCCTTAGGAAGCATAACTACCAACACAGCTAGTGGAGGTGATGGAATTCCAGTTGAGCTCTTTCAAATCCTCAAAGATGATGCTGTGAAAATGCTGCACTCAATATGCCAGCAAATTTGGAAAAGTCAGCAGTGGCCACAGGACTGGAATAATTCAGTTTTCATTCCAATCCCAAAGAAAGGCAATGCCAAAGAATGTTCAAACTACTGAAGAATTGAACTTATCTCATATGCTAGCAGAGTAATGCTCAAAATTCTCCAAGCGAGGCTTCAACAGTGAACTATGAACTTTTAGATGTTCAAGCTGGATTTAGAAAAGGCAGAGGAACCAGAGATCAAATTGCCAACATCCGTGGGATCATCAAAGAATCAAGAGAATCCCAGAAAAACATCTACTTCTGGTTTATTGACTATGCCAAGCCTTTGACTGTGTGGATCACAACAAACTGTGGAAAATTCTTTAAGAGATGGGAATACCAGACCACCTGACCTGCCTCCTGACAAATCTGTATGCAGGTCAAGAATCAACAGTTAGAACTGGGTATGGAACAACAGACTGGTTCCAATTTGGGAAAGGAGTACGTCAAAGTTGTATATTGTCACCCTGCTTATTTAACTTATATGCAGAACAATTCATGTGAAATGCAGGGCTGGATGAAGCACAAGCTAGAATCAAGATTGCTGGGCGAAACATCAATTACTTCAGATATGCAGATGACACTACCCTTATGGCAGAAAGGGAAGAAAAACTAAAGAGCCTCTTGATGAAAGTGAAAGAGGAGAGTGAAAAAGTTGGCTTAAAACTCAACATTCAAAAAGCTAAGATCATAGCATCCGGTCCCATCACTTCATGGCAAATAGATGGGGAAACAATGGAAACCTTGGGAGACTTTTTTTGGAGGGGGGGGCTCCAAAATCACTGCAGATGGTGACTGCAGCCATGAAATTAAAAGATGCTTACTCCTTGGAAGGAAAGTTATGACCAACCTAGACAGCATATTAAAAAGCAGAGACATTACTTTACCAACAAAGGACCATCTAGTCAAAGCTATGGTTTTTTCAGTATGTATGGATGTGAGAGTTGGACTATAAAGAAATCTGAGCTCTGAAGAATTGGTGCTTTTAAACTGTGGTGTTGAAGAAGACTCTTGTTCTGCAAGGAGATCCTACCAGTCAAGCCTAAAAGGAAATCAGTCCTGAACATTCATTGGAAGGACTGATGCTGAAGCTGAAACTCTAATACTTTGGCCACCTGATGTGAAGAACTGACTCATTGGAAAAGACTCTGATGCTGGGAAAGATTGAAGGCAGGAGGAGAAGGGCATGACAGAGGATGAGATGGTTGGATGGCATCACCGACTCGATGGGCATGAGTTAGAGTAAGCTCCGGGAGTTGGTGATAGACAGGGAAATGGTATGGACCTAGGACTGTATGCTGCAGTCCATTGGGTGGCAAAGAGTCAGACACAACTGAGCAACTGAACTGACTGAAATCTTATCAAAGTAACCTTGACTTTAGGACACAAATTATATCCATTTTCTTCTCTGCTGCATTGCTAGCTTTGAGAACAGTGTGTTATTTCTCTCAGTTTCTCACTAAATATGTGTTAAAGGACTTCTATAATTGCTATATTGTTTCATTCCCTGGTGAAAATGTAATCTACACCAGGGCCAGAATTTGATCTGTTTCAGCTTTGGATTTGCAAGTCATAGAATAGAGACTAGCAAATAATAGGTATAAAAAAATTATTTGTAGAATGAGTAAATAACAACTATTGGGTTGTGACAATGTACCAGGCCTACTGATAATAAAGCATAATAGTAATAAGCAAGGTAGATGTGGTAACTAAATTTAGATATAAAGAAATAAAAAATAAAAACGTATACTATAAAATATGACACATACAAACAAAGGAAAATATGTAGTGCTATCAGAATATGAAATCAAATTTTCCTTAGAAAGTAAGGAAAGCATTCTATAGAAAGCAACATATATGCTAATAAATTCAGCATAGGGAGGAGGTAGTAATGGAAAGGAGGTTAGAACTATATTCTAGGCAGACAGAACAGTGTATGCAAAGCCCCGGTGAAAAGTGAAAGTCACTAAGTTGTGTCCGACTCTTTGTGACCCCATGGACTATACGGTCCATTGAATTCTCCAGCCCAGAATACTGGACTGGGTAGCCTTTCCCTTCTCCAAGGGATATTCCCAATCCAGGGATTGAACCCAGGTCTACCACATTGCAGGCAGATTCTTTACCAACTGAACCACAAGGGAAGCCCAAGAATACTGGAAGGTGTAGCCTATTCCTTCTCCAGTGGATCTTCCTGACTCAGGAATCAAACTGGGGTCTACTCTATGCAGGCGGATTCTCTACCAACTGAGCTATCAGGGAAGCCCAAAGTCCCCGTAGCAGGAAAGAAACTGACGTGTTTGATAAGCTGAAAGAATTATTGACATTGAAGTAGTCAATGCCATCTAACCGAAGACACCAGGAATACCTAGGAGTTTAAATAAGTGGTATTTATCACTAATTGCACTAAAGAAGTGAATGACTTGTGGAACCATGAATGTATGTCAGGAAGATCATGTTAGAAAAGATATATTATGGGATTTGAGTTTGGGTTGGGTGATTTGGTTGTTTATGTCCAACGGGAGAATAACAGGGTTTAACCATCAGTAGCAGGACCTGTTATCAGCAGCACTGAGGCCTCTGTCTAACCATCAGATGAGTGGCACACGTCAGCACCTGCTTTTTTCCTTCATGTGACTAAAGAGCAGAGAGTTGTGGGGGAAAGTGGCACAAGAACCTGGAGAGGTAGGCAGGGCCAGGCCAGGCAGGGCCTAGAAGACCATGTTGGCAAAGTTGGCCTTTATCTTAAAGCAAAGAGAAATGGAAGAGTGGTGTATTTCAATCTGTGTGTTCAGGACTGTGGAGGGTCTGAGATTTTATGCTACTTGCAAATTCATGAGCTAATCTGCTACAGATTGACAGATCCTGACAGAAGACTCCTGGGTGAGACAAAGAGCTTTCCACTGGCAGCAAAGGCAGTGAGGTTTGCACCAGTGCTGCATATGCCCAAAGCCCCCTGGGGGCAAGGAAGGTAGATGTGGATGCTTACACGTGCAGAGGGTTGTGATACACAAATGGACCCCTGAGCTTGGGAGATTTCCTGCTTTTGTAGTGAGCAGAAGTACTCCTGCTCCCTGAGGGAGGTGTTATCTCATCCCTCATATCCTCAGGACAAATAAAACCCAGAGAAATCTCCCTGGTTAAGAGCAGTTAGGGCTTTATACTCTTGGCACACCCAGCAAAACCACAAAGGAACACTCAGGGCCCATAGGAGACTTCTATTCCCAACACTGTGTTGCTGAAAAGGCCAACATTTGGAGAACCTGCTCATTACATGGAGAAAACTAACACAAATCATGGACTTAGACCATGTCTGATCATTCTCATCAGGCTACATACCTGCTATAACTCCTCCTGTGTTGACCCCCCCACACTCCCCTGCAGCTATCGCCCCACCTGGTCACTGGGTAATGTAACACACCCCAGGATAACTCCAGTGAGAGAGTATGTACAGAGACAGTAGCACCTTGCTGAGCGAAAAGGAGAAGCACCCAACACCATGAAGAAAGAAGGACAGGTGGAGACAAGGAAGATGGTGTCCTGGGCTGGGGACATGGAAGATGCCTGAACCCCTGGGCACTGGTGCTCCATGAGGCATGCAAGTGCACCCCAAGAGGTGTTTTTGAGGGCCCGGTGTAAAGTGGACAGGACCCAGAAGAGAGGCACTAAACCCTCCCAGTAACTTCCAGGCCTACCTCTTAGAGAAACCTCACCTTGCATTTTCCATGGGAGATGGAGTTCCTTGAGATCCTTGGTTGCCATGGGAACTCAGTTACTTGATCCAGCTTCTGTGAACCACATGTGTCTCATCATGACCAATTTTCCCCAAATGGATTCATGATAGTTGGACGCCTTGTTCTGAGCTTGCTGATATTGTCTGCAGATGGGTGAACAGCTGACAGCTTTAGGGGGTGGAATGGGACACATTACTCCAACCAAAACTGTAGGAGGAAACTCTGGTTAAATCTGCAGTGGTCAATGGTTCTATCTGGTGTGATGCTTGCATGTGCTTATTATATCATGTATATATATCTTCTAATATTTTAATAAAGTCACAGTTAGAATTCTGATACCATACCTATTCACTGTTTATAACATAATACAAATTATAGTCTCATTAATACCCCATGGACAGAGGAGCTTGGCAGGCTACAGTCCATGGGGTCACAGGAGTTGGACGTGACTTGGCAACTAAACCAACCAACCAATAATGGAATAATTATATTCAACATGTAATGATTTGTGGCATGGTATCGGGTAATATGCTAAGCACTTTACCCATAAAATCTCACTGAAGCTTCACAGAAAGGTAAGCGGTTTCGTGTTTTTATTTTTAAACCTCCATTTTGCTGATGAAGAGATTGATGCCCCAGAGAAGTTTTCTAATGACACACATGGTGGGTGTGGGTACAGGAAGGGCCAGGGTGGAGAGTGTCAGGTCCAGGGGTTGGAGAGACACAAGACACCTGTGAGGACCTTAACTGCATAACACAGCAAATGCAAAACACAATGGCAAGTCAAAAGAAAGACTTGGGAGAATGTGGAGGAAAGCTTTGAACAGGTTTTTCAGTGAGAAGCCATGAATTTTCATTTTGCACCAAGCCCCTCAAATAGCTGGACCGGTGTGGTAGAGAAGGTCACAAATTCAGATTGCATAGCTCCAAAGCTCGTGTTATTACTTTTCTTTTTTTTTTTTTTTAATTTTATTTTTAAACTTTACATAACTGTATTAGTTTTGCCAAATATCAAAATGAATCCGCCACAGGTATACATGTGTTCCCCATCCCGAACCCCCCTCCCTCCTCCCTCCCCATTCCATCCCTCTGGGTCGTCCCAGTGCACCAGCCCCAAGCATCCAGTATCGTGCATCGAACCTGGACTGGCAACTCGTTTCATACATGATATTTTACATGTTTCAATGCCATCCTCCCAAATCTTCCCACCCTCTCCCTCTCTCACAGAGTCCATAAGACTGTTCTATACATCAGTGTCTCTTTTGCTGTCTCGTACACAGGGTTATTGTTACTTTTCTTTTCCTCCTGTCTTAATGAGAAAATCAATGACTAGGTGATACATACACACGATATAAAATTCAAAAGTTACAAACATTCAGTCAAAAGTATGTCTCTCGCCCCAGTTGTTGGAGCTTACAGCTCTCCTCCCCAAAGACAACACTTTCCCAACAGGTTCTTACATATCCTTCCTTTGACGTTAGGAAGGATGTGCAAGCATATAGGCGTATTTTAACCACTCCTCTTTATATACAAATGGTTAAATAACAAATGGTTAAATTTCCCCATGTGCTGGCATGTGTAGGCGAGTGTTCTGGGCCTACATTTTTCCATTTGCAACATATCATGGAGGTCTTTCTGCATGATCACAATGAAGCAAAAGTTAGAGAGTGCCTGTCATGCCATTGTGTTAAGTGCTTTAAACCTGTTGGTTTAACCCTCACTATGCCCAATGAAGTATTAAATATTATCCCCTTTAATTGATGAATAATTTAAAGTATATAGAATTTGAATAACTTGTCAAAGGCAATATGGCTAAAAGCGGGGAGAATCAGGATTTGACCCATTGAGTGTAGTTCCAGATTGTACACTTGAGTAACATTCTTTTTTTCTTAAATACCTGCATGATATCCTTTTACATTGATGTAGTTACTTTTATTTACAATTCTGCTACTGATAGACACTTCTGGTTTTTCCAATCTCACATCATCACAGACAAAGCTACGTTGAATAAGCTTACATATGTAATCATACCACACATGTGCAAGTACATTCAATGGCTAAATTCATAGGAGTAGGATTTCTGGACCAAAGGGTAAATGCACACATGATTTTGACAGCTATTGCCCTCTCCAGGTGTTGTATCAATTCACACCAGCACTAACAATGCAGGAGTATTTCTGTTTCCCCACATCCTCACCAAAACAATGTGTTTCAAATACTTGTGTATTGGGCAACATGGTAAGTAATGAGTGATAGGTTATAGTGGTTAAAATACCCATTAGACTTATTATGAACTAGGCTGGGGATTTTAAAAACACATTTAGAGGCATTATGTATTTTCCTTTCCATAAATGTATTTGTCATACCAGTAGGCCAGAACTGACTAACTGTTCTTAAACCTGTGCCTTTTCCTGCTGGAGTTTTCCAGCCCTACAGCACCTAACTTGGGCCCATGAACTGCGTCCTGGCCAAGGGAAAGTGGATCTAAGTGATGTACATTGACCAGATGACTCTTAAAAGCTTCCTTTGAATCCTCCTATTCTCCTTCTTTCCCCGTGTGCTGGCAGAAGATAAGCAAAGTTACCAATGCAGCCAAATGCTGATGCTGGCAGAGATTCTTCTGTGGGTTGATCCCTGAGTAAGTTCAGAAAGCAAAGCCAAGGCTCCCAAGACTGCTTCCACTTGAATTTTACATGGGAAACATATCTAGGGTGCAAGGCCATGAGTTTTGGGAGTTCTGCTTGTGTTATCAAAACAACAGAGGCCTTTGCTCCTCTTTTTTTTTTTAATGGTTGAATGAAAGATTGTCTTATTTGGGAAATTAGTCCATCCATTATTTGTGATATAGATAGCAAATATTTTTTAAACTTGGCCTTTGAGTTTTAACTTGATATATAAATTTGTAATCTCTTTTCAGTCTTGTTGTACTAAAATGTTTTAAGACAATCTTTTTCTTTTGTGAATTCTACTTTGTAACATGCCTAGAAAGACCCTGTTCACTCCAAACTTATACCAAAAAAATCTTTGGAGAGTCTCTTCTACATCTCTTTTTCTAGCAGTTGTTTCAGCATGAATGAATGATGAGTTTTGAGAAGATATGTTTCTATATCTATTGAGGAGATCATGTTTAGATTTCTCTTCTTCATCTGTTAACGTGATGGATTACCCTGACTTATTTTCTTTTTTTTAAAATTATTATTTTATTATTATTATTTTTTTACTTTACAATATTGTATTGGTTTTGCCATACATCAACATGCATCTGCCACGGGTGTACACATATTTTCAAATGGTAAATCAATCTTGCTTTCCTGGAATAAAAGCAACTTCATCATGATAACATATCTTTTCTATATATTGCTGGGATTTGTTTTTTCATTTGTTTCTTAGGATATTGTCATCTATGTTTATGAAACAAGGTTTGTAATTTAAACTTCTGAAAGTACCCTGTCGAGTTTTTGTACCAATGTATGTATGCTACAGAAAATGCAAGAGGGTAGTATATCCTCTATCTCTATTCTCTAAAAAGTTTATGTAATATTGTAATTATCTCTTATTTAAATATTGACAGAACTCATTTATAAAGCTATTTGGGCTTAGAGGTCATCTGTGGAAATATTTTATTCCATTTATTTCATATTTTTAGTTCAAATCATGTTTTTTAATATCCCCTCTAAACTTTATTAACTTATATTTTTGTTTTTGTTGCTGTTGTTTAGTTGCTAAGTTGATTTCAACCCTTTTGTGAGCCTCCCCACCCCATGGACTCTAGCCCGCCAAGCCTCTCTGTCCATAGGATTTTCAAGACAAGAATACTGGAGTGGGTTGTCATTTCCTCCTCCAGGGGATCTTTCAGACCCAGGGACTGAACCCTTGTCTCCTGCATTGACAGGTGGATTCTTTATCACTGAGCCACCAGGGAAGCCCCCAAGTTGTATTTTACTTTGTGTAAAATACAGTTGTATTCCCCACTTCCTCTTCATTTTCATATTTGGTATAAAGGTCTCTAGAAATGTCATCTTATTTGAATCCTGGTATTAATAAATTTTGCCTTTATCATTTTTCCCTTGAAGTCTGACCAGAGGCTTGTCCATTTTATTGACTATATAATGCTATATTAAAATGCTGTGTTCAGTTAGGTTCAGTTCAGTTACTCAGTCAAGTCTGACACTTTGCAAGCCCACGGACTGCAGCACGTCAGGCTTCCCTGTCCATCACCAACTCCTGGATCTTGGTCAAACTCATGTTCATCGAGTCAGTGACGCCCTCCAACCTTCTCATCTTCTATCGTCACTTCTCCTCCTGCCTTCAAACTTTTCTAGCATCAGGGTCTTTTCTAGTGAGTCAGTTCATCCCATCAGGTGGCCAAAGTATTGGAGTTTCAGCTTCAACATCAGTACTTTCAATGAACACTCAGGACTGATCTCCTTTAGGATAGACTGCTTGGATCTCCTTGCAGTCCAAGGGACTCTCAAGAGTTTTCCCCAACACCACAGTTGAAAAACATCAATCTTTGGTGCTCAGCTTTCTTTATAATCCATCTCTCACATCCATACATGACTACTGGAAAAACCATAGCTTTAACTAGATGGACCTTTGTTGGAAAAGCAATGTCTCTGCTTTTTAATATGCTGTCTAGGTTGCTCATAGCTTTTCTTCCAAGGAGCAAGGGTCTTTTAATTTCATGGCTACAGTCACCATCTGCAGTGATTTTGGAGCCCAAAAACTTAAAGTCTGTCACTGTTTCCATTGTTTCCCCATCTATTTGCCTTGAAGTGATGGAACCAGATGCCATGATCCTTGTTTTCTGAATGTTGAGTTTTAAGCCAACATTTTCATTCTCCTATTTCACTTTCATCAAGAGGCATTTTAGTTTGTCTTTGCTTTGTGCAATAAGGTTGGTGTCATCTGAATATCTGAGCTTATTGATATTTCCCCTGGCAATATTGATTCTAGCTTGTGCTTCATCCAGCCCAGCATTCCCCATGATGTACTCTGCATATAAGTTAAATAAGCAGGGTGAGGGTGACAATATACAGCCTTGACGTACTCCTTTCCCAATCTAAAACAAGTCTGTTGTTCCATGCCTGGTTCTAACTGTTGCTTCTTGACCTGCATACAGATTTCTCAGGAGGCAGGTAAGGCGGTCTGGTATTCCCATCTCTTTCAGAATTTTCCACAGTTTGTTGTGATCCACATAGTCAAAGGCTTTAGTGTAGTCAGTAAAGCAGAAGTGGGTGTTTTTCTGGGCTTCTCTTGCTTTTTCAGTGATCCAATGGATGTTGGCAATTTGATCTCTCTGGTTCCTCTGCCTTTTCTAAACCCAGCTTGAATATCTGGAAGTTCACAATTCACATACTGTTGAAGCCTGGCTTGGAGAATTTTGAGCATTACTTTGTTAGAGTGTGAGATGAGTGCAGTTGTGTGGTACTTTGAACATTCTTTGGCATTGCCTTTCTTTGGGATTGGAATGAAAAGTGAATTTTTCCAGTCCCATGGCCACTGCTGAGTTTTCCAAATTTGCTGGCATGTTGAGTGCAGCATTTTCACAGCATCATCTTTGAGGATTTGAAAGAGCTCAACTGGAATTCCACCACCTCCACTAGCTTTGTTGGTTGTTATGCTTCCTAAGGCCCATTTGACTTCACATTCCAGGATGTCTGGCTCTAGGTGAGTGATCACACCATTGTGGTTATCTGGGTCATGAAGATCTTTTTTGTACAGTTCTTCTGTGTATTCTTGCCACCTCTTCTTAATATCTTCTGCTTCTGTTAGATCCATACCATTTCTGTTCTTTATTGTGCCCATCTTTGCATGAAATGCTCCCTTGGTGTCTCTAGTTTTCTTGAAGAGATCTCTAGTCTTTCCCATTCTATTGTTTTCCTCTATTTCTTTGTATTCATCACAGAGGAAGGCTTTCTTATCTCTTCTTGCTGTTCTTTGGAACTCTGCATTCAAATGGGTATATCTTTCCTTTTCTCCTTTGCCTTTCTCTTCTCTTCTCAGTGATCCATAGGGCTTCCTCAGAAAACCATTTTGCCTTTTTGCATTTCTTTTTCTTGGAGGTGGTCTTGATCAATGCCTCCTGTACAATGTCATGAACCTCCATCCATAGTTCTTCAGGCACTCTGTGTATCAGATCTAGTCCCTTAAATCTATTTGTCACTTCCTCTGTATAATCATAAGGGATTTGATTTAGGGCATACCTGAATGGTCTAGTGGTTTTCCCTACTTTCTAGTAGGGAAAGTACTGGTACTGGTCTAGTACTTTCCGTACAAGGCAAGCTATTCAATATCACAGTAATCCAAGTCTATGCCCCAACCAATACTGCTGAAGAAGCTGAAGTTGAATGGTTCTATGAAGACCTACAAGACCTTCTAGAACTAACACCCAAAAAAGATGTCCTTTTCATTATAGGGGACTGGAATGCAAAGGTAGGAAGTCAAGAGATAGTTGGAGTAACAGGCAAATTTGGCCTTGGAGTACAAAATGAAGCATGGCAAAGTCTAACCGAGTTTTGCCAAGAGAACGCACTGGTCATATCAAACACCCTCTTCCAACAACACAAGAGAAGACTCTACACATGGACATCACCAGATGGTCAATACTGAAATCAGATTGATTATATTCTTTACAGCCAAAGATGGAGAAGCTCTATCCAGTCAGCAAAAACAAGACTCGGAGCTGACTGCGGCTTAGATCATGAACTCCTTATTGCAAAATGCTGTGTTAAAATGCTCTATTGTATGTTTGCTTTCACTTTCATTATTTTTGTTTTATCTTTAATGATTCCTTGTTTTTCTTTGCATTTATCTTGTTATTTTTTAACTTCTCAAGATGGATGGTTAGCTCACTTTCTGCCATTCTTCTTTCTTCTTAAAATTTTATTTTATTGAGATATAATTTATATACAACATTACTAGTTTTAGGTGTATAACATAATGTTTTGTTATTTCTATATATTAAAGAAATATCACCATGGTAAGTCTATTTAATATCTGCTACCATTCATAGTTCCAAAATTTGTTTTATTTTGATGAGTACTTTTAAGACTGACTCTCTTACTGTTCAGCTGCACCCTGCAGGCCTACAAGACCTGTGCTTGCTCAGCTTCAGGACTGAAGAAAGATCCCAGAGCTCAAGACAGAGACATCAGTGGTTTAATGGACGGGGAGGATCTTAAATGTCTGAACCAAAGTCCTGGTGCAACACCTCACCATGTGTTGTGGATGGCAGGCAGGATATGGCTGCAGTCTTCGCTCTGGGGAAGGGGAGATGGCCAGTTATAGGCAATTAATGTCAAGTTGGCTCATTGGTTACCAGGGAAACTAGCAGAGGAGCACGCCCCTCACTGCCCCACTGATAAGAACATTTGTGTGTAGCTGGGGCTGGGGGCATGTATGTGGGAAGGTCAGTCATGTGAGTAGGGTATAGGTGAAGCAGGCACTGGTCAAGCAGGGGATGGACAGAGAGCAAGACAACAGCCATCTTGAGAGGCCTGATTGTACACTTATCAACTTTCAAGCCCAGTAGATGCCTGAAACTGCAGACAGTACTGAACTATATATATATATATATATATATATATAATGTTTTTTCCTGTACATAAATACCTATGTCAAAATTTAATTTATAAATTAGGCACAATAAGAGAATATCCAAGTTGCCAGCCTCACTGCTTGGGTACTTTGGGCCCATTACTAAGTAAAATAACAGTTACTTGAACACTAGCACTGTGATACTGCCACACATCATCCAGATGGCTATGAAATAATTAATGGAAGGGATACATTCATTTTCAGGTGGGACATAACAGGACAGCAGGAGATTTCATCCCACTACCAAAAATAGTATACAATTTCAAATTTAACAATCATGTCTAGATTTTCCCAATAAACTTTACAGACTGCAGCTCACAGCAAGTAACTGAAACTGCAGAGAATGAAACCAAAGATAAGGAAGGACTACTGTATGCAATACAGTGTTATTAACTGTAATACAGTGTTATTAACAGTCACCATACTGTGCATTACTTCCCCACATCATTTGTTTTACAATTGAAAGTTTGTATCTTTGATCTCTCTGCCAACCAATGAACACTTCTCTGTATCTATCAGTTTGGCTTTTTGCTTTTCTTTGTTTTCAGATCCACATATAAGTGACATGATGTGGTATTTGTCTTTCTCTGGCTGACTTATTGGGCTTCCCAGGTGGCACTAGTGGTAATGAACCCGCCTGCTAACGCAAGTGATGTAGGAGACCTGGATTCGATTCCTGGGATGGGAAGGTCCCTGGAGGAGCGCATGACAACCCACTCCAGTACTCTTGCCTAGAGAATCCCATGGACAGAAGAGCCTGGCAGGCTACAGTCCATTGGGTCGCAAAGAGTCAGACACGACTGAAGTGACTTAGCAAGCACATCTGACTTATTTCACTTAGCATTATACCCTCCAAGTCCATTCATATGGTTGCTGATACTGGATCTCCTTCTCCTTTATGGCTTAATAATAGCCCATTGTATTAATATCCATTAATATCTCATTGTACACCACATCTTCTTTATCCATCCATATGTCTATGGACACTTAAGCTGCTTTCATATCTTAGCTATTGTAAATAACACTGCAATAAAAATTGGTGTGCAAATAGCTTTTTGAGTTACTATTTTCATTTTCTTCAGATAAATATCCAGAAGTGGGATTGCTGGATCAGAGGGTAGTTCTATTTTTGTTTTTTTGAAGACCTACCATCCTGTTCTCCACGGTGGCTGCACCAATTTACATTCCCACCAACAGTGCAAAAGTACTCCCTTTTCTATACATCTTTGCCAACACTTGTTATTTCTTGTCTTTTTGACAATAGCAATTCTGACAGATGTGAGTTGATATCTTATTGTGGTTTAGATTTCCATTTCCCTGATGATTAGTGATGTTGAGCACCTTTTCATGTACCTATTGGCCAGCTCTGTGTCTTCTTTCCTCTTTTCTAATATATACATTTAAGGATATCAGTTTCACCTAATTGAGCTATCTTCCAAAGTTTGGTCTGTTACATCTCCATTTCCACCCAGTTGAATGTGCTTTATCATTTGCATCCAGATAGATGTGAAAGTGTTAGTCGCTCAGTCATATCTTACTCTTTGTGCCCCCATGGACTGTGGCCCACCAGGCTCCTCTGTCCATGGAATTTTCTAGGCAAGAATACTGGAGTGGGTACCCATGCCCTTCTCCAGGGGATCTTCCCAACTCAGGAATCGAACCCAGTCTCCTGAATTGCAGGCAGATTCTTTACCATCTGAGCCACCAGGCAAGCCACCCCAGATAGATGATACAAAGTGAAATGGGAACTAATTTACTTATGGTTCAGTCACCTGACTCAGAGGGTATAAGTTCTTGGGGTCTCAGCTAAAATTAGGGATGGTCACCACTTTTGGTTAGCTCTGAGACTTAAAGCACAGCTCAGTTTTATAGCTGTTTACTTTTACATAGACAACTCTGGATAGAAGCTGTTTTCAGTTGTAGGCTTGCTCTGCCAGTCCTGTCTTCTCCTAAGAGATCCAGTAATTACACAAAGTAATTCTTCAGCATCCTCTTCGAACCAAGCTGATTTAATGTTTTTCTTTATGTATCCCCTGAGCTTTTTAATTACTCTCAGCAGATCCACTGGTCCTTGCAACTTACTTCACATTTATCAGAATATGAAGTCTGTTATCTTCGTGTAGGTGCTGAGTATCATATGTATCACTTAGATCCATCTTATTTGTTATTTATTTGGTTCTTCTATGTTGTTATTGTGTGCACTTTATCTATCATGCCCTGAGAGAGGCCATGGCAAATCTCATACTGCTAATTTGTGTATATAAGAATCACAAGTGTTATATCACCTTGCTGCTGCTGCTGCTGCTAAGTCGCTTCAGTCGTGTCTGACTCTGTGCAACCCCATAGACGGCAGCCCACCAGGCTCCCCCGTCCCTGGGATTCTCCAGGCAAGAACACTGGGGTGTATTGCCATTTCCTTCTCCAATGCATGAAAGAGAAAAGTGAAAGTGAAGTCACTCAGTCATCTCCGACCCTTAGCGACCCCATGGACTGCAGCCCACCAGGCTCCTCCATCCATGGGATTTTCCATATTCTTCTGCAATAAAATATACCCTTATTTGTATCTCTTCTTCATTCATTCTCTCCCTGTTTTAAATTGTGATTCAAATTTAATTTCTCCTTCCTTCCCTTCTTTCATGTTATTTGCATTTGTCTGGAAAATCAACTTGCCAAGGCTAGGCTATCTCCTTCATGGACCACAGAGTTGTCATGGAGAAGGGGTATGTGTAACTCAATGAAGTTATGAGCCATGCTATGCATGGCCACCCTAGACAGATGGGTCATAGTGAAGAGTTCTAAAAAAACGTGGTCTGCTGGAGGAGGAAATGGTGATTCACTTCAGTATTCCTGCTGAGAGATCCCCATGAATAGTATGGAAAGGTAAAAAGATATGATCCTAGAAGTTGAGGCCCCAGGTCAGAAGGTGTACATTATGCTAATGGGGAACAATGAAGGGAAATAACTAATAGCTCCAGAAAGAATGAAGCAGCTAGGCCAAAGCAGAAATGACACTCAGTTGTGGATGTGTCTGGTGGTGAAATTAGTCCTATGCTGTAACAATGTTGCATAGAAACCTGGAATGTTAGGTCCAGGAATCAAGGCAAACTGGACATGGTCAACCAGGAGATGCACTATGGCTGATTCATGTTGATGTTTTATAGAAACCAATGTAAAACTGTAAAGCAATCATCCTTCAACTAAAAATAAATTATTTTTTTTAAAAAAGAAGGCAGGAGATGCAAAATTGGTCTTCGACATCTTTAGGAATCAGTGAACAAAAATGGATGAGAATGGGCAAATTTAATTCAGATGACCATTATATCTACTACTATGGGCAAAAATCTCTTAGAAACAATGCAGTAGACTTCATAGTCAACAAAAGTTTCCAAAATACAGTACTTGGGTCAACCTCAAAAATGACAAAATGATCTCAGTTTTTTTCCAAGGCAAACCATCCAACATCATAGTAGTAGTAGTAATAGTAGTTGTAGCAGCAGCAGCAGCAGCAGCAGTGTTAATCACTCAGTCAGGTTCAACTCTTTGTGACCCTATGGACTGTAGCCTGCCAGGCTCCTCTGTCCATGGAATTCTCCAGGCAAGAATACTGGAGTGTGTTACCCTTCCTTTTTCCAGGGGAACTTCCCTACCCAGGGATCAAACCCTGGTCTCCCATATTGTGGGCAGATTCTTTACCATCTGAGCCACAGGGAAGACCAACATCATAGTAATCCAAGTCTATGCCCCAACCACTAATGCCAAAGAAGCTCAAGTTGACTGGTTCTATGAAGATCTACAACACCTTCTAGAACTAACACCAAAAAGATGTCCTTTTCATCACAAAGGATTAGAATGCAAAAGTCGAGAGATATTGGAATAACAAGCAAGTTATTTGTACTTGGAGTACAAAGTGAAGCAGGGCAAAACCTAACAGAGTTTTGTCAAGAGAATATGATGGTCACAGCAAACACTTTTCCAACAACACGAGAAATGACTCTACATGGATATCACCAGATGCTCAATAACGAAACCAGAATGATTATGTCTTTGCAGTTAAAAATGGAGAAGCTCTATACAGTCAGTAAAAAATAAGACTTAGAGCTGACTGTAGCTCAGTTCATGAGCTCCTCAGTGCAAACTTCAGGCTTAAATTGAAGAAAATAGGGACAACCACTGGGCCATTCAGGTGCGACCTAAATCAAATCCCTCATGATTATACAGTGGAAGTGAGGTGGCAAATAGATTCAAGAAAATAGTTCTGGTAGATAGAGTGGATGAAGAACTGTGGACGGAGGTTCATAACACTGTACAGGAGGCAGTGACCAAAACCATACCAAAGAAAAAGAAATGCAAGAAGGCAAAGTGGTATTCTGAGGAAACTTTACCAATAACTGAGGAAAGAAGAAAAGCAAAAGGCAAGGGAGAATGTGCAATCTATACTCAACTGAATGCAAAGTTCTACAAGGAGAGAGAAGAAGACTTTCTTAAATGAACAGTGCAAAAAAACAGAGAGAAACAAATAGAATGGGAAAGACTAGATAGAGATTTACTCAAGAAAAATGGAGATATCAAGGGACCATTTCCTGCAAGGATGGGCACTAAAGGACAGAAATGGTAAGAATCTAACAGAAACAGAAGAGATTAAGAAGAGGTGGCAAGAATACACAGAAGAACTATGTAAGAAAAGTCTTAATGACCTGGATAAACACAATGGTACGGTCACTCACCTAAAGCTGGACTTCCTGGAGTATGAAGTAAACTGGGCCTTAACAAGCATTACTAGGAACAAAGCTAGTGGAAGTGACAGAATTCCAGCTGAGCTACTGAAATCCTAAAAGATGACGTTGTTAAAGTGCTGCCCTCACTATGTCAGCAAATTTGGAAAACTCAGCAGTGGCCAAAGGACTGGAAAAAGTCAGTTTTCATTCCAATCTCAAAGAAAGGCAATGCCAAAGAATGTTCAAACTATCATACAATTGCACTCACTTCACATGCTACCAAGTTATGCTCATCAAACTAGGCTTTAATAGTATGTGAATCTAGAACTTCCAGATGTACAAGCTGATTTTAGAAAAGGTAGAGGAACCAGACATCAAATTGCCGATATTCATTTGATCATAGAGAAAGGAAGGAAATTCCAGAAAAAAAAAAGACATCTATTTCTGCTTCATTGACTATACTAAAGCCTTTGACTGTGTGGATCACAACAAACTGGAAAATTCTCAAAACTGAGAGTATTGTACCATCTTCCTTGTCTCCTGAGAAGCCTGTATGCAGATCAAGAAGTAACAGTTAGAACCTTACATGGAACAACTGACTGATTCAAAATTGGGAAAGGAATATGACAAGGCTGTATATTGTCACCTTGCTTACTTAAGTTGTATGCAGTGTACGTCATGGGAAATGCCAGCTTGGATGAAACACAGGCTGGAGTCAAGATGGTTGGGAGAAATATCAACAACTTCAGATATGTAGATGATACCACTCTAATGGTAGAAAGTGAAGAGGAACTAAAGAGCCTCTTGATGAGGGTGAAAGAGGAGAGTGAAAAAGCTGGCTTGAAACTCAACATGAAACAACAACAACAACAACAACAACTAAGATCATGGTATACAGTTCCATGTTTTCATGGCAAATATAAGGGGAAAAAGTGGAAACAGTGACAATTTTTCTTTTCTTGGGCTCCATAATCACTGCAAGTGGTGACTGGAGCCATGAAATTAAAAGACGCCTGCTCCTTGGAAGAAAAGCTATGACAAATCTAGACAACATATTAAAAAGCAGAGCAAAGGTCCATATAGTCAAAGATATTGTTTTTCCAGTAGTTTTCTATGGATGTGAGTGTTGGACCATAAAGAAGGCTGAGAGCCGAAGAATTGATGCTTTTGAATTGTGGTGCTGGAGAAGACTCTTGGGAGTTCCTTAAACTGCAAGGAGACCAAACCAGTCAATCCTAAAGGAAATCAACCCTGAATATTCACTGGAGGGACTGATGCTGAAGCTGAAGCTCCAATACTTTGGCCACCTGATGTGAAGAGCCAACTCATTGGAAATGACCTTGATGTTGGGAAAGATCGAAGGCAAAAGGAGAAAGAGTGGCAGAGGATGAGACAGTTGAATAGCATCACCGGCTCAATGGTCATGTGTTTGAGCAAACTCTGGGAGATGCTGAAGGACAGGGAAGCCCGGCTTGCTGCATGTGTTCATGGGGTTGCAAAGGGTCGGACACAACTTAGTGACTGAGCAATAAATGTGTGTATCTATATCTATATATACAGCACATCTTTACCCATTCATCTGTCAAAGGATATTTAGGTTGCTTCCATGTGTGACTATTGTAGATACTTGGTGCTATGAACATAGGGGTGCAGGTATCTGTTTGAATTATAGTTTTCTTCTTTTCTGGATAGATACTTGGGAGTTGGGTTGCTGAATCATATGGCAACTCTATTTTTAGTGTTTTAAGGAAAATCCATAATGTTCTGCACAGTGACTGCACCAATTTACATTCCCACCAACAGTGTAGGAGGGTTCCCTTTTCTCCACAATTTCTCTACCATTTATTATTTGTAAACATTTTGATGAAGGCCATTCTGGCTGGTATATATATACACTTCTTTAACATTCCATCTTTCTTCTTTCCATTCTGAAGCTCTAAGTTTTCTCTAGTTGTATCCTTCCTTTGTGTTTGGAGAGCTTCCTTAAACCATTTTTCTAGGGATATATTTCTAACTGACTAATTATTGTAACTTTCCTTGTTTTGAGTATGTCTTTTCTTTCCCCTCATTCCTAAAGGAATGTATCTCCATATGTAAAATTTAAGGTTATGGATTCTTTTCTAAAGAACTCAAAAAATAATGGTCAAAGACACAATCTCTTAGGTACAAGATGAATATTTCTGGTAATCTAATGTACAGCATAGTGATTGGATGTAATAGTACTTGGCATTGCAAGGAAGAGTTTGTATGTGCTGTCACCACAGAAAAAGGTAGTTATATGAGGTGATGGGTATGTTAATTAATTTGATTGTGTTTATCATTTCTTTATGTATATGTCAATCAATCATCACATTGTACAACCTCCAAAACAAACAGGACTTGAAAAAATGACATACCACTTCCTTATGTCCTCCATGGTTTGAGACCAAAAAAAACCTACTAGAATCTGTTTTCCTCTCCAAATAACGTATCACTTCTGAGTGTTTCATTTCTTGATTATTTTCTTGGTCTTGAGCTTTCAGTAATTCAAAGTGTTGGAAAAGAATATTTTGAGTTTATCCGATTTTGAATTCTCTAATTTCCCAGAGCCTGTCGTTTTTTGGTTTTTCATTTCTTTTCCTTAAATTTGGGAAGTTTTCAGACACTGTTTTTAAAATAAAACTTTTAAAGAAAATGACATTTTATGTCTTAATATCTGTTTGGAGACCCCCAAGATAACTGAAAGTACTGCAACATGGTAGCAATATACTTATTAAAAATAAACTTTACATTTTGCAACAGTTTTTGGATTTTTAGAATTACTATAAACAGCGACAATTCTCATATTATTATCATTTTATGTTAATATGGTACATTTATCACATTAATATACTGATATTGATAATAATCATTAAACAAAGTCAATGCTTTATTCATACTGTCTCAGCTATTCTCTAATGTCCAAGATCCCATCCAGGATACTGACTTATATTTAGTAGTCATGACTTCTTAGGATTCTTGTGGTTATGACAGTTATGTAGATGTGATTTTTTAATGCTCCTGACAATCTGAAAATGATATAGCTATTCCCGAGTTCTCTTGCTTACTGTTAGAATGATAAGATTTTTCCCATCGCTTTGCCCTATCAGAAACAGTCAATATAAAATGGATTAATATAAAATGAGGACATACATATATCTGGGCTGATCCATGTGGATGTATGTCAGAAACCAACACAATATTGTAATTATTTTTAAATTGAAAATAAAAAAATTTTAAAATATGTTCCTGTTGACAATACTTACTTGTAAATTTATAAAATCCACTATGACATTTATTTGGAATTTGTAGACCATTCAGGGCTTCCCTGGTGGCTCAGAGGTTAAAGCGTCTGCCTGGAATGCAGGAGACATGGGTTCGATCCCTGGGTCGGGAAGATCCCCTGGAGAAGGAAATGGCAACCCACTCCAGTACTATTGCCTGAAAAATCCCATGGACAGAGGAGCCTGGTAGACTACAGTCCATGGGGTCGCAAAAGAGTCGGACAGGACTGAGCGACTTCACTTTCACTTTCACTTTCAGAAAGTGATTATTGAAATAGTTGCATTAAAATCAGTTATGTTTGTAGATGCTTTCTATCCATTACAAGAAGCTTCTTTTCCTGCCTTCTATGATTGTAACAGAATGTTTTATAATAAGCCAATTAATTTCTCAGGCTTCTTTGGTGGATCAGAGGCAGGTTGGATCCCTAGCTTGGAGAGATCCCCTTGAGAAGAAACTGCAACCCACTCCAGTATTCTTACTTGGGAAATCCCATGGGCAGAGGAGCCTGGTGGGCTACAGTCCATGGGATCACATAGAGTCAAACACAGCCGAGCAACTAAGCATGTAATATCTATGGAGCCTTTGCTGTGTACTGGCCACCCTGCCTGGGTTCTGCCAATATTATGTAGCTGCTGCTGCTGCTGCTAAGTCGCTTCAGTCGTGTCCGACTCTGTGCGACCCCACAGACGGCAGGCCATCAAGGTCCCCTGTCCCTGGGATTCTCCAGGCAAGAACACTGGAGTGGGTTGCCATTTCCTTCTCCAATGCATGAAAGTGAAAAGTGAAAGTGAAGTCACTCAGTCGTGTCCGACTCCTAGCGACCCCATGGACTGCAGCCTACCAGGCTCCTCCGTCCATGGGACTTTCCAGGCAAGAGTACTGAAGTGGGGTGCCATCGCCTTCTCTGATATTATGTAAAGATAGACTTAAATACCGCTTCCAATGACTCCATCTGGCCCTTGGGAGACACTTCTGGCTCCTAATCAAAAAGGGCTAAGGATTTTAAAATATTTTTTATTGTGGTAAATTTATACATAGCATGACATTCCTCTTTTAACAATTTCAAGTGTACAATTAAATGGGATTAATTAGATTCACAATATTATAGAACTGTCACCACTCTTTTCAAAATTTTTCATCCCTTTGCAAACATCTGTTCACACTGAACAATAATCTGCCCAACCCTACCACCCAGTCCATGGTATCCTCTAACCTACTTTCAACTGTCTGTATGAATTTGCCTATTCTACACTTACCATATCTGTGGAATCATATATTTGTCCTTTGTGTCTGGTTTATTTGATTCAACATATGTTTTCAAGATTAACCATCTTGTAGCATGCATCTAGAAGACACACAAGCATAGAAATAACAAGGTTTCCATTTTCTTTTGGTTTGATAAGAAAAATTTAGAAGCAGCCTTTGCTAGCCCTCTGTAGTCAGGTGCATAATTCACTGTATGTCTTTCCAGCCACATCTTCAATATTTTAGGGGAATATTGCATTTCCCCTCCTCCTGACAAGCCTGCCAAGTAATGGATGTGATGTTTCAACAAATGAGTGAGTGAGAATGTTCTGAATCCTACCAGACAGAAGAGTATTAAAAAGGCTTTTCATCACAGACCATTTACTTTCTACACAGAATTAAATTAAGTGAAATAAGAAATTATCCACACTGATTTCTCGGACCTCTAATAGTAACTTTCTTTTCTCAGTGGGTGAATTACTTTAAGATCAGAGCAGTGCAATTGTACACTCCCTTCCAAACCTCATCAAAGAAGCTCAGCATCTCAGGTGAGAAAGACAGAAAAAAAAAAAAACATATTTCTAGGCTCAATCGATGTAGAAACAAACTGTTCACCATTCCTCTCCCTTCAGGTCACTCTTTTCTGATAAAAACCCAACATGATTGACAGTAATAGCAACAATCTACTACTTCTCCTTTCTCACTTCAGTATCTGAAGCCTTTGCTTCTTTTATTGCATAAGGAACAATATGGAACATGCTTGGATCAACAACATGCATGAAACAATTAATATCAACAAGATATAATAGAATTAATAAAGAAGGGATGTCCCTACTGTCTGTTATACTTCCTTGTTCTTACTGAGCTACAGAATCTACTGTGAGCAGAAATGCTTCCACCTTGCAGTGTCTTGATTTCCTAGTAAGGGTTGGGGAATACACAGAACTGTACAAAAAAGATCTTCACGACCCAGATAATCACGATAGTGTAATCACTCATCTAGAGCTAGACATCCTGGAATGTGAAGTCAAGTGGGCCTTAGAAAGCATCACTATGAACAATGCTAGTGGAGGTGATGGAATTCCAGTTGAGCTATTTCAAATCCTGAAAGATGATGCTGTGAAAGTGCTTCACTCAATATGCCAGCAAATTTGGAAAACTCAGCAGTGGCCACAGGACTGGAAAAGGTCAGCTTTCATTCCAATCCCAAAGAAAGGCAACGCCAAAGAATGCTCAAACTACCACACAATTGCATTCATCTCACATGCTAGTAAAGTAATGCTCATCATTCTCCAAGACAGGCTTCAGCAATACATGAACCGTGAACTTCCTGATATTCAAGCTGGTGTTAGAAAAGGCAGAGGAACCAGAGATCAAATTGCCAACATCTGCTGGATCATCGAAAAAGTAAGAGAGTTCCAGAAAAACATCTATTTCTTCTTTATTGATTATGCCAAAGCCTTTGACTGTGTGGATCACAATAAACGGTGGAAAATTCTGAAAGAGATGGGAATACCAGACCACCTGACTTGCCTCTTGAGAAATCTGTATGCAGGTCAGGAAGCAACAGTTAGAACTGGACATGGAACAACAGACTGGTTCCAAATAGGAAAAGGAGTACATCAAGGCTGTATATTGTCACCCTGCTTATTTAACTTATATGCAGAGTACATCATGAGAAACACTGGACTGGAAGAAGCACAAGCTGGAATTTGCTGGGAGAAATATCAATAACCTAAGATATACATATGACACCACCCTTATGGCAGAAAGTGAAGAAGAACTAAAAAGCCTCTTGATGAAAGTGAAAGTGGAGAGTGAAAAAGTTGGTTTAAAGCTCAACATTCAGAAAACGAAGATCATGGCATCCAGTCCCATCACTTCATGGGAAATAGATGGGGAAACAGTGGAAACAGTGTCAGACTTTATTTTTGGGGGCTCCAAAATCACTGCAGATGGTGACTGCAGCCATGAAATTAAAAGACGCTTTCTCCTTGGAAGGAAAGTTATGACCAACCTAGATGGCATATTCAAAAGCAGAGACATTACTTTGCCAACAATGGTCCGTCTAGTCAAGGCTATGGTTTTTCCTGTGGTCATGTATGGATGTGAGAGTTGGACTGTGAAGAAGGCTGAGCGCCGAAGAATTGATGCTTTTGAACTGTGGTATTGGAGAAGACTCTTGAGAGTCCCTTGGACTGCATGGAGATCCAACCAGTCCATTCTGAAGGTGATCAGCCCTGGGATTTCTTTGGAAGGAATGATGCTAAAGCTGAAACTGCAGTATTTTGGCCACCTCCTGCCAAGAGTTGACTCATTGGAAAAGACCCTGATGCTGGGAGGGATTGGGGGCAGGAGGAGAAGGGGACAACAGAGGATGAGATGGCTGGATGGCATCACTGACTCGATGGACGTGAGTCTGAGTGAACTCTGGGAGTTGGTGATGGACAGGGAGGCCTGGCGTGCTGCAATTCATGGGGTTGCAGAGTCGGACACAACTGAGCGACTGAACTGTACTGAACTGAACTGAAGTCTGTAATAAGGTTTCAGAGGAAGGAGGAAATGTCATGTCAACTGCTAAGTCTGCAGTATTATGATGTCTCAATGGCTTTTCATGACATATGAAAAATTTGATTGAAATTTAATGTTATATCTTTAAAACATCCAAAGACTAGACTCCTAGTTTTCCCCACAATGATGGGAAGGTCCCTGTCTTCCCATGTTCTTCTGAACAGACTTATGGAGTGAGAACTGATCAGTCTACAAATGGTGTTGAGCCACAGGCACGTACTTAACTAAGGGATGGTGAGGCTTCAATCAGCAGGATCTGTATCTCACAAGACTCAAGCCTTAATGGATGGAGGTTAAGGACAGAGGAGAATTGGGTCACAGGATTTTGGCATTGGGTCAAATATGTTAGGGGAACAAAGTTGACACAATAAAGAACCACTCTGCCTCTGTAAGTGGCAATCTTCTACTGGCATGAAATGGCATTATGAGGCACAAGAAAGTTTTGTAGGAACTATACTTGCTGTTATGCCAGGAGCTCTGCTGGACTCAGCAGGTGCTCTTGGGATGAATATACATCAAGCTCATTCCTTGTGAACAGGTGACCAGACCTGCTGTCCACGTGATCAGCTTGGCAGCACCTCTACCTATGGTCAGTACAGCAAGCTTCACACCTCCTGAGTTAGGCCCTGAAGTCCTCTCTTAGCCCATAACTGAGTTCCCATGTTCACACTTTTCACTTGTGACCTTGTGTGCAGAATGGCGACTGTGGGACAGGAGCAGTGTGAGCCACTAGGTGAGCCCTAATTGTGCAAGCATCATCTACCATCACAGTAGGGCCAGAACCAAAGTAGGCCCCCTTTCTGAATTGGAATATGCCCAGCACAGTGCTGAGCAAACTCGACTTCATTCCCTTGCCCTGTCAATATTGCCCACAGTGATTTTGGTGAGCTAGGGGGTGGCTGTTAGAACCCCTGGCAGAGGTGCAGAGTAATGTGTGGTGGAGCTACCCAAGAACCCCAACAAGACACCTTTCCCTTCCTCTAGGAGGCTCTGGTCCCTCATCAAAACAAGGAGATAATACCGCACCCCTCCCTTGCACAATTGTTGTGAGGACTGAACAATACAGCAGGTGTGAAAGTGCTTGGATAGTGTATGCGACTGAATCCTGTGAGTGTATTCCCTTCAGTGCATATTTATCCCTTACCCTTGACTTGATTTTTGGCTCTAGGAGCTCTGCTCCTCCTTTCTCACTGGATTTGTTCATTTCTTACCCTCAGCATTTCCTACCAATGCTCTGTGGTAGGAAAAACTAATTTTGATCAAAGCAGTAACATGTTTGGTCCCCAGGTGGGACTTGGGATTTCTCCAATCCAGTCATGGCTACACCATTTCTCTTGGTCAAGTCATGATTTTTCCAGCCTCCTCTATAGCTAAAGGTGGCTCTGTGATCAAGTCCTGCCCAATGAGATGTATGGAGAATGTGTTGGGGACTTCTCTGGTGTTTGCCTTTTTTATTGAGAAGGCCAGATGTGGCACAGGAAGGTAGTGGTACTTGGAATGCAATAGAGATGCCTGGAGCTCTTGCAAAGACAGCTGTGTGACTGCATGAGGTTGTCACCTTAACCTGAAAAAAAGAGTGCAGCAGGGAAATGGAAGCCATGGAGACCTGTGATGTCCTGGAGCAGACGAATCAGAAAATGGGTGCTTCCTGACTTCTTATAGCAAACAAAAACAAAATGGAACAAACAAATGTCCAAAAAACAAACAAACAAGAAAAAAGTAAGGCCCTATTTATTTACCTTTAATTCTAAACTTTCACTTAAATTCATTTGAGTTAACTTTCACAAATTCTAATACTGGCTCTATATCCAGAAATTCTTATTTCATTAGTCTATTTTGTAAATTTGGATATTTTAAACAACTGTCTATTATAGATATTTTCAAACTGATACACAACAGGTTAACTATTATAATGTACTCCCATGTAAGTCTACCCAACTTCAAGTGTAATTTTTTTTTAAATACAGTAAAGATTTAATAGGACTAGTTAATAAAAGACACAAATATAGGGGGAGCTAGGGCAAGCAGTAAATAAAAACCAAAATAACAGGGAAAAAATCAGAACCATTGTAATTCCCCAAGCTGGAGCACAATTTTGCAGGGGGTGTGTGTCTTTCCATTCATATAATACCTAACACTGTACATTAAGATTTTAGTATCATAGAAAAACTTGGTTCTTCCATGAAATTCTTTAAATTCTCGATAATTTTTTCAAAGTAGACATCATTATGAATGAAAAACAGCCAACGAATGGGCACCTGTTGTTTTTTAACACTGTAGATTTACAGAAACTTTTTAAAAGTTATCATAATCTTTTTTTCTTTTTTCCCCTCAGCTTCAAATCCATCAACTCCATCACTATCCCTTCTTCGTTTTCTGTTGTTGTGGATGTTAAAATGCTGGTTCATCTGTGGTAGTGGATCCATGCCTAGAACTTTGTGTATCTGGCGGAATGCAAGGAGTCTCAATGCAAACTGTGCACTGGATGTGATGTCTTCACGCTGCTGGTCAGTCATTGTCGCCAAGGCATCAAAGGGATCCTTCTCATAAGGATCCAGAAGTCCAGGACTACCTTTAAGAATAATCCCTGAAGAAATGCACTCAAAATGCACTCTTCTCAGAGCATCTCCAGGGCTTTGAGGACTAGAAGCACTACTGCTTGCTTTCTGTACTAGTAACTCCATCGCCCAGCTTGGAAAATCAGACCAAGTTGGAACTCGTTGACAGAGGTCCCGGAGAATACGTGTGATAATCACACAGGACTGTAGACCATTAGCTCTAGCCTGGAACCACTTAGCGTGGCCTAGAGCAGCCAGAGCGTCAAGGCATTTTTGCCTGTCCAAGATGTCCGGTGGGTCTTTCCCCATACCTGAGGTTACATCTCCTTCCCTCATGTTCTCTTCTCGAATAATTGGAGATGTCAGGGTGATAGTGACTTGCATTTTGGGTTCCACACATGAGTTCAAAATTATTGCCGCTTCAGAAACAGCACATTTTATGTCATACTTCTCAGGACTTATAACAGCAAGCTGCTTGGGTAGGTTTTCTGCAGTACGGCTTAATAATGTCTTTGAAGGTTTCTCTGAGCACAGCAAAACAAGGTTGACATTTCTATCTCCTCGGAGAAATAATCCTTTCACCAATACTCCCACTCGCAAAACTCCCTTTAAAGCTCTGTCTTTACCTCCCTCTTTCTTATCATCTCCCTCTTTGCTCTTGCTCTTCTCGTGTTCAGATAAGCTGTCTGAAACAAGTTTTAAAGCACGTTCAGTGATAGAAACAATTTTCTGAACTGCCTGTAATTCCTTTTCAGTTGGATAAATGGTAGCATGCTTTGTCATTACGTAACGGTCATCAGATGAGTCAGGACGACGTAAGGGTGCAGGACCCTGTGGCTGAGGAGGCATGCCTGGTTGGACTCCCAGAAGGCCTAGTGGGCCCGGAGGACCATGAGGATAGCCTCCATCAGGCATTCAGTGGCGATCATCCCAATGATACTGTTCTTCCTCCATTCTTCTCCAGTACATGTCCTCTTCGTAACGTCTCATTTCCATTCTCCAGTGTTCTTCCTCTTCTCTTCTTCACCAGTACTCCTCTTTCTGCATTTGCTTTCTCATTTTCTCTTCTTGAATCTTTCTTGCTCTAATACTGGGCTTTACTTCTTGCAAATCTGGATTTACTTTATTTTTTAACTTTATAATATTGTATTGGTTTTGCCATGTATCAACATGAATCCACCACAGGTATACACATGTTCCCCATCCTGAACCCTCCTCCCTCCCCATACCATCCCTCTGGGTCGTCCCAGTGCACCAGCCCCAAGCATCCAGTATCGTGCGTCAAACCTGGACTGGCGACTCGTTTCATATATGATATTATACATGTTTCAATGCCATTCTCCCAAATCATCCTACCCTCTCCCTCTCCCACAGAGTCCAAAAGACTGTTCTATACATCAGTGTCTCTTTTGCTGTCTCATATACAGGGTTATTGTTACCATCTTTCTAAATTCTATATATATGCATTAGTATACAAGTGTAATTCTTGGTCAATTTTATTTCATGTAAACCTATTAATTTCCCCACCCCTCTAGGTTTTCTTCAGACAAATCTTAAACATTTTATCAGTTAATCCACAGATATTTCATAATATAGCTCTTAAAGATAAAGACAACTTAAAAAGACTACTTTAGTGACAAAATGCATGCCATTATCATGCCTCAAGTGTTAAAGTGTTAGTCACTCAGTCATGGTCTAATTTTTGTGACCCCATGGACTGTGGCCCACCAGGCTCCTCTGTCCATGGGATTCTCCAGGGGAGAATACTGGAATAGGTAACCACTCCTTTCTCCAGCAGATCTTCCCAACCTGGGAACGAACATTGGTCTCCTTCATCACAGGTGGATTCTTTACAGTCTGAGCCATCAGAGAAGCGTGTTATCATGCCTAGACAAGAGTTAATGGCCACTTAGTATCTTCAGTATTCACGGTAAAGTTTCCCTTGTGTGCTGTACTCAGTTGTGTTGACTCGTTCCTAACCTATGGACTGTAGCTTGCCAGGTTCCTGTCCATGGGATTCTCCATGGAATAATATTGGAGTGGGTTGTCATGCCCTTCTCCAGGAGATCTTCTGATTGCGGGTGGATTCCTTCCCCACTGAGCCACATGGGAAGCCCAAAGTTTCCCTTGTGTGGTGGTGTGTGTGCCTGCTCAGTCATGTCTGACTGTTTGTGACCCCATGGACTGCATTCTGCCAGGCTTTGTCCATGGGATTCTCCAGGCAAGAATATTGGAGTGGGTTGCCATTTCCTCTTCCAGAGGATCTTTCTGACCTAGGGATTGAACCCGTGTCTTCTTTACTCTCTCATAAATGTTAATGTTTTCACCAATTCTGGATCCCATTTAGTCTCAGGCACTGCAGTTTTTCAATATGCCTGCTAATTCTCTGTAAAATTCCCCCTCTCTTGCTCTCTGTTTCTCATGAGAAATGAATCCTTTGCTCTACAGGGTCATCCACATGCAGCATTTTGCTGATTTCATCTCATTGGCATCATTTAATACACTCCTCTGTCCCCAGCTTTTCCTGAAAATTGGAGTTTAGATCTTGTCTTCTGGTTCAGTCTTCTAATTTGGCAAGAATGGCTCAGAGGCAGTGTGGCATTCATCCACTGGGAGGGGAATACTGTATGGTTGTCCCTATTTTTGTAGAGCAAGCAGATACTGGTGCTCATTGCCTACAGTGCTTGTGTCATTTGAGGTTGAAAATGGAGGTATTTTCATTCTATCTACGCTTCTTCATTTATTAGATGAAATTCTTCTCTGATGAGACACTTCCCTCATCCACTGTTTGGTAACCAATGTTATAGTTCATGTGCCACACACAGGATAACGGTTTCATTATTCACCTCTGCTTACCCAATTTCCAAATAATGAATCTATTTCCTAGCATTTAATCATAGTGACCATGAGGTCTTTGTTCCTTTAGAGCCACTATGAACCCCATATTTAATCACAGCTGATGTGTTTTAATCCACTTTAGTTGTTAGTCTTATTGGCACTCAACTTGGCCCTACATGATGCAGACTCATAGTATGAATCTGCCCACACATGGGCAAGTGCAACGCAAGTGCTCAGTTAGCATGGGTTGCAGTACATCAAAGAACTGAGTGAAGTGTATTGACATCATGCTTGACTGTTTTATTACAACATTATATTACTGTGCTCATCCCTCCACCAGATGTTTGAAACTGGCATTATCCCCTTGGCTGTCTTGGGTGTGATGCATACTACGTTTGGAGACTGAAGAATGAAGACTCCCTCTCCTTCATTGGAATTTAATACCTTACTTGGGGGACAAGTGACTCAACTAGGCTCATGAACTTGATTACCTTTTAGTCTTACAAAAGTCCTTTCCCCACATGACCATTAATTCTTGCTCACACTGTTTTCTCTGTGCCATCATCTGCTATTGCTCTAGTTTCTGGAACCTTGCATGGCTCACATTTCCCCTTTCCCTGACATACTTCTCTCCTCCATATCATTGTACCAGCACCCCTGTGAAAGTCGTTTATCAGTTAATCTCCAACGGCTTCTTTATTCAGCTTCCTCCCTTCAATGGTTTCTCCAATCATGGCTGTGCACTTTGAGGACAGAATATTTTGGCCTCGAACACATCAAAGACCCTTTGGTAACTAATCTCTTTTTCTCCAAAGTTTAGTTTTCTGATTTCTAACCTGGGGCAAAAGAGCTAGCTTTCCTGTGTCCTTGTGAAATGAGCTTCACAAAAGACCACCAAGACATCATGAAGCATACAGAGTCTAGGATGTGTAAATTATTTTTACCCATGGTTGCTTGAGTACAGGCTGCTACCTGAGAAGTGCTGAATAAGATGTAGAGGATTAGACAATCCTTTGAATTTATCTCATTACTCTGAGAGATCACAGTAATCTTTACATAGGAAATGCTGGGACTTGGGCAGAAATGGTTGGCCATCATGTTAATGTACAGATATTTTTCCACTTTTTATCCCCCAAATAATCCCACTTTCTGGTTAGGCTACCTCAGCACTCAGCTATCAGGCAGTTCAGTTCTAGCTGAACGTGCTTCACTAAATTTTATTTTTTATTGAGATAATTGACATATAATATTCCATACTTTTAAGTTGGATGGTGTGTTGATTTTACATTATATATTACAATATGAATACCACTCTAGCATTAGGTAACATCCCCATCATGTCACATAGTTATCATTTTATTTCTGTTTCACTAAATTTTACTGTGGTACTCGTGTACACTGGTGGAAAGTGAACAATTCTTAGTGACTAATTATCTGTTTTCATAGTTCTTCATATTTCCCGTATTAAGTCTGTGTGAATTTGTATGAAAACAACTGCTTGATAGTTTAACCTCTTTTGTGATTACATTCTCACCTAGGACGGGAAACATTGGATAGAGTATGGTGTTGACATTGTAGTCATTAAGGATTGCCTTAGAATGGAGATATATTCCCCCCCATTTAACCTCAAAACTAGGCTATTTTCTTCCTGTTTACACACGTTTGGCTATCAGGCATTTCATCCATGATGTCCCACAATTTACCATATTGGTGTTTAGTAATGATGATGTTACTGAAGTGTCTTACAATTCCAGCCCCTGTGGCTCTTTACAGTCACCATGACGTTTGCCTCTAGCACCTCAGGGTGTATGTGTGGATGTGGGTTCATCTCCACTCATCATATAAGGAAAATGAGGCACAGAGTGGTTAAGGATATCAAGCAAAGAAAATAGTTTAAAATGGCAGGCCTTGAACCCCAGTCTTTTGGTACTTGTGCTAGTCAATGTCTGGTTGCTGTTAGCAGAAAGCATTCTATGTTAATTAGCACAGGGATTAATTTCAGGAGTTAGGAGCATATAAATACTGTCTTTCAAGGGCCTGGAGATACAGGTCTATTCATGGCCTCTCAGAATGATTATTATACTCATTCAGCAAAGTTGGTCCCCAAGGGCAGCTGCCACAGTTGAGTGGGGAATCAGGATGTTTCCAGTACATCTGTTGGCTTTAGGCATAGGGTGTCTTAATTGCTTTCCTAGAAGCAGGAAATTCCACCAGAATTGTTAGCTCTTAATTGTTTTCTTGGAAGCAGGAAATTCCACCAGAATTGTTAGCCCCCCAGCTACATTCACAACTCCAGCATGCGCGTCTTACATCTCTCTACACTTAAAATGCTTCTAAAATAAATCTGATCAGTGTACATCAGAATGACAGAAGGTAAAATGCATTTGGAATCCTACTAAGTTAAAAACTCTAGGAAATGGAGAATTAAACTGCTGCCTAGTCGCTTCAGTATGCTGCTGCTACCGCTGCTAAGTCGCTTCAGTCGTGTCCGACTCTGTGCGACCCCATAGATGGCAGCCCACCAGGCTCCCCCGTCCCTGGCATTCTCCAGGCAAGGACACTGGAGTGGGTTGCCATTTCCTTCTCCAATGCATAAAAGTGAAAAGTGAAAGTGAAGTCTCTCAGTCGTGTCCGACTCTTAGCAACCCCATGGACTGCAGCTTACCAGGCTTCTCCATCCATGGGATTTTCCAGGCAAGAGTACTGGAGTGGGGTGCCGTTGCCTTCTCCACTCTTCAGTATAGAGAGGGATATTTATGAATGGAGCTTGAAGAACCAATGCCGAGAGAACCAATATAAGGCATCCAATACAGTGTTCTTAACCCTGTGCTCACTAGTCCCTTGATATAGTCCTCTTCTCCTTCCAGTCCATTTGGCACTACTATTCATAAAACCTGGGTGAAACTTAAAACTCTTTTTGTGCTCTAGGCTGCTTAATGAGGTTAGATGTACACTGCAGAAAGAGAGGAATCTCAAAGCCTGAGCATATTATGTTTTCCAGTATAAACTACTTTTGTTTAAATGGAATTCTTCAGAAAATAATTTTACATTCTCAAATCAGCCACCTCCCCCCAAAAGTCTATCCTAAATTTTCTCCCATTCCTCATTTTTCTTATTTCATTCTGCCTTAACAATCTCCACAGGGTTATCTCCTACTTCAGGAAGAAAACATGTTCTCATAAAAGAACTTCACTGTATTATCCTTTCTCTCAAAAATTTACCAATATTTTTATTCTCTCCAGATAATCTAAGATGTTTCCATCTTTTATCATTTTGTGATTTAAATGTACCTAATCTCCTGATTCCTTTTTTTAGTATATAATAGATGTTACAAGCCAGTATGGCCTTAGAATTGTACTGTCTGTGCTGGAACACAAAGCCCACTACTTACTAGTTATATGATCTTGGATAATTCACTCAGCTTCTCTAAACATTCATTTCTTCTCTGTAAAATATATTGATCAGATTATCTTATTCACAGAATGATAGGGAAAATGAAATAAGAAAATTCATAGAAAGTAATTGAAATACAACCTGCACCCAGGAAACACTCAACAAAAGTGAGTTATTATCAGATAAATGTAGTTCAACCATAATGTACTGGCAGAGAATGTGAAGAGCTTATGGAAAAAAAAATCTGTTTTCTCTAATCATATTGGTGATGGCAATACTAAGAATTCTATTAATACATGTGTGAAAGTGAAAGTGAAGTCGCTCAGTCGTGTCCGACTCTTTGGGACCCCATGGACTGTAGCCTACTGGCTCCTCCATCCATGGGATTCTCCAGGCAAGAGTACTGGAGTGGGTTGCCATTGCCTTCTCCAGGGGATCTTCCCGACCCAGGGATCAAACCCCGGTCTCCTGCATTCCAGGCAGACGCTTTAACCTCTGAGCCACCAGGGAAGCCCTATACATGTGTAGGTGGGGTAAATCAAGTAAATAAGTATTTTATTTTCTAATTTTATAATACCCTTTTATCACCTCATGCGAAGAGTTGACTAATTGGAAAAGACTCTGATGCTGGGAGGGATTGGGGGCAGGAGGAGAAGGGGACGACAGAGGATGAGATGGCTGGATGGCATCACTGACTCGATGGACGTGAGTCTGAGTGAACTCCGGGAGTTGGTGATGGACAGGGAGGCCTGGCGTGCTGCGATTCATGGGGTCGCAAAGAGTCGGACACGACTGAGCGACTGAACTGAACTTTATCATTGAGAAACAATATTTCTGGTTTGGCAGAAATATATAAAATTGGTCTGGTACATTTTGTCTTACCAGATAATAAAAAAACCCATGAAGGACCACTAGCATAGTCTCAAAACCACTCAGAATTCAACTAGAAGAGGCTTCCACTGGTTGATGAAGGGCCATCTTAAATTCAGAGAGTATAGCAAGAAAAATTGTTTCAGTTCAGTTGAGTTCAGTTCAGTCGCTCAGTCGTGTCCGACTCTTTGCAACCCCATGAATCGCAGCACCCCAGGCCTCCCTGTCCATCACCAATTCCTGGAGTCCACTCAAACTCATGTCCATCGAGTCGGTGATGCCATCCAGCCATCTCATCCTCTGTTGTCCCCTTCTCCTCATCCCCCCAATCCTTCCCAGCATCAGGGTCTTTTCCAATGAGTCAACTCTTCGCATGAGGTGGCCAAAGTACTGGAGTTTCAGCTTTAGCATCAGTCCTTCCAAAGAAATCCCAGGACTGATCTCCTTTAGGATGGACTGCTTAGACCTCCTTGAAGTCCAAGGGACTCTCAAGAGTCTTCTCCAACACAACAGTTCAAAAGGATCAATTCTTTGGTGCTCAGCTTCCTTCACAGTCCAACTCTCACACCCGTACATGACCACTGGAAAAACCATAGCCTTGACTAGACAGACCTTTGCTGGCAAAGTAATATCTCTGCTTTTTAATATGGTATCTAGGTTGGTCATAACTTTCCTTCCAAGGAGTAAGCGTCTTTTAATTTCATGGCTGCAGTCACCATCTGCAGTGATTTTGGAGCCTCCCAAAATAAAGTCAGCCACTTTTTCCACTGTTTCCCCATCTAGTTGCCATGAAGTGATGGGACCGGATGCCATGATCTTCGTTTTCTGAATGTTGAGCTTTAAACCAACTTTTTTCACTCTCCATTTTCACTTTCATCAAGAGGCTTTTTAGTTCCTGCTCACTTTCTGCCGTAAGGGTGGTGTCATCTGCATATCTGAGGTTATTGATATTCCTCCCTGCAATCTTGATTCCAGCTTGTGCTTCTTCCAGTCCAGTGTTTCTCATGATGTACTCTGCATGTAAGTTAAATAAGCAGGGTAACAATATACAGCCTTGACTTACTCCTTTTCCTATTTGGAACCAGTTTGTTGTTCCATGTCCAGTTCTAACTGTTGCTTCCTGACCTGCATAGAGATTTCTCAAGAGGCAGGTCAGGTGGTCTGGTATTTCCATCTCTCTCAGAATTTTCCACAGTTTATTGTGATCCACACAGTCAAAGGCTTTGGCATAGTCAATAAAGCAGAAAGAGATGTTTTCTGGAACTCTCTTGGTTTTTTGATGAACCAGAGAATGTTGGCAATTTGATCTCTGGTTCCTCTGTCTTTTCTAAAACCAGCTTGAACATCTGGGAGTTCATGGTTCATGTATTGCTGAAGCCTGGTTGGAGAATTTTGAGCATCACTTTACTAGCGTGTGAGATGAGTGCAATTGTGTAGTAGTTTGAGCATTCTTTGGCATTGCCTTTCTTTGGGATTGGAATGAAAACTGATCTTTTCCAATCCTGTGGCCACTGCTGAGTTTTCCAAATTTGCTAGCATATTAAGTGCAGCACTTTCACAGCATCATCTTTCAGGATTTTGAAATAGCTCTACTGGAATTCCATCACCTCCACTAGCTTTGTTGGTAGTGATACTTTCTAAGGCCCACTGGACTTCACATTCCAGGATGTCTGGCTCTAGGTGAGTGATCACACCATCATGATTATCTGGGTCGTGAAGCACTTTTTTGTACTGTTCTTCTGTGTATTGTTGCCACCTCTTCTTAATATCTTCTGGTTCTGTTAGGTCCATACCATTTCTGTCCTTTATCAAGACCATCTTTGCATGAAATGTTCCCTTGGTATCTCTAATTTTCTTGAAGAGATCTCTAGTCTTTCCCATTCTGTTGTCTTCCTCTATTTCTTTGCATTTCTTACTGAGGAAGGCTTTCTTATCTCTCCTTGCTATTTTTTGGAACTCTGCATTCAGAAGCTTATATTTTTCCTTTTCTCCTTTGCTTTTCACTTCTCTTCTTTTCACAGCTATTTGCAAGGCCTCCTCAGACAGCAATTTTGCTTTTTTGCATTTTTTTTTCCGTGGGGATGGTCTTGATCTCTGTCTCCTGTACAATGTCATGAACCTCTGTCCATAGATCATCAGGCACTCTGTCTATCAGATCTAGTCCCTTAAATCTATTTCTCACTTCGACTGTATAATCATAAGGGATTTGATTTAGGTCATACCTGAATGGTCTAGTGGTTTTCCCTACTTTCTTCAATTTAAGTCTGAATTTGGCAATAAGGAGTTCATGATCTGAGCCACAGTCAGCTCCCGGTCTTGTTTTTGCTGACTGTATAGAGCTTCTCCATCTTTGGCTGCAAAGAACATAATCAATCTGATTTCGGTGTTGACCATCTGGTGATGTCCATGTGTAGAGTCTTCTCTTGTGTTGTTGGAAGATGGTGTTTGCTATGACCGGTGTGTTCTCTTGGCAAAACTGTATTAGCCTTTGCCCTGCTTCATTCCGTATTCCAAGGCCAAATTTGCCTGTTACTCCAGGTGTTTGTTGACTTCCTACTTTTGCATTCCAGTCCCCTATAATGAAAAGGACATCTTTTTTGAGTGTTAGTTCTAAAAGGTCTTGTAGGTCTTCATAGAACCTTTCAACTTTAGCTTCTTCAGTGTTACCGGTTGGGGCATAGGCTTGGATCACCGTGCTATTGAATGGTTTGCCTTAGAAATGAACAGAGATCATTTTGTCATTTTTGAGATTGCATCCAAGTACTGCATTTCAGACTCTTTTGTTGACCATGATGGCTACTCCGTTTCTTCTAAGGGATTCCTACCCACAGTAGTAGATATAATGGTTATCTGAGTCAGATTCACCCATTCCAGTCCATTTTAGCTTGCTGATTCCTAGAATGTCGACATTCACTCTTGCCATCTCCTGTTTGACTACTTCCAATTTGTGTTGATTCATGGACCTAACATTCCAGGTTCCTATGCAATATTGCTCTTTACAGCATCATACCTTGCTTCTATCACCAGTCACATCCACAACTGGGTATTGTTTTTGCTTTGGCTCCATCCCTTCATTCTTTCTGGAGTTATTTCTCCACTGATCTCCCGTAGCATATTGGGCACCTACCGACCTGGGGAGTTCTTCTTTCAATCCTATCATTTTGCCTTTTCATACTGTTTATGGGGTTTTCAAGGCAAGAATACTGAAGTGGTTTGCCATTCCCTTCTCCAGTGGACCACAGTCTGTTAGACCTCTCCACCATGACCCATCCATCTTGGATGGCCCCATACTGCATGGCTTAGTTTCATTGAGTTATACAAGGCTATGGTCCGTGTGATCAGATTGGCTAGTTTTCTGTGATTATGGTTTCAGTGTGTCTGCCCTCTGATGCCCTCTCACAACACTTACTGTCTTACTTGGGCTTCCTCTTACCTTGGACGTGGGGTCTCTCTTTACGGCTGCTCCAGCAAAGCACAGCCACTGCTCCTTACCTTGGAGGGGGGGTATCTCCTCACGGCTGCCCCTCCTGACCTTGAACATGGAGAAGCTCCTCTCAGCCCTCCTGCTCCCACGCAGCCATAACTCCTTGGACGTGGGGTTGCTCCCAATCATCATTAACTTTTGCTAACTGAAAAAGCAGTCACAACTTGACATTATGTGCATCTTTATGGAAATACTCAAAATTCCCCTTCAAGTATTCTTGCTTAAAAATTACACCTATATCTGGTCAAGCTCACAGATTCAATTATTGATATACAGGAAATACACAGAAAAAAAAGTATATTCTAAACTACACCATAAGGATACAATCACTAAAGTCAAGAACATAGAAAACTCTACAAGTCTCATGATCTACCTTCTCTAATGAATAAATGATGTGAAAAAATGGAGGGTAGATTGGGAACCTGTAGATTGAGAGACTTAAAAAAAGTATCCAAAAACCTAGGCAAAATTGAACTGCAGTGTTTGAGTATACATTTGTGTGATAAAACTGTATGGAAAATCATGAAGGTGATTATTATAAACGTTAGAATAGTGGTTACATTTAAGGGTGGAAGGAGTGGGTTGTGATTGGACAGGGTAGAGATAGGCCTTCTGGATTGACTGGCAAAGTTCTAATTGCTGATTTGAGTGGTGGTTACAAGTGTGTTTTCCTTCTAAGTCAATAAGTTATAATTTTGTGTTATGCAATTTTCTGTATTTGTGCTGTATTTTGCAATAAAAATTAAGTTGAAAATGATTAATTAAGCAGTGACCAGATATTTCCTACACTTTCTTTTTAAAAAAAAAATGCCTTTGATGAGACTTCTCCCATTTACTAATGAACTCTTTCAAAGTTCTAGGCAGATCCACCAGAGACAATTGCCCCATCACAAAAATCAAAAGAGTTTTGTCCAAGGTTAGTCTCCGTGTATATTTCTGGTCAGTGTTTCTCTCTCGGGTATATCTGCCTTCTCCTGAATCCCAAGGATGATGGTTTGTGAAGACATCCAGTCACCATTTCTCATTTCTCCTTTAAGGTTCTAAAAGTAACTCATCCTTTTGTCTCTAACAGAGATAATACTAAGTAGCAGTTATGCTAATATTCTCATGATTAATACAAATGACCAAGGTAAAGGAAATGTCCCTGGTCTGTCCTGCTTCCTTGCTATTGCTAACTTTATGTGAACACAATTCCCTAAACCTTGTCAAGTTCTCCCAGAGACATTTTAGCAAGTCTATTTGAGGTCCACAGAATGCCCAAGAAAGTCTTCGGCGCATGGCTTCTGCACATTTACCCTCTAATTTCTTCCTATTCATTGTGAATAGGTGTGCACATTCTCTTTAAGTGATAGCAAATAATTAAGTCTTTTTACTTGAGGCAAAAAGAATGAAGGGGGTTGACATCTAATGGCTTAGGAACAGCACACAGCTAGTAAAATAGTGGCAACCAGGCTGAAACCACCAAGCATCCAAGTGTGTTAGACATAGGACATTTTCTTCTACCCCTGAAATGTTCATTACAAAATTTTTGTTTTAAATCAGCTACTAATTTTTATATTCTGGCTTGTTGTTGGATTTATTTAATATGACTTTATCTCATACTAGCAAATTACATTTTCCCAGGATCTTTTTTTCTATTTCAGTTTGATCTAAATTAAGATAATTTACAAACCAGCTCTTCTAGGCTTTGGCACAAGTGTTACAAATTCTAAGAGATTCTACTGCTTAGGATCTTATGGACTTTGTCCATCTCAGAGGTCTTAATTGGTTTAATTATGCTGATACCCACAACACCTGTAAGGTTCCAATATGACACTGATTCTTTCTTAAGATCAAACCCAGTATCAGCAGTAAGAAGGTTCTAGGCTCCAAGAATTAGAGGGAAGCCTAATTCTGTGGACCACGGCTGTACTCCAGGGAGGTTAGTGAGGAAGGTACACCAGAATACAGTTGATTAGAAGAATACAAGAGATCTGAGTCCCGTACCTGTCTATCTGACCCACCACATCACAGGCTAGCCATTGTCCAGACACCTGCACAAATGCTATAGGTTGCGCAGCTAGACTGGGACAAGGGTCTCATTGGAAACTTCTTCCAAGCAGACACAGCCCAAGTGCTTTACATAAAAAGAGGTTATAAGCCCATCTTTACACCATGAAAACCATCAGCCAAGGTTACAGGCTTATTTATTGGGGTGGGGGGGTGGGGGGGGAGGAGTGCACTGGAAAGGGTTTCAAATTAATGTCTGATCTAAAGTCGCATTTCCAAGGTTCAGCTTCATCTTCCTGTATTTGAAGAGCACCTCCCTAATCACTAATTTCTTCTTTCAGTTGCTGGGTAAACCTTTAACCCCTATCCTACCTCCATTTGTTCAATAAGAATGTTCATTTCCACTAGAATCTGAGTAGAATTGGAAATCAGGTGTGCCTGTCTAGGTTTAATCATTACATCGTGGTCAAATCGCTCTCCCAGAGCGCGTATACAAAAATGAATGGGAATTTTCGTGTTTTTTTTTTTGTTTGTTTGTTTTAAAAAAAAGAGGCTTTTGGACCTCAGCCAGGACTAAGGATGCGGGAGGCCGAGCATACGGATGGCAGCTAGGGGTCAATCCCCGCCCGGCACCGGGTCGGCCGTGGAAGAGTCGGAAGTGGTCGGGGTTTGGGGGAGGAGATCCGCTCACACACAACAGGAGAGGCTGCGCCGCCATATCTGCTGCTGCCGCCGCAGTTGCGAATGCAGTGTCGGGACCCGGCTGCCTCCACGCCGCCGCTAAGGTTCGTGTCGCTTCCCCATCCCGACTCTCCACTCTTGCCGCCTCACCCCCGGCGGCACTGCCGTCTCTTTTCTCCCATTAAACCCGTTCCCTCCCCGCATCTATCAGGGCTGAAGACGATGGATCTGGGCAGCAGCAGCAGCAGCGACTCGGCTCCCGATTGCTGGGACCAGGTGGACATGGAAGCACCGGGTTTGGCCCCGAGCGGGGACCGAGCCTCCTCGGCGTTGGCGGCGGCCGCCGCCGAGGTACAGCATGAGCCCCTCAGCTCGGCCTTCAGCCGTCAGCTCAACATCAACGCCAAACCCTTCGTGCCTAACGTCCATGCCGCGGAGTTCGTGCCGGCCTTCCTGCGGGGCCCGAGCCAGCCGCAGACCCCCCCGCATGACGCCCCCGGATTCTATGAAACCTGTACGGGTGCGGGCGACCCTCAAGGTAAAAGGCTGGGACGGGGGGCACCTGTGGAACATTCCAAAGAGGAACAGTTATTGTGGCGTGAAGGTTCCAATTCAGCCGTTACCATGGAACTTTCAGAACCTGTTGTAGAAAATGGAGAGGTGGAGATGGTTTTAGAAGAGTCATGGGAGCACAATAAAGAAGTAAGTGAAGCCGAGCCAGGGGGTAGTTCCTTGGGAGATTCGGGGCCCCCAGAAGAAAGTGGCCAGGAAATGATGGAGAAAGAGGAAATCAGAAAGTCGAAATCTGTGTTCGTACCCTCAGGTGCTCCTAAAAAAGAACACGTAAATGTGGTATTCATTGGGCATGTCGATGCCGGAAAGTCAACCATTGGAGGACAGATCATGTTTTTGACAGGAATGGTTGACAAAAGAACACTTGAGAAATATGAAAGAGAAGCTAAAGAAAAAAACAGAGAAACTTGGTATTTGTCCTGGGCCTTAGATACAAACCAGGAAGAACGAGACAAGGGTAAAACAGTAGAAGTGGGTCGTGCCTATTTTGAAACAGAAAAGAAACATTTCACAATTTTAGATGCCCCTGGCCATAAGAGTTTTGTCCCAAATATGATCGGTGGTGCTTCTCAAGCTGATTTGGCTGTACTGGTAATCTCTGCCAGGAAAGGAGAGTTTGAGACTGGATTTGAAAAAGGTGGACAGACAAGAGAACATGCAATGTTGGCAAAAACGGCAGGGGTGAAATATTTGATTGTGCTTATTAATAAGATGGATGATCCCACAGTAAATTGGAGCATTGAAAGATATGAAGAATGTAAAGAAAAGCTAGTGCCCTTTTTGAAAAAAGTCGGCTTTAGTCCCAAAAAGGACATTCACTTTATGCCCTGCTCAGGGCTGACCGGGGCAAATATTAAAGAGCAATCAGATTTCTGCCCTTGGTACACTGGATTACCATTCATTCCCTATTTGGATAATATGCCAAACTTCAACAGATCCATTGATGGACCAATTAGACTGCCAATTGTGGATAAGTACAAGGATATGGGCACTGTGGTCCTGGGAAAGCTGGAATCAGGATCCATTTTTAAAGGCCAGCAGCTTGTGATGATGCCGAACAAGCACAATGTGGAAGTTCTTGGAATACTTTCTGATGATGCTGAAACTGACTATGTAGCCCCAGGTGAAAACCTTAAAATCAGACTGAAGGGAATTGAAGAAGAAGAGATTCTTCCAGGATTCATACTCTGTGATCCTACTAATCTTTGCCATTCTGGACGCACATTTGATGTTCAGATAGTGATTATTGAGCACAAATCCATCATCTGCCCGGGTTATAATGCAGTGCTGCACATTCATACTTGTATTGAGGAAGTTGAGATAACAGCCTTAATCTCCCTGGTAGATAAAAAATCAGGAGAAAAGAGTAAGACACGGCCTCGCTTCGTGAAGCAAGATCAAGTGTGCATTGCCCGTTTAAGGACAGCAGGAACTATCTGCCTTGAGACATTCAAAGATTTTCCTCAGATGGGTCGTTTTACTTTAAGAGATGAGGGTAAGACCATTGCAATTGGCAAAGTTCTGAAACTGGTCCCAGAGAAGGACTAAGCAGTTTTCTTGATGCCCATATACAATACTGTGAGAATTGACTATAATCAATTTCACCATCTTCTCTTATTTACTACACATTGACAAACTTTTCTCCATATTTTGCAAAGAAAAATTTCACAGCAAAAATCCATGTTTTGTCAGCTCTCATGTTGAGATCTCAGTTATGTCACTGTTGAATTTACCCACAATTTCCTCCTTCTATTCCATTCTGCTTCCTTGAACAAAATCAGTAAAATCTTTGTAACTGATGTGGATGTAATTGTCTATAACAATGAAAAATTAATATATTTTTAATTTTTCATTTTCCTTTAGGATACTTAGACAACCCTTGTTCCAACCAGACCAATCAGAGTGTGTCAATGTGTGTGTACATGTTAAAGACAACTAACATGTGAATAAAATATTCCATTTGAAACTCTTACTGGTATTTGAAGTGCTTTTGAATATTTTTAAAATTTGTCTATAATACTTCTCAGTTAGCTTTTTCACTTTCTCAAATAACTGAATACATCTTATTACCTGGGTTTTTAAAAACTGTCTTGTACTCACTGCTTTAAATGAAGAATTTACAAATAATGCACAGGTTTGTGTTAAAGGAAAGGTTTTAATTTTGATGAAAAAAATTTTAGAGCTCTTCCCAATGAACTTTGTTTTCTGTGTTCAAGTCCAGTCAATAAAGGAGCTCTTCTGCTTCCCTACTTGGTATTTGGGAAAAAAAGCTCATGCCATCTACCAAATCCCCAAATGTTGAACATGGTCAGATTACAAATATACCTGGGGATTCAGATAGTATGTTGACTAGACTGCTATCTGTACCCCCTGGGCTTCGCTGGTGGCTCAGGCAGTAAAAATCCGCCTTCAGTGTGGGAGACCTGGGTTCGATCCCTGGATTGGGAAGATCCCCTGAAGGAAGGCATGGCAGCCCACTCTGGTATTCTTGCCTGGAGAATCCCCAAGGACAGAGGAGCCTGGCGGGCTACAGTCCCTAGGGGGGTCACAAAGAGTTGGACATGACTGAGCAACTAAACACAGCACAGCTTCATCTTAACACACCCCTTTGTTCTATTCACTGAGAACCTTGTGGTGTGGGCCACAACACAATAAGGGGCATTACTGTTGAGAAGATAAATACTTGCAATAGTAAGTCAGTCATTCACTGACAAGTAAGGGTTAGTGAGAGTCCTGAGCTTAGAAATGGGGAGACCATTCCACTCTCCCATTCTTCACTGCTTGGGGTTAGTAGGAAAGGTGAGGGGTCATTTTTACAATCAAATCACAACACACTCTTGGGGTCAGAGATAACAGGACTTGTCCATGAAGAGTACCTTGAGGAAAACAACTGTAGATCCTGAGGTGACTACTTTTATTGCCAGCAGAGAGGCTTTATAACCTGTGTAACTCAACAACCGCAGGAACTTTCTGTCTTGGTAAGTGGATAGTGGCCCAGTGTAAACACTGCCCAGTGGTGGGCACATCCAATTCCTCACACTCATGGGGTGGTTTAACAAGGGTGGGGATTGCTGCTGGAACACCCTGGGCAGTGCTCAGGACCCTTCTCCACTGTCCCTTTGTTTGTGTCCCCATGTACCTTCAGAATCAGAGATAGCCACAGGTCTTTTAGAGCATCAATAGCATGGCTCTGTGAATCATCCAGCCATAGATCTTCAGGACACCCACAAAGGAAAAGAGGGTTTTTTATTTTGTCATATGTCAGCTTACCTAACCCACAGGGATGTGTCTCATGTTGTCTTGGACCCAGTCCTTTAATAATTAGAATATCAGTGGCAAGAGTTTCATCTTATTTTAGAGTTTGTTCTTTTGCCTCTGTGCTCTGAACTTTGTACAAAATGGAGTGTTTGCTAAAAGTTTTACTGTGGCAGCCACTTTTTAAAAATCTGTTTCTGATGCTGCATCAATCTCACTGATTTTACAATTCTAGTAATTTACCAATAGGATCATTGTAGATAGCATCCACTAATAGGCCAAAGCCACAAGGCAGAACAGAACTCTTTTTTCTCCATCCAATTTGGATAACTTCCCATCAAAAACTGTCTCCTAAATGTCTTTCTCATTAGCCAGTTGTACAGAAACTTCTCCACCAGGAGCTCTGAAATATATATATATATAACATTCAGAAGTCAGGACATAAATCTTTGGGAGTGGATTTTAGAAACCAATAATTTTCATTTCAGAGATGATCCAGGTGGTTGGAGACACTTTAGGAAAATATATACACTTGTAACAGTTTTTTTTCTAGCTTCATGAATAACTTTCTCTATAGTTCTTAATGTCTGGTAGTGTTTTCCAATACTGCAAATTAAGGCCATTCACAAGCACAGTACTGTTTCCCCAGGGCATACAAAACTGTGTCCCTTCAGAGGTCCCCTGTTGCCTCTAATTTAGACCTATTTAACTTAACTGTGCCAAGAGCATCTCAAATTCCTGACAAGCAAGGTCAATGTAGAAACTCCCCAAGTCTGGCTGTATTCTGTAAATACATCATGAACTTGCTACTTCAGGATTTCTCAATATGTGCCTAGCCATTTCACTCTTGGCAACTTTACTCCCAAGGCTCTTCCTTGTATTCTTCTGGTCATTATAGGACAAATAGGAAATTTAGGAAAGGGGGCCAGTTTATTTGGTACTTCAGCAAAGACCCATGAAAGAAAGAAAGTGGAAAGTTTGAGCTGGGCAGAAGCTAGCAGGTCTCCACATTACTCAACTTCGAGCACCTTTCTCTGGTACCCAGGACAAATTGTCAGTGCTATTAATATCCACTATGGTTACCAATCCTGTCTCCCAATAGACAAATCCTTTGTCAAAATAGACCTTTTAACAGTGCCATGATTCTGATTTACTACAATACAAGAACCTGTTCTTTTTAAAGTTTACTTATGCACATTTTGCAGTGCAAATATTCAACTCACATTAATTAAAATGGCCTATTTAGCAGCAGGAAAATTATTACTGTTTCATGGTCATTCAAAAGAAATTATCCAGCAACCACAGAAATTCTGCCAAAACCTGAGCATTTGGACATGTTCACATTGATCCAATGCCTGTTTCTATGTTCAGTATGATTCTATATTTTCTTTCTTTTAAATTTTTAAAATTTATGTATTAATTGAAGGATCATTGCTTTACAGAATTTCATTGTTTTCTGTCAAACATCAACATGAGATTCTCTATTTTCTGTTGAAGGTATTGACATTTTTTCATTTGTCCTAGTTTTCATTTAACAATATCTACTCATGTTTGGCCACTAAGGGGAAGGAAAGTTTGATCCCAGATTTCTCACTAGGGACACGACCACTTCCACTGGGTGGGGAAAGTGGGCTTGTCTTAGAATTTGGGAGAGGCTTCTTCAAAACACCCTGGGTGTGCTCATGTTCGACCAATCACCAAAATCCACAAGGGGAAAAGAAGAGAAACTAAAACCCTTCTGTATGAACATGCCACGAATGAGAAAACAAAACAAGAGGTAAAAAAAAAAAAGTTTTGCTTATATGTAAGAGAGCACAGTATACAGTTTGACACTATAGCCTGTAGAATATTGACTGTAGGCTTCCCTTACAGTTCCATCTTGCACTCAACACTGCCAGATCATTTTAGAGGAAATTTGTCTAAATTCTAGGGGGATTCTCTTTTCTTTCACTTACCCTTTAAAAATCATAACAGTTTCTTTATAACTCAGTGGATGAAAAGTTCAGTCAAGTTCTAAGAATCAATCAAAAGGGGTTTCAGCAAAGCCCCTTCTTTTCTACTCAATTAATGTTAAACAATCCAAATTTACATGGGCACATAATTTGCAGATAGTTCTTAGTCCCCTAAGGAAGATATTTGTATCTTTCACTGTTGAACTTAAAAGTTCAGAGAATATTGAGACCTGCCCCCAGTTTTAGAATGAGGACAAAAAGGGAAAAAAAAAGGTTTATATCTCTCACTTGATATGATATATATCCAATAAGTAAATTACGGCTCTTCCCTCACATTTGGAGCTCTGATTAAAAGGCTTCCTCTAATCTTTGAGATTTAAATGAATTATCTCCTCCCCAAACTGCTTTTACTAGCTCTACCACAGTCTTTCAGTGACCTTTTGCCACAGCAATAAATTTACAGAAGAAGAACACATTCTTACATAGCAGATGAGCAAGAAAGACTCCCAGTGACTTCTGCTGGTTTAGCTGACATTTCCTGGATTGAAGGTTTGTTGTTGTTCAGTGTTAAGTGGTGTCTGGCTCTTTGTGACCCCATGGACTGCTGCACCAGGTTCCTTCTGTTCTCCACTATCTGATTAAAGGTTAGTGTTTGATTTCCACCTTTGTATTTCTTTTTTTTTTTTTTATTTTATTTTATTTTTAAACTTTACATAATTGTATTAGTTTTGCCAAACATCAAAATGAATCCGCCACAGGTACACGTGTGTTCCCCATCCCGAACCCTCCTCCCTCCTCCCTCCCCATTCCATCCCTCTGGGTCGTCCCAGTGCACCAGCCCCAAGCATCCAGTATCGTGCATCGAACCTGGACTGGCAACTCGTTTCATACATGGTATTATACATGTTTCAATGTATTTCTTTTTGCACCCTGCTTTAACTGATGCTCACGACATATATTATTTAGCTTTCCAAACCGCTTTAGCTTCTCTTGTCAATTTTGTAAGGTATAAATAAACAGGTGAAATAAAATATAATACATTTTAAAATATATAAAGGGTTAACTCTTTGAGTGATGCTAACAGCAGAATGCTCCATCCCCATCTGTGTCCTTCAACGCATGTGAAACCAAAAGAACTCGGAAAGGGTAAATGAGCCTCAAGCATGCATTTTACACATTTGAGAAGGGAACATCGAGGTTCAAAGGGAAGGAGATACATCTAAGGAGGCTTTACCCTTAAAGGATGGTGATTCAGGACAGATATGTGGTGGCTTCACAAGATCCTGGTGGTGGATGAAAAGTTGCTGTGACCAAATTGAACGTAATTCAAGAACATTTGCCTCTATGGATGGCACACTACTTAAGGCCTGGAGGGAATTTCGGGGCATGAGAATGGTCATATTGATTTCCCAGCAGAATCTGAGCTGGGCCTCCAGGTGGCTAGGGGACAGATGCACATCAGATTCATTCTATGAGAAAAAGAGGTCAAAACCTCTGGCACTACTGGTAGCATGGCAGCCAACTCTGAGGATGGTGATATTATCAAGCCTCACAGATCCCCAGGTGTCAGTGTTCGGTCTCATACTATCTACCAATGCCTGGCAGCATCTCATCTATTTACACCTCTCTAGTTCACAGTATGAGCAGTGCCACCCAGTAAGTTTGGCCCTTTGTCTGCTAGTCTCTTCATTAACTGACGCTCACCCCATTTAATCCAGTATTTAGGGATATTTTGTTTACTTGCCTGTAGGTAGTCAGATTGGATAGCAGTGAACAGATAGTCTTGGCTGAGTTCATAAAAAACATCCAAAGTCATGACCTGGGAAAATTCCTCACAGAAAATATAAAGCTTGTGCACCCATTTAGAGCCATATGGATGAGAGCTCCACTTGAGGATGGCAATTAAGGCATCTAATAAGATGATTTCAGCAATGATATCCTCACAGCCTTGTGCAAGCATGTTAAATTCCAAGAACAGTGCTATATGGTAAATGGCTTCTTCTACCCTGATCATGTTTGGCTTCCCTGCGACGAGAGCCTGAACTTCACTGAGACTCCCCACAGAGGTGCTACAGTGCAAAACAGAGGTCCACCATGTCACATTTGGTTTTTTTTTTTTTTGGTATAATTCTTGTGGGAGTCCTCAAAGTTCAGTCTGATTTCTTCACCAGTCCGTATTCTCCTTTGTAATAAATTTCGAAAAAATGGAGACTATGCTGAAATAATAGCCTTGTGAGCGTTGAGCTATCATCTAAACAGTTCTAATTTCAACCAAAATCAGAAATCAATCTTTTTTAATGCTTAATCTTTCAGTGCTGTACTAAGATAAATGTGAAGTCTGAGTAAGATTGCTCTCAGAAATAATATAAAATTTAGGCCAGAGAACCTAGAGTTTACTTCGTGTAGAAATTTATTGAGAATGAAATCTCAAGATACAAGATCTCTTCTTGAGGCCACGGACAATCAGGCCATTAGACAAGTTCCACTTTTGGTGCCTACTGTGTTGAGGTTAATGAATACCAGTTAGATCCTAGAATGGAAGGAGAAGATCCATGTTTCTTCAAGATGCTGTTGGTCTTATTCTTATATTTTTGTTTTAGTTTTGTGATTAATAATTTCAGTTCAAAGTCACCTGTGACTCCTAAGAGGAAAAGACAGTTGCATAAAGGCAAAAATTATTCCTGAAAAAATAGTTTGAATTTTCCATGTACCATGCATACCTTCTCTCACATGCCCCTTTAGCTTTTCCTAGGCACATCCCTAGACCTAAACTTTCCTGACATTTTGGTAACCAGGTAGATTTTAAATTAATTATTTTTATTTGAGTTTTCTGTTGAACCCTCTATGAAAACTTACCTAACTCTTGTTTCTGTTGTTGTTTAGCTGCTAAGTCATATCCTACTCTTTGTGACCCCATGGACTGTAGCCCACTAGGCTCCTCTGTCCAAGAGATTTCCTAGGCAAGAATACTGCAGTGGGTTTACATTTCCTTCTCCAGGCAATCATCTCAACCCAGGGATGGAACCTGTGTCTCCTGCATTGGCAGGCAGATTCTTTATACTTCCTTAAAAAATGTTCTTTATTGGGTTTTCTTTGGATTTGTTGTTCAAGCCCTAGTAGCAGTGGACAATACTTGTCCATTTGAATTTAGGTGATAATGGAGGAGAAACCATATCAGCAGGAAGGTGCAAAGATGCCCTCTGTGTGTCTGTCTCTAGAGGTGAAAGATGAACACTTCTCAGCAACTACTCAGCAAAATATGTATTTTCATGTTTAAATCTGCCTTTTAGGGGAAAATGTGTTTTGTGAAGCACTTGTAAGATACTTTTTTGAAATTTTAAGACTTTTTTTTTTTGCTTTGCCCAATTTTTTTTTAATTTTAATTGGAGGCTAATTACTTTACAATATTGTAGTGGTTTTGCCATACATCAACATGAATCCGCCACGGGTGTACACATGTTCCCCATCCTGAACCCCCCTTCCACCTCCCTCCCCATACCATCCCTCTGGGTCATCCCAGTGCACCAGCCCCAAGCATCCTGTATCCTACATCGAACCTGGACTGGCGATTCGTTTCTTATATGATATACATGTTTCAATGCCATTCTCCCAAATCATCCCCCCAACTCCCACAGAGTCCAAAAGACTGTTCTATACATCTGTGTCTCTTTTGCTGTCTCGCATACAGGGTTATCGTTACCATCTTTCTCAATTCCATATATATGTGTTAGTATACTGTATTGGTGTTTTTCTTTCTGGCTTACTTCACTCTGTATAATCAGCTCCAGTTTCATCCACCTCATTAGAACTGATTCAAATGTATTCTTTTTAATGGCTGAGTAATACTCCATTGTGTATATGTACCACAGCTTTCTTATCCATTCATCTGCTGATGGACATCTAGGTTGCTTCCATGTCCTGGCTATTATAAACAGTGCTGCAATGAACATTGGGGTACACGTGTCTCTTTCAATTCTGGTTTCCTCAGTGTGTATGTCCAGCAGTGGGATTGCTGGGTTGTATGGCAGTTTGACATTTATATTTTTTTATCTTAGGACTGAACTCAAAGGGAAATGTTTATTTGACTTTTTAAAAAAATTATTCGATTGAACTTCAACTTAGTGTTGAAAGTTACTATTAAAGCAGCAGTGATGGGTGCTATTCCCTGTTCTGCAATGGTTTACTCTGTCTACTAAGGAGTTTACTTTCCAACCTCATTACAGATAGCCTTACTCAAAGAATTACCATCACACACTAGAGGTATTGTACTATTTTCCAGTAATGCTGTTGTATGAACAATATTTTATGAAATGTTGTCTTTTTGTCCTACAGATTGCAGTAGCTGTTATGTAATTGTTGTATGGGCAAGTCTTTTGATTTTTTTCCCCCTCTCGAAAACTCTCAGATCATGAGTCAGTCTTCCATATTCTGAATATTTTAATACCGTGGCCATTTCTATAGAAAGATTACTTGCAGGTGTGTATCTTGAAAGTAACCTCTTGGGTTTGTGTTTACATGGGTTCTGTCTAAGAGCTGAGACGAGCTCTGGAAGCTTCATCACATACTTGCACGTGACTGACTGGGTTCCATGGGCAGGTGGGATGGAACCCTGCTTTTAGGTGGGGTGGCTGAAAGATAAAGATTCCTGAAGTCTACTTGCTATTTATGTACCACATCTTTACTTCAGAAAGGCAGTATTTTCTACAACACTGCATTTTTTTGTGTGGTTGTGTTGTTACTGGTACAAAGTCAAGTGCCTGCAATGCTAAAGGCTCAGAAATTTTTCTGAAACTGATTTCATGTCCTGTGCAAGTATTTTCTGCAACGTGCATAACAAGTACTTTATAAAACTTGTTTACACTTTAATTGTACATAGTGTTTTTTAAAGAAATATATATATATATATATATATATATAAAATTTTTTTTTCTCCAGGGATCGCCTTAGGAAATTTCAAATTTTATTTCATCTGTGTGAAGCATTGTAAAATGATACGTTTCTCTTTTGAGTGTCATTACAGTTATACAAAGGTTTCACTCGTTCTATTTTTCTACTGTTACTGACAAGCATGCAACACTGACTTTATCCTACATATAACTGGTGTTTCAAATAAATGGAATTGATAGAAACAAAACAAAACAACACATGTGATCTGAGTTTGCAGATATAACAGCTACAATGAAGGGTAAGTTCTGCTCTCGGCCACCTTGGTGTCCCCACCTCTTCCAGAAGATCCTATTATCAGAGAAGTGGCCAGAATCAAAATATATCCCCTTCCTGACATAGAATATACCTAGCATGGTGCTGAAGAAATAGTGGACCTCTTTTTTCTTCCCATTTATGTTTTAGACAGTGATCTTGGTAATCCAGAGAAGGGACTCTGACCCATGGCACAGGGGTAGTGTACCATGAAGCCACTAATTAGAATCCTGAATAAGCCACCTCACCCCTCTTCTATGAAACTCTGGTGCCTCATGAATGACATAGAAGGGACAAGAGCTGCAAGGCCTGTACTTGCCCAGCCTCAAGACCAAAGAAAGAACCTGGAGTCAGTGATAGAGACATCAGTGATTTAATGGGTGCAGGTGGGGGTGATCTTATGTGTCTGAAGCAAGGTCTTGAAGCGACACCCTACAATGTGTGGTGAAAGGTGGCAGTCTTTGCGACATGGTAGCTGTCTTTGCTCCCAGGGGTATGGGGAGGTTACCAGTTATGGGGGAATTAACGTCAGGTCAGCTCATCAGTAACCAGGGAAACCAGGAGAGAAGCACACCCTTCACTACCCTTTTAATAAACTAACAAGTGGAGATGTTCTGATTTAATGTTATGTTCTAAGATTAGAACAGTCATTAGCTGGGCCTGGGGACAAGTGCATAAGCATTTACTGATTAGGCTCTATGATTAAAAGGGAAGGTTAGTCATCTGGTTGAGCAGGGCATGTACAGAAAGTAAGGGAATAGCCATATTGTGTGACCTGATCAAACACCTTGTTTATAGGATTGTTGTGAGGACTGGACTGAACAAGGTAGCAGGTCCTAGGAACCCTGCTTTTCCTTTTCACTAGATTTGTTGATTAGTGACTCAATAGCCTTTCCTACCAATGCCCTATGGTATGAAATATTGATTTTTTTCAAAAAGAAGCAATATGTCCAGCCCTAGGGGGTAGGAGTGGGACAAGGGGGACTCAGAATTTCTCTAGTCCCGTCATGGCTATTCTCATTCCCCTTTGTCAGATGATGGTTTTCCCAGCCTCCTCTACACTTAAGGATGGCCATGTGGCCCAGTTCTTCCCAATGATGTATACAGGAATGTGCTGGGGACTTTTATAGAAAAAGATGGTAATTGGGATGTGATAGAGATGACTGGAGCAGTTGTAACTGTACTGTGACAAGCATATGGTCATAGAGTCAACCTGTTGAAAAAAGGCTGAGCAGGAGGATGGAAGCTGTGGTATCCTTATGACATCTTTGAACAGTTGAACCAATGCAAGTATACTTCTAGATTTTTTATAAGGAGAGGGAAAAAGAGTAAGGCCTTGTTTAGACCATTGTCTCTAAACTTTAGCCACATAGTAAATTCATTTGAAAGTAACTTTTAACAATACTAATGCCCTTGCTTCATATCCAGGAATTCTGATTAATCAATCTATATTATGGCTGTGGACATTTAAAAAATATCTTTGTTATACTGTCAGATACATGACAAAATGTACCATTGTAAAGAACCCATGCAGATCTCACATAGCTCCAACAGTTAAGAAATCTTATTTAATTTTATTTAATCTACATTCCCACCTACTTCTCTTTACCTGCAGATTACTCTGAAATTAATCTAAATATCATATCACTTAATAAAAGATTATTTCAGTATGTATTTCTAAAAGACATAGTTAAAAAATACAAGCACAGTAACATTATAACATATAAAGTTGTAATTCCTAAATATCTTCAAATATTCATTCCTAGTTTAAATGTTCCAATTGTGTCATAAATATTTTTTTTTAATTTGATTTCCAAATCAAGATCCAGTTTATGCCCATGCATTGTAATTTGTCAACATGATTATTAAGTCTCTTTCAACCTATAGGTTGTCCCTTCTTTTGTTTTTCTTGCAATTTATACACTAAAAATTTGGGGTCCTTAATTTCTCTAGAGTTTCACACAATCTGGATTTTGCTGACATCCTCCCTTTGTCATTGTTTAACAAGTCTATCTCGTGACTTCCCTGTAAATTGGTTGTTAGAGATAGAAGCTTCATTGGAGTCAAGTTTGTTTTCCTTCTTCCCTTTTTTTTAAAGCAAGAATACTTCACAGGGCCCTGTGATGGATAGGGAGGCATGGCACACTACAGTTCATGAGGTTGCAAAGAGTCAGACACAATTGGGTGACTGAACAACTTCACAGGTAGTGCTATATACTTCTATCTGGATATACATAATATCTGGTCATCTCTTGTTTTATGATAGAAGCAGACACTGATGATTAGTGCCTAGATCCAGTATTTCATTGAAGTTTATCTGCTACTGCTGCTAAGTCACTTCAGTCATGTCCGACTCTGTGCGACCCCATAGACGGCAGCAGATCAGGCTCCAGCGTCCCTGGGATTCGCCAGGCAAGAACACTGGAGTGGGTTGCCATTTCCTTCTCCAAATTGAAGTTTATAGTATGAAGATATTCTATTTATCTTTGTTCATTTACTAACTAGAATACTTCTCTAAAGAGAATATTTTCCTTACTAGTTATTTGATTAAACAGTACCTATATAGATAGAAGGATAATTATTTGATTCTTTCCTTTTATTTAAGAGTTTTGAAATTATGAATGTCTTAGTATTTTTAAAGGTGACCACAGAGTAAATTTTAGAATCACCATGAATATAATATCTGAGCACACTTAATGTGTTCAAATCTGTTTACTTATCATTCTTATAGATGCTCAAACTGTACCGTTTTAAGACATTTAGGCTCTTCAGACTAGCTCTTGAATCCTTTTTACACGACCTTGGTAGGCCTTCCTCTTTTCTGGTGCATCAAGTTGCTCAAGGCTCACCTTATACTTTTCTTGAAATCAGTTAATTCATCCTGCAATCTAGATTTATTTTTTAGTGGAAAATTCTTCTTGCTTTGTAAGGGGGCAGAGCTATTCTTTTTAAAGGAAAATATAGCATGAATTTATACTGATACTATCCATTCAAATTCAGGGCTCCAGGGTATTTGCTTTATGACCTTGATCTTTCATAAGTATATCCTTTCAATGAAGCCACAAGTCTTGACTCCCAATGAAACCAAATAATTAAAAATTACTCATTAATGTTTTCCCACAATTTACAACCAACAGTGTCCAAAAAATCATGCCAACACTACCAATAAAAATACTGATTCTTAAAACAGTTTAAAGTTTTCATGTGATTGTTTTGGTCCTCAGGTTGTACCCTCTAGGAATGTGCAGAACAAATGGCTATATTTTAAAATCATTAAACATAGTTTCTGTATGGTAATGATACCAATTGGATGCACAATGAAGTATAGTTGGTTCATTTTGCTTTTCCTTGATTTTAACTTAATTAGTTTTTATAAATATGCAGAAAATTTACATTATACCAATTTCAAACCTATAAAACAATGTATTTTAGCAGAATCCAGCTTGGCTTCTTGTTCCTACCACTCTGAGCATTCTTACACATGTACACTATTTTTAGTTTGGTGATTACAGTTGATATGTATTCATACTTACCATGAGAGGTAAGCAATAATGTACTATACAGTTCCCCATCTTGATTTTTCCTCACTTGTCAATATATCCCAGAGAGTGTTTCAAATCAATATGGAAATCGTCATCATTCTTTTAAAAATTTTTTGTTTTAATTGGAGGATAATTATTTTATAATGTTGCATTGCTTTCTGTCATACAAAGAGGCAAACCCAGCCATAAGTGTGTGTGTGTATCTCTCTCTCTCTCTCTCTCTCTCTCTCCTCCCTCTGGAGGCTCCCTCCCACTCACCCCACCCGCCTCATCCCACCACTCTAGGTCATCATAGAGTGCTGGGCTGGGCTCCCTGTGTTGTATGGAAGCTTCGAAATGGCTGTCTATTTTACTCACTGTGGTGTATATGTGTCAATGCTACTCTCTCAGTTTGTCCCATTCTCTCCCTCCCTCGCTGTGTCCACAAGACCATCCTCTAAATCTGAGTCTCTATTGCTGCACTACAAATAAGTTCTTGAGTACCATTTTTCTAGATTCCATATATATGCTTTGTTGTTGTTTTAGTCACTAAGTTATGTCTGACTCTTTTGCAACCCCATGGACTGCAGCCTGCCAGGCTCCTCTATCCATGAGATTTCCCAGGCAAGAATACTGGAATGGGTTTCCATTTCCTTCTCCAGGGGTATCCCCGCCCCAGGGAACCAATCTCTTGCATTGGCACGTGGATCCTTTACCACTGAGCCACATGGGAAGCCCTATATATATGTATTAACATAAGATATTTGTTTTTCACTTTATGTACTTCACTCTATATAGTGGGCTCTGTGTTCATCCACCTCATTTCGACTAATTCAAATTTTTTTTTTCCTTTTTATGGCTGAGTAACATTCCATTGTGGGCTTCCCAAGTGGCTTAGTGGTAAAGAATCCACCTGCCAATGCAAGAGATGCAGGAGACACAGGTTGGATCCCTGGAGTGAGAAGATCCCCTGGAGGAGAAAATGGCAACCCTCTCCAATATTCTTGCCTGGAAAAATCCCATGGACAGAGGAGCCTGGTAAGCTACAGTCCATAGGGTTGCAAAGAGCAACACAACTGAGCAACTGAGCATGCACACAATATTCCATTGTATGTATGGACCACAAATTCTTTATCCATTCATCTATTAATGGACATCTAGGTGCTTCAATGTCCTGGCAATTATAAATAGTGCTGCTATGAACATTGGGGTTCATGTGTGTCTTTTGAATTGTGATTTTCTCAGGGATATGTCCAATAGTGGGATCACTGAGTCATTTGGTATTTTTATTCTGAGTTTTGAAAGGAATCTCCATACTGTTTTTCAAAGTGGTTGTATCAATTTGCATTCCCACCACCAGTGCAAGAGGGTTCCCTTTTCTCCACATCCTCTCCAGCATTGTTTATAGATTTTTTTGATGATAGCCTTTATGACTTCTGTGAGGTGATACCTCATTGTAGTTTCAATTTGCATTTCTCTAATAATGAGGGATGTTGAGCATCTTTTCACGTGTTTGTTGGTCATCTGTATGTCTTTGTTGGAGAAATGTCTGTTTAGGTCTTCTGCCCATTTTTTGATTGGCTTGTTTTTCAGATATTGAGCTACATGAATTGCTTGTATATTCTGGAGATTAATCCTTTGTCAGTTGCTTCATTTGCAATTATTTTCTCCCATTTTGAGGGTTGTCTTTTCATCTTGTTTGTGGTTTTCTTTGCTGTGCAAAAGCTTTTAAGATTAATTAGGTCTCATATCTTTATTTTTGTTTTTAGTTCCATTACTCTAGGAGGTGGGTCAAAGAAGATCTTGCTGCATTTTATGTCAAAGAGTGTTCTGACTCTGTTTTCCTCTAAGAGTTTTATAGTGTCTGGACTTACATTTATGTCTTTAATCCATTTTGAGTTTATTTTTGTGTATAGTGTTAGAAAGTGTTCTAATTTCATTCTTTTACACTTAGCTGTCCAATTTTTCCAGCACTACTTATTGAAGAGACTATCTTTTCTCCATTGTATGTTCTTGCCTTCTTTGTCAAAGATAACATGCCTGTAGGTGCACGGGTTTCTCTATGGCCTTTCTATCATGTTCCATTGATCTATATTTCTGTTTTTGTGCCAGTATCATACTGCCTTGATGACTATAGCTTTGTAGTATAGTCCGAAGTCAGGAAGGTTGATTCCCAGCTCTTTTTCTTTCTCAAGATTTCTTTGGCTACAGGGTCTTTTAAGTTTCCATACAAATTCTAAAATTTTTTGTTCTAGTTTTGTGAAAAATGCCATTGGTAATTTGATAGGGATTACATTGAATATATAGATTTCCTTGGGTATATAGTCATTTTCACAATATTGATGCTTCCAATCCAAGATCGTTGTCCATCTCTCTGTTTGTTTTGTATTTGCTTTCTTTCATCAGTGTCTTACAGTTTTCTGCATACAGGCCTTTTGTCTCCTTCAGTTCAGTTCAGTTGAGTCGCTCAGTCGTGTCCGACTCTTTGCGACCCCATGAATCGCAGCACGCTCCCTGTCCATCACCAACTCCCGGAGTTCCCCCAGACTCACGTCCATCAGGTCGGTGATGCCATCCAGCCATCTCATCCTCTGTCGTCCCCTTCTCCTCCTGCCCCCAATCCCTCCCAGCATCAGAGTCTTTTCCAATGAGTCAACTCTTTGCAGGAGGTGGCCAAAGTACTGGAGTTTCAGCTTTAGCATCATTCCTTCCAAAGAAATCCCAGGGCTGATCTCCTTCAGAATGGACTGGTTGGATCTCCTTGCAGTCCAAGGGACTCTCAAGAGTCTTCTCCAACACCACAGTTCAAAAGCATCAATTCTTTGGCGCTCAGCCTTCTTCACAGTCCAACTCTCACATCCATACATGACCACAGGAAAAACCATAGCCTTGACTAGACGGACCTTTGCTGGCAAAGTAATGTCTCTGCTTTTGAATATGCTATCTAGGTTGGTCATAACTTTCCTTCCAAGGAGTAAGTGTCTTTTAATTTCATGGCTGAAGTCACCATCTGCAGTGATTTTGGAGCCCCCAAAAATACAGTCTGACACTGTTTCCCCATCTATTTCCCATGAAGTGATGGGACCAGATGCCATGATCTTTGTTTTCTGAATGTTGAGCTTTAAGCCAACTTTTTCACTCTCCTCTTTCACTTTCATCAAGAGGCTTTTTAGTTCCGCTTCACTTTCTGCCATAAGGATGGTGTCATCTGCATATCTGAGGTTATTGATATTTCTCCCAGCAATCTTGATTCCAGCTTGTGTTTCTTCCAGACCAGTGTTTCTCATGATGTACTCTGCATATAAGTTAAATAAGCAGGGTGACAATATACAGCCTTGACGTACTCCTTTTCTTATTTGAACCAGTCTGTTGTTCCATGTCCAGTTCTAACTGTTGCTTCCTGACCTGCATACAGATTTCTCAAGAGGCAGATCAGGTGGTCTGGTATTCCCATCTCTTTCAGCCTATTATACAGAGTGAAGTAAGTCAGAAAGAGAAACCCAAATACAGTATATCAATGCATATATATGGAATTTAGAAAGACAGTAATGACGATCCTATATGCAAGGCAGCAAAAGAGACACAGAAGTAAAGAACAGACTCTTGGACTATGTGCAAGAAGGTGAGGGTGGGATGATTTGAGAGAATGGCATTGAAACATGTATATTACCATATGTGAAATAGATGACCAGTACATGTTCCATGCATGAAGCAGGGCACTCAAAGCTGGCGCTCAGGGATAACCCAGAGGGTTGGGTTGGGGAGGGAGGTGGGAGGTGGTTTCAGGATGGGGGGACACATATGCACACATGGCTGATTCATGTCAATATATGGTAAAAAGCCACCACAATATTGTACAGTAATTATCCTCCAATTAAAATTAATTAATTAATTTAAAAAAGAATTCATCCATTTATTCCAGGTTGTTCATTTTTTATTGGTGTATAGTTGCTTGTAGTAGTCTCTTATGATTATTTGCATTTCTGCATTGTCTGTTGTAACATCTCCTTTTTCATTTCTAATTTTATTGTTTTGAGTTTTCTCCATGTTTTTTCCTGATAAGCCTGGCTAATGGTTTGTCAATTTTGTTTCTCTACTCAAAGAACCAGCTTTTAGTTTTATTGATCTTTGCTATTGTTTTCTGCATTTTTTTTTTCATTTATTTCTGCTCTGATTTTGATGATTTCCTTTCTTCTACAAACTTTGGAAAGTTTTTGTTCTTTTTTAACTTGCTTTTGGTGTAAGGTTATGTTTTTTATTTGAGGTTTTTCTTGTTTCTTTAGGTAGGCTTTTTTTCCCCCAATAGTCTTCCCGCCTAGCAGTGTTTTTGCTGCATCCCATAGGTTTGGGGTTTGGGTGTTTTTGTTGTCACCTGTTTCTAGGTATTTTTTAAATTTCCACTTTGAGTTGCTCAGTGACCTCTTCGTTACATAGAAGTGTATTGCTTAGCCTCCATGTGCTTGTGTTTTTACAGTTTTTTCCCTGTAACTGATATGTAATTTCATAGTGTTGTGGTCTGAAAAGATGCTTGATATAATTTCAATTTTCTTAAACTTATAGAGACTTGATTTGTTATCCAGGATATTATCTATCTTGAAGACTGTTCTATGTGCACTCGAGGAAAAAAGTATATTCTGCTTTTAGATAGAATACTCTGTAGATATCACTTAGGTTCATCTGGGATAATGTGTCATTTAAAAATTGCATTTCCTTATTAATTGTCTGCTGGATGATCTCTCCATTGGTGTGAGTTCTGTGTTAAAGTCCCCCTCTTTTATAGCTGTTAGCATTTGCCTTGTGAATTGAGGTGCTCCTATGTTGGGTGCATACATATTTTAATTGTTATAACATCTTATTGGATTAATCCCTTGATCATTATGTAATGTCTTTGTCTCTTGTAATAGTCTTTATTTTAAAGTATATTTTATCTGATATGAATATTGCTACTCAGCTTTCTTTTGATTTCAATTTGCATGGAATATCTTTTTCCAGCCTCTCACTTTCAGTCTGTAAGAGTCCCTAGGTCTGAAGTAGGTTTCTTCTAGACAGCATATATATGGATCCTGTTTTTGTATCCATTCAGCCAGTCTTTGTCTTTGTTTGGAGCATTTAACCCATTTATATTTAAAGTTATTATTGATATGTATAATAATGTTATATTATACACATTGTAATATACATATCAGATCAAATTGCCAACATCCGTTGGCTCATAGAAAAAACAATAGAATTCCAGAAAAACATCTACTTCTGCTTCAGTGACTATGCTAAAGCCTTTGGCTATATGGATCACAACAAACCATGAAAAATTCTTTTTTTTTAGGATTTAAAAAAATTAATTAATTTATTTTAATTGGAAGCTAATTACTTTACAATATTGTAGTGGTTTTTGCCATATGTTGACATGAATCAGCCATGGGTGTACATGTGTTCCCCATCCTGAATCCCCTTCCACCTCCCCCCGCATCCTATCCCTCAGGGTCATCCCAGTGCACCAACCCTGAGCACCCTGTCTCATGAATCAAACCTGGACTGGCGACCTAGTCCACATATGATAGTATACATGTTTCAATGCTATTCTCTCAAATCATCCCACCCTTGCCTTCTCACACAGAGTCCAAAAGTCTGTTTTTACATCTGTGTCTCTTTTGCTGTCTTGCATACAGGGTCATCATTACCATCTTTGTAAATTACATATATATGCATTAGTATACTGTATTGGTGTTTTTCTTTCTGACTTACTTCACTCTGTATAATAGGCTCCAACTTCATCCACCTCATTAGAACTGATTCAAATGCATTCTTTTTAACAGCTGAATTATATTCCATTGTGTATATGTAACACAGCTTTCTTATCCATTTATCTGCTGATAGACATCTAAGTTGCTTCCAAGTCCTGGCTATTGTAAACAGTGCTGCGATGAACATTGGGGTACATGTGTCTCTTTCAATTCTGATTTCCTCAGTGTGTATGCCCAGCAGTGGGATTGCTGGGTCATATGGCAGTTCTATTTCCAGTTTTTAAAGGAATCTCCACACTGTTCTCCGTAGTGGCTGTACTAGTTTGCATTCCCACCAACAATGTAAGGTGTTCCCTTTTCTCTGCACCCTCTCGAGCATTTATTGTTTGTAGACTTTTTGACAGCTGCCATTCTGACTGGCGTGAGATGGTACCTCATTGTGGTTTAGATTTGCATTTCTCTGATAATAAGTGATGTTGAGCATCTTTTCATGTGTTTGTTAGCCATTTGTATGTCTTCTTTGGAGAAATGTCTGTTTAGTTCTTTGGCCCATTTCTTGATCGGATCGTTTATTTTTCTAGAATTAAGCTGCAGGAGTTGCTTGTATAATTTTGAGATTAATTCTTTTTCAGTTGCTTCATTTGCTATTATTTTCTCCCATTCTGAAGGCTGTCTTTTCACTTTGCTTATAGTTTCCTTCATGTGTAAACGCTTTTAAGTTTAATTAGGTCCCATTTGTTTATTTTTGCTTTTATTCCATTACTCTGGGAGGTGGGTCATAGAGGATCCTGCTGTGATTTATGTCAGGGTGTTTTGCCTATGTTTTCCTCTAGGAGTTTTATAGTTTCTGGTCTTACATTTAGATCTTTAGTCCATTTTGAGTTTATTTTTGTGTATGGTGTTAGAAAGTGTTCTAGTTTCATTCCTTTACAAGTACTTGGCCAGTTTTCCCAGCACCACTTGTTAAAGAGATTGTCTTTTCTCCATTGTATATTCTTGCCTCCTTTATCAAAGATGAGGTGTCCATATTTGTGTGGATTTTTCTCTGGGGTTTCTATTTTGTTCCATTGATCTATATTTCTGTCTTTGTGCCAGTACCATACTATCTTGATGACTGTAGCTTTGTAGTATACTCTGAAGTCAGGCAGGTTGATTTCTCCAGTTCTAGTCTGCCTCCAGCAGGGGATGGGCCAATCCACAGTTGGCTAGCTCTCTTCTGGCACTCACTCAGTCCTTTGTTCTGTAAGCGGGCCAGGTTGTGCCTTAGAGCTTTTTGTGGGAAAGTTCTCTCTCTCTCTCTCTCTCTTTTTTTTTTCTCTCTCTCTCTGGCTATCCCACAGTTTGGGTTGCTATCTCACGTTAGCTCTTTCAGATTGTCCTCAGGGCATTCAGGCCAGGTCCTTATCCTAAGCAATGCACCCGCACCTCCCTGTTCAGCCCCTGCCTGCTGGTGACAGACCTTGTGTCTGGGCTACTTCTCCACTGGGAGTTGCAGTTAGGCACGTAATCCGTGGGTTTGTTTTTTTTTTTCCTCCTGGTTATGTTTCCCTCTCAGAGAAGCATACCCACCAGTGAGAGGGTTTTCTGGTGTTTGGAAACCTCCTCCTTCACAACTCCCTCCCTGGGATGGGTCTCCATCCCACACTCTTTTGTCTCTATTTTTATCTTTTATATTTTGTCCTACCTCCTTTTGAAGAGTCTGGGTTGCCTTTTTGGGTGCCTGGTGTCCTCTGCCAGCATTTAGAAGTTGTTTTGTGGAATTTGCTCAGCGTTCAAATGATCTTTCAATGACTTTGTGGGGGAGAAAGTGGTCTCCCCTTCCTGTTCCTCTGCCATCTTAGGACCACCCCTGGAAAATTCTTAAAGAGATGGGAATGCCAGACCACCTTACCTGCATCCTGAGAAACCTGTATGCAGGTCAAAAAGCAACAGTTAGAACTGGACATGGAACAACAGACTGGTTCCAAATTGCAAAAGGAGTACATCAAGGCTGTATACTGTCACCCTGCTTATTTAACTTATATGCAGAGTACATCATGCGAAATGCCAGGCTGTATGAAGCACAAACTGGAATCAAGATTGGAGAAATACCAATCACTTTAGATATGAATATGACACCACCCTTATGACAGAAAGCAAAGAGGAACTAAAGAGCCTCTTGATGGAAGTGAAAGAGAAGAGTGAAAAGTTTGACTTAAAACTCAACATTCAAAAAATGAAGATCATGGCATCTGGTCTCATCACTTCTTGGCAAATAGATGGGGAAATAATAGAAAGAGAGACAGAGTTTATTTTCTTGGTTTCCAAAATCACTGCAGATGGTGACTGCAGCCATGAAATTAAAAAATGCTTGCTTCTTGGAAGAAAAGCTATGACCAACTTTGGCAGCATATTAAAAAGCAGAGACATAACTTTGCTGACAAAGGTCCATAAAGTCAAAACTATGTTTTTTCCAGTACTCATGTATGGATGTGAGAGTTGTACCATAAAGAAAGCTGAGGTCCAAAGAATTGATGCTTTTGAACTGTGGTGTTGGAGAAGACTCTTGAGAGTCCCTTGGACTGCAAGGAGATCAAACCATTCAATCCTGAATGAAATCAACTCCAAATAATCATTGGAAGGACTGACTGTGTAGCTGAACCTCCAATATTTTGGCCTCCTGACACAAAGAGCTGACTCATTTGAAAAGACCCTGAATCTGGATAAGAATGAGGGAAGGAGGAGAAGGGGGTGACAGAGGATGAGATAGTTGGATGGCATCACTGACTCAATGGACATGAATTTGAGCAAAGTCTAGGAGATGGTGAAGGACAGAGAAGCCTGTTGTGCTGCAGCCCATGGGGTCACAAAGTCAGACACGACTGAGTGACTGAACAACAGCAACAACAAATAATCATATTACCATTTACTTTATTGATTTGGGTATTTTCTTTTTTTTGTAGGTCTTTTCCATCCTTTGTGTTTCCTGCCTAAAGAAATTCCTTTAACATTTGTTATAATGCTAGTTTGGTGGTCTTGAATTCTCTTAACTTTTGCTTGTCTGTAAAGCTGTTAATTTCTTTGTTGAATCTGAATGAGATCCTTGCTGGGTAACATAATTTTTCTTGGCTGTAGGTGTTTTCCTTTCATCACTTTAAATACATCTTCCCCCTCCCTTCTCACCTGCAGAATTTCTGGTGAAAAATCAGCTGTTAATCATATGAGGACTCTCTTCTATGTTATTTGTTGCTTTCCCCTTGCTGCTTTTGATATTTTTCTTTGTGTTTAATTTTTTTTTTAAGTTTGATTAGTATTTGTCTTGGCGTGTTTCTTGGTTTTTTTTTAATATGGGACTCTGTGCTTCCTGGACCTGGGGGCTATTTCCTTTCCCTTGTTAGGGAATTTTTCGACTCTAATCTCCTGAAATATATTTTCATACCTTTTCTTTTTCTCTTCTTCTTCTTCTGCTGCTGCTAAGTCGCTTCAGTCGTGTCCGACTCTGTGCGACCCCATAGATGGCAGCCCACCAGGCTCCCCCGTCCCTGGGATTTTCCAGGCAAGAATACTGGAGTGGGTTGCCATTTCCTTCTCCAATGCATGAAAGTGAAAAGTCAAAGTGAAGCCTTCTGGGACCCCTATAATTCAAATGTTGGTGTGGAATGTTGTATCTGAGGTCTCTGAGACTGTCCTGATTTCTTTTTATTGTTTTTTCTTTATTTTGCTCTGCTTCAGTTATTTCCACCATTCTATCTTCCAGCTCACTTATCTGTTCTGCCTCAGTTACTCTGCTATTGTTTCCCTCTAGTGTATTTTTTACTCGGCTACTGTGTTATTCATTGTTGATTATCTGTACTTTAGTTACTCTAGGTCCTTTTGAAACATTGCTTGTATCTTTTTGATCCATGCTTCCATTTTATTTCTGAGATTTAAGATTATCTTTAGCATCATTACTCTCAATTCTTTTTTGGGAAGATAGCCTATTTCCTCTTCATTTGTTTGGTTTTGTGGATTTTTACCTTACTCCTTCATGTATTTCTCTGTCTTCACATTTTGTTTAACTTACTATGTTTACAGTCACCTTTCTGCAGGCTACAGGGTCATAGTTCCTCTTACATTTGGTGTCTGCTCTCAGTAGGCGGTATGGAGTGCCTTGTGTAGGCTCTCTGGTAGGAGGGACTAGTGCCTGTGTTCTTGTGGGTGGAGCTGTATCTTGTCCCTCTGATGGGCAGTGCCATATTTGGTGTTGGTTTCTGGTTGTCTATGAGCTTAGTATGACTTTAGGCAGCCTGTGTGCTAATGGGTGGGGTTGTGTTCCTCTTTTGCTAGTTGTTTGGTATAAGGCATCCAGGACTGGAGCTTTCTGGCCATTGGGTGGAACTAGGTTTTAATGTTAACATGGTGGTTTCTGGGAGAGCTCTCACTTATTAATACTCTCTGGGATCAGGGCTCTGTGGTGTTCTAATGTCCTGGACTCAGATGCCCCACCTCTTAGGCTCAGACCCAGTCCCTGGCTGGAGCACCAAGACGCCCCCAAGCCACATGGTACAGAAGAAAAGTTTAAAAAGAGAAAAGAGAAGAAAATAGAAAAACAAGCAACAAAAAGTAGACAAAACCCTAAGACAAATGGTAAAAGGAGAATGAAACAGATAAAAACACAAAAAGAAACACATGCACTCACAAAAAGGTAAGAGAAAAAAGAAGAAATGCAAAGGAAGAAAGCCATCAAACCAATAAACAAACTTATAAATGAAAACCAACATTGAAACTAAACTAGGAAAAACACAAAACCATGAGCAAATCAAATGCAGAAAGCAAACTAAAAACAAGCAAAGACTGTATAAAACAAACACACAAATATGATCAAAAGGAAAAAAAATGTATAAACAAAAGAGAGGTGCAAACCAAAGGGAAAAATACAAAAAACAAAGAAGTAAAGTAAAAATATAAAATATAATTAAAAGTAAGGTAGAAACAAAATAAAATGAAGGAAAAACCCCAAAACATGGGAAAAGTGCAATATAAAGTACAGTAGAAATAGGAAAATAGAAAAAAAACATAAAGCATAAAAAGAAAAAGTAAATAAGAATAAAAATTTTAAAAATAACAAAAATAACAGCAGTATAAGAAAACAAAAAGTTAAAAGAAAAAGTTAGGTATAGAGAGACAGTAGTAGTAAGAAGAATATTTTCCTGTGGTCTCAGCTCTCAGTGTCCTTACCCCTACAGTGAGCACCAATCAATCTGTCTACCCAGGAAGCCCTCCAATATTTCTAGGAAGGTCTCTGGACCTGCTTTGGGCACTGTGGGGCCAGCTCAAACTCTGATCTGGTTTACTCCAGCTTGTACTTGCTTCCAAAGTCCACAATTGCCTCCAAAGTCAACATCCTCAAATACGGGGGAACACTTATTGTTTATTCAGATATTCCACAGATGCAGGGTTTACCAAGCCAATTGCAGGGTTTACCAATCCACTGCTCCTGCAGCTGCACAAGAGAATTCCCTTCCTCTTCTTCGGTCACATAGCCCCTGGAGCTCAGCTTTGGTTTGGACCCACCTCTAGCCCTGTCTCTGCCCTCTTTCTGTTCCCCGCCCAGACAAGAAGGGGTGAAAGCAGCGGGTGATTAAGGCTCACTTACTCAGGCCATGGAGAATGAAGGATATGGCAGTCACAATTGGGATGTATAGGGAGTGCCTGTGGCAGCAGAGGTTGGCAGGAAGTTGCTACAGCCTGAATTAGGCCATGTGTTCTCCTGGGAAGTTGGCCCTGGATCACAGGACCCTTGCCAGTGCCAGGTTGCACAGGCTCCCAGGAAGGTGTGGGCAGTAACCTGGGCCTTCTCACAGTTTGCTGGCTATGGCAGCAGCCATTGCACCCACCCCTGGGATCAGAGATAGCAGCTGCTGCTCGTACAGCCCCTGGAGCTCACAAAGGTGGTGTCCTGCCCTTTGTCAGTGATTGGAGTCAGAAGCATCTTGGCTAGACCCCCTTCTCCTTGAGCATCCTGCAACAGTGGTCTCTTGCCTCTCTGGCAAGCACAGGCTTCCCTCTAGACTCTTTCAGCCGCATTGCGCTAACCTGTCTTTACAGCAGTCAAACCCAGTCCTTTCCCTGGGATCTGACCTCTGAAGCCTGAGCCTCAGCATCCAGCCCCCACCTACCCTCTTGGGCACATAGGCAAGCATTTCAGGCTGTGGGGTGCTGGTTGGCACCAATCTCTGTGTAAAATTCTATCCATTCTGCCCTCTGCATACTTGTTGCTGTGATCTCCTTTGAGGCTCCGAAGCTCCCCTCTGTCCCAACCAGTGAGGGGTTTCCCAGTGTGTGGAAACGTTTCCTCCTTCATAGCTCCCTCCCAGAGGCTCAGGTCCCGTTCTGATTCATTGGCTTCTCTTTTTTCTTATTTCTTTTGCCCTACCCTGTTATGTGGAGATTACCCTGCCTTTTTGAAGTCTGAGGTCTTCTGCCAGTGTGTGGTAGGTGTTCTGTAGGAGTTGTTCCACACACAGATATATTTTTGATATATTTGTGGGGTGGAATGTGATCTCCACATCTTGTGCCTTCACCATCTCAAAGGTCCCTCCCATCATCCCTTTTTATACCTTCATAATATTCAATTACTTTGTTTTTCAAGTCCTCTATTCATGGACATTGAATTATTCTAGTTTTTACTGTAACATATATTATCGCAATCAATAACATTTTCATATTTTCCCAGTGTTTTCGTGATTTGGATAATTGGGATTTATGGGTTAACAGAGAATTGGGATTTATGGGTTAACAGCAACAGCTTTGTTGCTCTTCAGTCACTAAGTCATGTCTGACTCTTTGCGATCCCATGGAGTGCAACATGTCAGGCTTCCCTGTCCTTCACTATCTGCAGGATTTGCTCAAATTCATGTCCATTGAGTCAGTGATGCTTTCTAACCAGCTCATCCTCTGCCACCCCCTTCTTCTTTTGCATTCAACCTTTCCCAGCTTCAGGGTCTTTTCCAATGAGTTGGCTCTCAGTATCTACATATGTGCTGCTGCTGCTGCTGCTAAGTCACTTCAGCCACGTCCAACTCTGCGTAACCCCATAGACGGCAGCCCACCAGGCTATGCCGTCCCTGAGATTCTCCAGGCAAGAACACTGGAGTGTTTCCAAATTCCCCTCTATAAGGATTTTACCATTTTGGAAGAAGTTTGTCTTTTTGAAAAACTTCTGAAGTGATTCTATGGTTCTTCAAGAGTTAAGAACCACTGGTTTAATTTGTTTTTTTATTGTTGTTGTTTGATTTGTTTTGGATTTGTTGTTGTTGTTACTGATGCTAAATCATAACAATCTAATGCTCAGTTCATAATGGAAATATTCCTACTATATCCAATACTAGTAGAGATCAGGGACTGTACTGTGTTCATGTCTACATTCATGGTGGCTAGCACAGGGGCTCCAACAAGCACACGCTTATTAAATACATGTTGAATATTGAATGATGTAATGAAGTGTGGTGACATCATATTTATCTATTTCCTTATCAATATATATTACTGTGCCTGCCCTACACCAGATGTTTTATTCTCTGAAGTCATGGGGTGGGTATTATTCATACCTTATCTAGCAAATGTTTATTTAGAATGTACCATGTGACTGGCAGGATTCTGGATAATATAGATAAAATAGGGGAAAAAAATGGGCAAAAATCTGTGTCCCTGTAGAATTTATATTTTAGTGGGAAGATACTAAAGAAAATTGGAGAAGGCAATGGCAACCCATTCCAGTACTCTTGCCTGGAAAATCCCATGGACGGAGGAGTCTGGTAGGCTGCAGTCCATGGGGTCGTTAAGAGTCGGATAGACTGAGCGACTTCACTTTCACTTTTCACTTTCATGCACTGGAGAAGGAAATGGCAACCCACTCCAGTGTTCTTGCCTGGAGAATCCCAGGGACGGGGGAGCCTGGTGGGCTGCCATCTATGGGGTCGCACAGAGTCGGATACGACTGAAGCAACTTAGCAGCAACAGCAACTAAAGAAAATGGGCTTCCCAGGTGGCGCTAGTGGTAAAAAGAACCCACCTGTGAATGCAGGAGTTGTAAGAGACGTGGGTTGGATCCCTGGGTTGGGAAGATGGCCTGGAGGAGGGCACGGCAACCTACTCCAGTATTCTTGCCTGGAGAATCCCATGGACAGCGGAGCCTGTGGGCTACAGTCCATAAGGTCACAAAGAGTTAGAGACGAGTGAAATGACAGCATACATGGAGGCACCAAAGAAAGTAAGAATTGAATGTAAGCAGAAGAGTACTAAGTGCTAAGAAGATACTGAAAGCAGTGTAACAAGACTGATGGGGATTTCAGCTGTGTTTAGACCTGTCTGTGCCCAGAAACCTGAATTAAATGAAAAATGGCTTGTCAGAGAGAGCATTTTGAGTATTTATTGAGTAAATGAATGCTTATGATTGTCAATAGAATCTATGTCTCTGGCTGTGTACCAGTGTCCAGATCAAAGCACCCTTCCCTATTCCTGTGTGTTAACGCTTCTCTTTCCATCCTCCCAAGTGAAAGTGAAAGTGAAAGTGAAGTCGCTCAGTCGTGCTCGACTCTTAGTGACCCCATGGACTGCAGCCTACCAGGCTCCTCCGCCCATGGGATTTTCCAGGCAAGAGTACTGGAGTGGGGTGCCATTGCCTTCTCCTTACAATATATAAATGTATCCAATTAACATGTTACACACCTTAAATTTACACAATGTTGTTATGTCAAGTATTTTAATAAAAACAAAAGTAAGAGGACCAATACTGGCACTTGTCCTGTGAAAGCCCTCAGCCAGGTTCAGCCAGTTGAGAGCCTGTCTCTGTAAAGCTCTATGAACCACGGCCACCCCTGCTCATTCACCAGCTGCGCAGCCACTCTCACAGGGTGACAGCGGGGCAGAGGAGCTTCAACATGGAACACAACCTGCACAGCCCCAGCTATTTCCTATTTTATAGGAAAGCTTTGTACACGCCTGGCTCTGGCTACACAGCTACATCACCCTATTTCTTGGGGGTAATGAAAGGCAGTATTAGAGGCCAAAAAACAACTTCATCACTGCCACCCAAGAAAACGTATTAAGCTATGAAAGTCCTTCAGCTATCTGCACAGGGCCAATCCACATTACAGCTATTTAACACAAATTACTATGCAAAACATCTGAAGGGGTCTTGATCTCAAAAATTCAAGTTTATACCAGGGTAACACGTAGTTAATTCCTCTGTATCTTTACTTCTCTTTGAAAAACTGGCAATGCATTTGGATTAGTGATAAAATGAGTTTTTGCTACGTTTCAATACATGCTCAAACTGTGAGAATAAGAAACAGGAGGCAGGCTCACTTTAAACAGTTGGAACCCCAGTGGCACTGTTAACTGCTTTCTGGGCAGCCTCTTTTGCTTGGTGGGCTTGGAGTACAGCTACAGCTTCATCAACTTTAGAACGGAGAGACTCTAGAGACTCAAGCATATGAAGAAGTTCTGAATTATCAGTCTCCAACAACATGCCAGTGATTTTACCAGTAAGAGTAGGGTGCATGGCTTGAATTAGAGGAAAGAGCCGTTCACCCAACATTTGCTTCTGCTCTTGAGGAGGGGCAGATGCCAACATGGAAGCAGTCAGAGGCTCCTGACCTTGTACATGAACAGCGGGCTGCTGCATGGTGACCTGTGGCTGTGCATTCAGATGTTGTTGAGGATTGCGAACTCCTGCAGCGTATTTGTACTGTGGAACGGTGCGAACAGCAGGAGTAGCTGCAGCTGCAGCAGCTGTGGGACGTAGACCCATCGTTTGTGTTGATGTGTTAGCAACACGCTGTGTCGACATGACTCGTGGAAAGAAGCTGGTCTCACAGTACTAAATGGTGGTCTAGGAGCGGCTGGACAGATAGCACCGGGCATATTTTGGAACGGATGAGGTCTGGCACCCTGAGCAGTCCAGTGAGGACTTGGTCTTAGTTGAGCAATTTGACTAGGAGGATAGTATTCAGCACGGTTCTGAGTCTGTGGGATAGCTGCCATGAAGTAACCTGAAGGAAGTGCTGGCTGGTAGGGGTTGATTACAGGGTTGGGCACAGCTCTTACACTTGCCATCCTCTGCATATACTGGTTAAGCCTGCTTAGAAAAAACTGGACTTCATTCCACATAATCAATAAGTTAGATCTTCTACATATATATCAAACATTACATCTAGACGATAGAAAAATATCTTCCCTTGCACACGACGAGTATTAATAAAACTTTATTTTGTGCCAGGTCACAAAGAAAGTATCATCAAATTAAATAAAATAGAAACAACACAGCTGGCATCATTCTTTTTTATCATAGTACAATGAAAGTAAACATTTTTCTAAAAGTGTTTACATCAGAAAATTTAAAAAATCTATTAAGGATGGCAGAGTTGCGCAAAGGAAGCATGCTGGGCCCATAAACCTCTCTTAAAAGCTCTTGAGTGAAAAGAGAAATACAGGGAATTTCCTGGTGGTCCAGTGGCTAGGACTTTGTGCTTTCACTGCCAAGAGCATGTGTTCATTCTCTGGTAGGGAACAAAGATCCTGTGAGCCACGTAGCATAGCCAACCCTCTCCCCTGCCGAAAAAAAAAAAAAAAAAAAGAAAGAAAGCGAAAATACAAACCAATAATGATATTAGAAACACACATATCATAATATGTGGGATATATTTTAGGGTTATTAGAGGAAGTTTAATATTTATATAACTACAAAAATTTACATCAATAAAATTTTAAAATAAAATTGAGTTAAAGTTTCAACTCTTAAATTTAAACAAAAAAACAATAAAATAAACCAAAAGAAAACACAAGGAAACAATGATAAAAATAGTAGAAGTAAATAAATCAAAATACTGTTTTTAAAATAAATTAACAATAAGGAATCAACCACAAGTTAATGTAATAAGATATAAGTAGAAAACACAGATATACACAATAAGAAATCAAAAGATGAAAATAAGTACTAAAACATAAAAATATTAAACATAATTAGCAATGACTTCTTTGCACAATAAGCTAAAAACCTAAATGATAAATATTATTTCTTAGGAAAACAATAAGTTGTCAAAATTATTCCAGTTGTGATGGAGACATTAAGGAAATCAATTTCCATAAAATAAATATGGAGATTTAGTAAACAGATACCTCACAGAAAAACACTAAGCCTTAAAATTTTCACAGAAGTATTTTACCAGAACTGAATCATCAACTTAAATGCAAGGCTATAAAAGCACTCATAGTGCTACACAAAATATTCCAAAATAGAGACAATAAAGATAAATTCAAGTTATTTTTTATGAAATGAGTATAATATTGATATAAAAACCTGACAAAGACAGTATAGTAACAGAAAGCTATAGAACAATGTCAGTTATGCATCTTGATTCAATTTTCTTAAATTTAATATCAGTGGACAGAATCTAACACCATGATCAAGTAGGATTTAGTGTAGGCAATCAGGGATGATTCAATAATTAGGAAATCCATTAATATAATACACCTTATGATAGACCTAAGGGGATATATCACATGAAAATCTCCAGATAGCCTGAAAAGGAATCCAGTGAAATTCAAAATTCATCCCCCCCCCAAAAAAAATCAAAACAAAACAAAAAACAAAGTAAGAACTCATGGCCACTTCCTGTATATACTTTATGTATATGTATTTGTGAGTATATATAGAAATTTAGGATGCACAGACACACACAAAGCAAGTGTCCATTATATATGGAAATCAATATGAAAATAAATATTAAAATTCTTAATGGGAAACACAAGAGGCATTCCTGCTAAAGTCAAGGACAAGAAAAAAAGTTACCCACACTCTTGATTATTCAAACTTGTAGTGGATCTATTAGCTAACACGATTATACGTATCAGAACTGAAAAAAAAAAAAAGGGAAACTCAGTAGATTATACTATTTACTTGGACAAGTTGAGAAGTTTAGTAATAAAACTAAAACAATAAAGTTTTGGTAAATTAATATACAAAATCAATGACTTTATATGTATGTAAAAACAATAACCAGAAACAAGATAAAATGGAAAAGAGATTCTTATTTGTAATAGCAAAAAATAAAATAGTGTTCTTAGGAACAAACTTATAATGTGGAAAAACTATTTAAGGACAAGATTAAAGACTTCAGGAAATCTATAAAAAGTAGGAAAAACAAATTTGGGTCTTGGATGGGAAGATGGGAACTAATTATAAGTTCACAAATGTAATGCATTCTTAATTTTAAAAATACCAAAAAATTACTGTTATTGTTCTTCCTAGAGAAAGACAAATTGATTCAAAATTTCCTCTGGAGAAAAAGAAAACATGCAAGAATAGTTACAACACACTATGAAGAAATAGCAATGAGGGGATTCTAACCTAATCAGAAATAAAACATACTATAAATTCTCAATAATTAAAACCATATAGTTCTGGCACTTGAATGAACAAACTAGTGAAATAGAATAGAAAGTTTTGAAACACATCCATGTACATATTGAAACTTACTACATAGTAACAGTGACATCATATATGACCGGGGAAAGAAAAACATTTAATAAATGCTTTTTGGATAACTGGACAGCCATTTGATTAAAGATAAAATCTTTAATTCATATCATAATTAATTCATAATTTAATATCATATATACCATAATAAATTAATATCATAATTAATTTAATTCATATCATAATTCATATCATTAAAAGAATCATCTAAAAAATTAAAGATCTATGTAATAAAGGAAACTCTTAATATTAGAAAATAATACAAGTAGATTCTGTAATAACCTAAAAGTGTGGAAAATACCTCTATCAAAGAATCAAAATTCAAACATGATCAAGGGGTAAATTAATAAGTGACCTACCAACAAGTAAAGAAGAAACATTTTGGTCTGGCAAAGCAAAAAAACAAAAATAAAGAGCCAAACAAAACTTCAATAATCAACTTGGGGAAAATATTTTCAAAATATATTAAAAATTAAGAAATAAGAAACTAAATAAATGTACTATTTAAGGTCAAATTTAAAAGACTCTATTACATAAAATGGCAAAAGAACTGAACAAAATTTTTATTTTTTTTTTAATTGGAGGATAATTGCTTTACAATGCTGTGGTGATCTCTGCCATACATCAAGAGGAATCAGTCATTGTTGTTGTTCAGTCAGTCATGTCGGACTCTTTGCAACCCCATGGACTTCAGCACACCAGGCTTCCCTGTCCTTCACTATCTCCTAGAGGTTGCTCAAACTCATATCCATTGAGTCGATGATGCCATCCAACCATCTCATCCCCTGTTGCCCCTTCTCCTCCTGCCCTCAATCTTTCCCAGCATCAAGGTCTTTTCTAATGATTCAGCTTTTCACATTAGGTGGTCAAAGTGTTGGACCTTCAGCTTCAGGACCAGTCCTTCCAATGAATATTCAGGGTTGACTTCCTTTAGGATTGACAGGTTTGATCTCCTTGCAGTCCAAGGGACAGGTTTGATCTCCTTGCAGTCCAAGAGTCTTCTCCAGCACCACAGTTTGAAAGCATTGATTCTTCAGACCTCAGCCTTCTTTATGGTCCAACTCACATCCATACATGACTACTGGAAAAACCATAGCTTTGACTAGATGGACCTTTGTCAGCAAAGTGATGTCTCTGCTTTTTAATATGCTGTCTAGGTTTGTCATAGCTTTTCTTCCAAGGAGCAAGCATCTTTTAATTTCATGGCTGCAGTCACCATCTGCAGTGATTTTGGAGACCCCAAAAATAAAGTCTGTCTTAGTTTTCATTGTTTCCCCATCTATTTGCCATAAAGAGATGGGACCTGATGCCAAGATCTTAGCTTTTTGAATGCTGAATTTTAAGCCTACTTCTTTACCTTCCTCTTTCACCTTCATCAAGAAATTCTTTAGTTCCTCTTTGCTTTCTGCCATTAGAGTGGTGTCCTCTGCATATCTGAAGTTATTGATATTTGGTATTTCTCCTGGAATTCTTGAAAGTGTAGTCACTCAGTTGTTCCAGCTTGAGCTTCATTCAGCCTGGAATTTCTTTTTTTTAAATTTATTTATTTTAATTGGAGGATAATTATATTACAATATTGTGATGGTTTTTGCCATATATCAACATGAATTGGCCACAGATATACATGTGTCCCCCAAAATCCTGAATCTCCCTCCTACCTTCCTCCCCACCCTATTCATCTGGATTGTCCCAGAGCACCGGCTTTGAGTGCCCTGCTTCATGCATTGAACTTGCACTGGTCATCTATTTAACATATGGTAATGTACATGTTTCAATGCTATTCTCTCAAATCATCCCACTCTTGCCTTCTCCCACTGAGTCCAAAAATCTGTTCTTTACATCTGTGTCTCCTTTGTGGCCCTGCATGTAGGATCATTACTGTCTTTCTAAATTCCATATATATGTGTTAATATACAGTATTTGTCTGCCTCTTTCTGATTTACTTTGCTCTGTATAATAGGTTCCAGTTTTGTCCACCTCATTAGAATTCACGCAGATGCATTCCTTCTTACAGCTGAATAATATTCCATTGTGTATATGTACCACAACTTCCTTATCCATTCATCTGCTAATAGACATCTAGGTTGTTTCCATGTCCCAGCTATTGTAAATAGTGCTGCAATGAACACTGGGTGCATGTGTCTTTTAGAGTTGTGGTTTCCTCAGTGTATACCCATTAGTAGGATTGCTGGGTCATATGGTAGTTTGGGGGCTTTCCAGTTGATACTAGTGATAAATAACCTGCCTGCTAATGCAAGAGATGTAAGGGACACAGGTTTGATCTCTGAGTTGAGAAAATTCCCTAGAGGAGGGCATGGCAGCCCACTTCAGTATTCTTGCCTCAAGAATCCCATGGACAGAGGAGCATGGGGGGCTATAGTACATAGTGTCACAAAGAGTTGGACAAGACTGAAGTGACTTAGCACACATGCACATGCATGGTAGTTTTATTCCTAGTTTGTTACGGAATCTCCTTACTATTCTCCATAGCAGCTGCACCAATTTACGTTCCCACCAACAGTGCAGTTGGGTTCCCTTTTTTCCACATCCTCTCCAGAGTGTATTGTCTGTAGTTTCTTTGATGATGGCCATTGTGATTGGTGTGGGATGATACCTCATTGTAGTTTTGATTTGCATTTCTCTAATAATGAGTAATGTGGAGCATCTTTTTATGTGTTTATTGTCTATCTGTATGTCTTCTTTGGAAAAATGTCTTTTTAGGTCTTCTGCCCATTTTTTGATTGGCTGTTTATTTTTCTGATTTTTAGCTGTATGAGCTGCCTGTATATTTTGGAGATTAAACCTTTGTCAGTTACTTCATTTACAATTATTTTCTCCCATTCTGAGGGTTGTCTTTTAATCTTGTTTATTGTTTCCTTTGCTGTGCAAAAGCTTTTAAGTTTAATGAGGTCCCATTTGTTTATTTTTGTTTTTATTTGCATTATTCTAGGAGGTGTGTCAAAGAGGAACTTGCTGTGATATATATAGAAACTCAAAGACCCAGAATAACTGAAGCAATCTTGAGAAAAAAGATGGAACTGGAGAAATTGATCTTCCTGATTACAGAGTATACTGCAAAGCTGCAGTCATCAGGACAGTATGGTTCTGGCACAAAGACGGAAATATAGGCCAATGGAACAAGATAGAAAGCCTAGAAATAAACTCAAGCACCTATGGGCACCTTGTCTTTGACAAAGGAGGCAAGAATAAACAATGGAAAAAAGCAGCCTCTTCAATGAGTGGTGCTGGGAAAACTGGACATGTTAACAAATGAAACTAGAACACTTCCTAACACCATGCACAAAAATAAACTCAAAATGGCTTACAGACTTAAATGTAATGCCAAAAACTATAAAGCTCTTAGAGGAAAACATAGGCAGTACATTCTCTGAACAAATATTTTAGAAAAAGACATACAAATGACCCTTAAATATATAAAAAGATGATTAAATCTACTCTTAGTAACAGAAATGTAAACTAAAATATCTTTGGAAAACCATTTCTTTCTTATCAGGTTGTCTGTTCTCTATTCCTATCTGTTGTGATCCGTGCACCATTATCTCAGGCATTTATTATTTTAGGCTTATTAGACATCGAATAATATGCTAGTGCTAGTCAAGCTACCTATAAAGGACAATGAGTAGAGCCTGGTAGAATGAAAGCACTCAGTAGCAATAGCTATCCTCATTTTAGTCCCTTCTAATCATGAATAATATATGACCTGGATGTGCCTCCAAAAGTTTGGGGAGCAGTTGGCATGCTCCATCCTCTACATGCCCATTAACCAAATGATCTGTACGTGCACATCTGCTAACAAAAATAAAAATTCTAGAAGCAATCCTTTCCCAATTTTTGTACCAAATAACTTATAGGGCAATGAATATCTTTGGGTAAATAATTCTATTGGTTCTATTTTCTCATTCTGAACTGAAAAAGGAGATGATACTGTCAGCTGAGGAAAAGCTGCCTTTGGTGTATTAAGTCTGAACAAGATTGGGTCAAGTGCATGAGTTACCATGGCAACAACAAAATCAGGATGCATCATCTCCCATAGAAACAGCATTGAAGGGGCCTTGTGTCTGATCTGAGTAAAAGCTTTCTCTTGCTGTCAGGCCTTGTTTGAATCCACTTCTACAGCTACATCCTGGGGTGCAAGTTGCAAGGATACAAGGAGGGCACAAAGAACCACAGACTCTGGAATTATAAGTCAGTTAACAGCTTTGACATTTTCAGGCATACTGCCCACCATTATTAGAGAAAGTGTAGGAGAGCCACGTCAGTCAGTAATGAAATATTTGATATTCAAACATGGGAGAAGCCAGCTCAAAAATAGCTTAGTTTTAAAGTTAAACAGGAAAAACTGTATCTCCATTCTAAGGCAGTCCTATTGTTCACATGACACTCTAGAGAGTTGATCATTCACTGTTTCCAATGCTAGGTAAATAAAGAGCTACAAAATGAAAGTAGACACTTGCAACCCTGCTGCTAACAGACATTTTGACAAACAATTATATGGGGAATGTGAAGAACTCCAAAAACAAGGATCATTTCACTCAGCCTTGTTCATTTTATACCATTACTCATAACTGATACTGAATATTTTGATGAGAAATCCTCAGCTAGAACTGAATTGGCCAATAGCTGAGTGCTGGAGTAGCCTAACCAGAAAGTAGTCTTTAGAGGTTAAAAAGTGGAAAAATATCTCTATACTTAACATGTGTGTGTGCTTAGTCTCTCTGTTGTGTCCAGCTCTTTGCAACACCATGGACTGTAGCCCGCCAGGCTCCTCTGTCTGTGGAATTCTCCAGGCAAGTACACTGGAGTGGGTGGCATTCCGTTCTCCTGGGGATCTTCCAGATCCAGGGATCGGAGCTGGGTCTACCACATTGCAAGCAGCTTCTTTACTGTCTGAGTCACCAGGGAAGCCCATGCATTAACATGAGGGCCAACCAATTCCTCCATATGTCCCAGCACTTCCCATGTAAAGATTACTGTGATCCCTCATGGTAATGAGATAAGTTCAAAGGGTTGTATAATCCCCTACATTTTATTCAGCACTTCTCAGATAGCAGCCCGTACTCAAGCAACCATGGGTACAAATGTTTTACACATCCTAGACTCTGTATGCTTCATGATGTCTTGGTGGTTTCTTGTGAAGCTCATTTCACAAGGACACAGGAGAGCTAGGTCTTTTGCTCTAGGTTAGTAATCAGAAAACCAAACTTTGGAGAAAAGGAGGCTAGCTACTAAAGGGTCTTTGATGTGATGAAGACCCAAATACTCTGTCCTCAAAGTACACAGCCATGATTGGAAAAACCATTGAGGGAAGGAAGCTGAGTAAAGAAGCCATTGGAGATTTACTGATAAACGACTTTCACAAGAGTGCTGGTACAATGATATGGAGAAGAGAAGTATGTCAGGGAAAGGGGAAATGTGAGCCATGCAAGGTTCCAGAAACTAGAGCAACAGCAGATGATGGCACATATGAGCACAGAGAAAACACTGTGAGCGAGAATTAATGGTCATGTGGGCAAAGGACTTTTGTAAGCCAAAAAGATAATCAAATTCATGAGCCTAGTTGAGTCGCTTGTCCCCCAAGTAAGGTACTAAATTCCAAAGAAGGAGAGGGTGTCTTCATTCTTCAGTCTCCAAATGTAGTATGCATCACACCCAAGACAGCCAAGGGGATAATGCCAGTTTCAAACATCTGGTGGAGGGATGAGCACAGTAATATAATGTTGTAATAAAACAGTCAAGTGTGATGTCAGTACACCTCACTCAGTTCTTTGATGTACTGCAACCCATGCTAACTGAGCACTGGCATTGCATTTGCCCCTGTGTGGGCAGATTCACAGTATGAGTCTGCATCACATAGGAGCAAATTGAATGCCAATAAGAACAACAAGATGACTGTGTGGATCACAACAAACTGTGGAAAATTCTGAAAGAGATGGGAATACCAGACTACCTTACCTGACTCTTGAGAAATCTGTATGCAGGTCAAGAAGCAACAGTTAGAACTGGACATGGAACAACAGACTGGTCCCAAATAGGGAAAGGAGTACATCAAGGCTGTATATTGTTGCCTTGTTTATTTAACTTATATGCAGAGTACATCATGGAAAATGCCAGGCTCAATGAAGCACAAGCTGGAATCAAGATTTCTGGGAGAAACAGCAATAACTTCAGATATGCAGATGACACCAGTCTTATGGCAGAAAGTGAAGAAGAACTAAAGAGCCTCTTGATGAAAGTGAAAGAGGAGAGTGAAAAAGTTGGCTTAAAATTTAACATTCATGAAACGAAGATTATGGCCTCCTGTCCCATCACTTCATGGCAAATAGATGGGGAAACAATGTAAACAGTGACAGACTTCATTTCCTTAGGCTCCAAAATCACTGCAGATGGTGACTGCAGCCATGAAATTAAAAGATGCTTGCTCCTTGGAAGAAAAGCTATGACCAACCTAGACAGCATATGAAAAAGCAGAGACATCACTTCGCTGACAAAGGTATGTCTGTCTAGTCAAAGCTATGGTTTTTCCTGTGGTCATGTATGGATGTGACAGTTTGACTATAAAGAAAGCTGAGAGCCGAAGAATTGATGCTTCTGAACTGTAGTGTTGAAGAAGACTCTTGAGAGTCCCTTGGGCTGCAAGGAGATGCAACCAGTTAATCCTAAAGGAAATCAGCCTTGAATATTCATTGGAAGGAGTGATGCTGAAGCTGAAACTCCAATAATTTAGCCACCTGCTGTGAAGAACTGACTCATTGTAAAAGACCCTGATGCTAGGAAAGATTGAAGGCAGGAGGAGAAGGAGACAACAGAGGATGAGATGGTTCGATGGTGTCACCAACTGATGGACATGAGTTTGAGTAGACTCTGGGATTTGGGGATGGACAGGGAAGCCTGGCGTGCTGCAATCCATGGGATCACAAAGATTCGGACACGACTGAGCAACTGGACTGAACTGAACTAAAGAACAACAACAAAAATGGATTTAAACACATCAGCTGTGATTAAATATGGGATTCATAGTGGCTCTAATGGAACAAATACTTCATGGTCACTGTGATTAAATGCCAGGAAATAGATTCACTTTTTGGAAATTGGGTAAGCAGAGGCAAATAATGAAACCGTTATCCTGTGTGTGGCACATGAACTATAACATTGGTTACCAAACAGTGGATGAGGGAAGTGTCTCATCAGAGAAGAATTTCATCTAATAAATGAAGAAGCGTAGATAGAATGAAAATACCTCCATTTTCAACCTCAAATGACACAAGCACTGTAGGCAATGAGCACCAGTATCTGCTTGCTCTACAAAAATAGGGACAACCATACAGTATTCCCCTCCCAGTGGATGAATGCCACACTGCCTCTGAGCCATTCTTGCCAAATTAGAAGACTGAACCAGAAGACAGGATCTAAACTCCAATTTTCAGGAAAAGCTGGGGACAGAGGAGTGCATTAAATGATGCCAATGAGATGAAATCAGCAAAATGCTGCATGTGGATGACTCTGTAGAGCAAAGGATTCATTTCTCATGAGAAACAGAGAGCAAGAGAGGGGGAATTTTACAGAGAATTAGCAGGCATATTGAAAAACTGCAGTGCCTGAGACTGGGATCCAGAATTGGTGAAAACATTAACATTTATGAGAGAATAAAGACACAAATTCAATCCTTGGGTCAGGAAGATCCCCCTGGAGAAGAAAATGGCAACCCACTCCAATATTCTTGCCTGGAGAATCCCATGGACAAAGAAGCCTGGCAGGATGCAGTCCACGGAGTCACAAAGAGTTGTACCCAACTGAGCAGCCACACACACCACCACGCAAGGGAAAACAGTGTTAGTGAGGATAATGGTCATGTGGGGAAAGAACTGAGTGAAGCGTATTGACATCGCACTTAACTCTTTTATTACAATATTATATTACTGTGCTCATCCCTCCACAGATGCCAGATGCTTGAAACTGGCATTATCTCTTAGCTGTCTTGGGTGTGATGCATATACATTTGGAGACTGAAGAATGAAGACTCCCTCTCCTTCATTGGACCTTAGTACATTACTTGGGGGACAAGTGACTCAACTAGCCTCATGAATTTGATTATATTTTGGCTCACAAGGGAAACTTTGGGCTTCCCACGTAGCTCAGTGGGTAAGAAATCCTCCCGCAATGGGAAGATCCCCTTGAGAAGAACTCACTCCAGTGTTATTCCATGGAGAATTCCACGGACAGGAACCTGGCTAGCTACAGTCCATTGGGTCACGAGTCAACACGACTGAAGTGACTGAATAGAGCATACAAGGAAAACTTTACCATGAATACTGAAGATACTAAGTAGTCATTAACACTTGTCTAGGCATGATAATGGGCTTCTCTGGTGGCTCAGATTGTAAAGAATCCACCTGCAATGAAGGAGACTTATGTTCATTCCTGGGCTGGGACGATCTGATGGAGAAGGGAATGACTACCCACTCCAGTATTCTTGCCTGAAGAATCCCATGGATAGAGGTGCCTGGTGGGCTATAGTCCATGGAGTCACAAAGAATAGACCACGACTGAACAACTAACACTTTAGCATTTCAGTTATAAAAATGGCATGTATTGTGGCAGTAAAGTAGTCTTTTGTAGGAATCTTTATCTTAGCGAGCTATATTATGTAATACACGTGGATTAACTGACTAAATGTTTAAGATTCATCTGAAGAAACCTAGAGGGGTGGGGAAATTAATAGGTTTACATGAAATAAATTTGACCAAGTGCTCATGAAAATTGAATTTGGGTGAGACTTACATGGGAGTTCATTATAATAGTTAACTCATCATGTATAAGTTTGACAATATTTATAACAGACAATTGTTTAAAATATCCAAATCCACAAAAAAGAATAATGAAATGCAAATTTCTAGGTATAGAGCAATATTAGAATTCGTAAAAGTTAACTTCAGATCAATTTAAGTGAAAGTTTAGAACTAAAGGTAAAATAAATAGGGCCTTATTTTTTTTGTTTGTTTATTGGAATCTTGTTTGCTCCTTTTTGTTTTTGTTTGCTATAAGAATTCTGGAAGCACCCATTTTCTGATTCATCTGCTCCAGGACACCACAGGTCTCCATGGCTTCCATTCCCCTGCTGCACTGTTTGCTGGTGTAGCCATGACTGGGTTGGAGAAACCCCAAGTCCTACCTGGGGACCAAATATGTTACTGCTTTGACCAAAATCAATTTTTCCTACCATAGATTATTGGTAGGAAATGCTGAGGGTCAGAAAGGAACAAATCCAGTGAGAAAGGAGAAGCAGAGCTCCTAGAGCCAAAAATCAAGTCAAGGGTAAGGAATAAATATGCACTGAAGGGAATACACTTACAGGATTGAGCCACATACACTGTCTAAGCACTTTCATACCTGCTGTATTGTTCAGTTCTCACAATAATTGTGCAGAGGAGGGATGTGACATTATCTCCTTGTTTTGTTTTTCTTTTTCATTTATTTTTTTAATTGAAAGATAATTGCTTTACAGAATTTTGCTGTTTTCTATCAAACCTCAACATGAATACATATATCCCCTCCCTTTTGAAACTCCCTCCCATCTCCCTCCCCATCTCACCCCTCCAGTTTGATACAGAGCTCCTGCTTGAGTTTCCTGAGCCATAAAGCAAATTCCCGTTGGCTATCTATTTTACATATGGTAATGTAAGTTTCCATGTTACTCTCTCCATACATCTCACCCTCCTGTCCCCTCTCCCCATGTTCATAAGTCTATTCTCTACATCTGTTTCTCCATTGCTGCCCTGTAAATAAATTCTTCAGTACAATTTTTCAAGTATTCCGTGTATGAGTGTTAGAATACAATATTTATTTTTCTCTTTCTGACTCACTTCACTCTGTATAATAGGTTCTAGGTTCATCCACCTCATTAGTACCAACTCAAATGCATTCCTTTTTATGGCTGAGTAATATTCCCTTATGTATATGTACCATAACTTCTTTATCCATTCATCTGTCAGTGGACATCTAGGTTGCTTCCATGTTCTAACTATTGTAAATAGTGTTACAATGAACAATGGGATATATGTGTCTCTTTCAATTTTGGTTTCTTCAAGGTATATGCCTAGGAGTGGGATTGCTGGGTCATATAGTGGTTTTACTCCTAGTTTTTTAAGGAATCTCCATACCGTCTTCCATAGTCACAGTATCAATTTACATTCTCACCAACAGTGCAAGAGGGTTCCCTTTTCTCCACACCCCTTCCAGCATTTATTGTTTGTAGACTTTTTGATGATGGCCATTCTGACTAGTGTGAGGTGATATCTCATTATAGTTTTGGTTTGCATTTCTCTAATGAGTGATGTTGAGCATCTTTTCCAGTGTTTGTTAGTCATCTGTACGTCTTCTTTGGAGAAAGGTCTGTTTCCCATTTTGGCTGGGTTGTTTGTTTTTCTGGCATTGAGTTGTATGAGCTGCTTGTATATTTTAGGAATTAATCCTTTGTCAGCTGTTTCATTTGCTATTATTTTCTACCACTCTAAGGGTTGTCTTTTCACCTGTGCAAAAGCTGAAATTTAATCAGATCCCACTTCTTTACTTCTGTTTTTATTTCCATTACTCGAGGAGGTGGGTCATAAAGGATTTTGCTTTGATTTATGTCATCGAGTGTTCTGCCTATGTTTTCCTCTTAAGAGTTTTATAGTTTCTGGTTTTACATTTAGGTCTTTAATCTATTTTGAGTTTATCTTTGTGTATGGTGTTAGGAAGTGTTCTAGTTTCATCCTTTTACGTGTAGCTGTCCAGTTTTCCCAGCACCATTTATCGAAGAGGCTGTCTTTGCCCCATTGTATATTCTTGCCTCCTTTCTCAAAAATAAGGTGCATGGGTTTATTTCTGAGCTTTCTATCTTGTTCCGTTGGTCTATATTGCTGTATTTGTGCCAGTACCATACTGTCTTGACTGTAGCTCTGTAGTATAATCTGAAGTCCAGAAGCTTGATTCATCCCGCTCCATTCTTCTTTCTCAAGACTGCTTTGGCCATTCGGGGTCTTCTGTGTTTCCATATGAATTGTGAAATTTTTTGTTCTAGTTCTGTAAAAAATGTCATTGGTAAGTTAATACGGATTGCATTGAATCTGTAGATTGCATTTGGTAGTATAGTCATTTTCACAATATTGATTCTTCCTACCCAGGAGCATGGAATATCTTTCCATCTGTTTATGTCATCTTTGATTTCTTTCTTTAGTGTCTTTTAATTTTCTGTGTACAGTTCTTTTGTCTCCTTAGGCAAGTTTATTCCTAGATATTTAACTCTTTTTGTTGTACTGGTGAATGCGATTGATTCCTTAAGTTATCTTTCCGATTTTTCATTGTTAGTATATAGAAATGCAATTGATTTCTGTGTATTGATTTCGTATCCTACAACTTTGCTGAATTCACTGATTAGCTCTAGTAATTTTCTGATACTATCTTAGGGTTTTCTATGTACAGTATCATGTCATCTGCAAACAGTGAGAGCGTTACTTCTTCTTTTCTTATCAGGATACCTTTTATTTCTCTTTCTTTGATTGCTGAAGCTAGGACTTCCAGAACTATGTTGAATAATAGTGGTGAAAGTGGACACCCTTGTCTTGTTCCTGATCTTAGGGGGAATGCTTTCAGTTTTTCACCATTGAGAATAATGTTTGCTGTAGGCTTATTATATATGGCCTTTACTATGTTCAGGTAGGTTCCTTCTATGCTCATTTTTTGAAGAGTTTTAATCATAAATGGGTGCTGAATTTTGTCAAAAGCTTTTTCTGCACCTATTGAGATGATCATATGGTTTTTACTTTTCAATTTGTTAATATGGTGTATCACATTGATTGATTTGCATATATTGAGGAATCCTTGCTTTCCTGGAATAAACCCAACTTGATCATGGTGTACGAGCTTTTAGATGTGTTGCTGAATTCTGTTTGCTAAAATTTTGTTGAGGATTTTTGCATCTATATTCATCAGTGATATTGGCCCTTAGTTTTCTTTTTGTGTGTTGTCTTTGTCTGGTTTTGGTGTCAGGCCTCGTAGATGGTGGCCTCATAGAATGAGGTTGGAAGTGTTCCTTCCTCTGTAATTTTTTGAAAGAGTTTTAGAAAGATAGGCATTAGCTCTTCTCTCAATGTTTGACAGAATTCTCCTGTGAAGCCATCTGGTCCTGGGCTTTTGTTTTGGGGGAGATTTTTGGTCACAGCCTCAATTTCAGTGCTTGTAATTGTGTTGTTCTTAATTTGCATTTCTTCCTGGTTCAGTCTTGGAAGAGTGAACTTTTCTAAGAATGTGTCCATTTCTTCCAGAAAGACACTTACTCCTTGGAAGGAAAGTTATGACCAACCTAGGTAGCATATTCAAAAGAAGAGACATTACTTTGCCAACAAAGGTTTGTCTAGTCAAGGCTATGGTTTTTCCTGTGGTCATGTATGGATGTGAGTTGGACTGTGAAGAAGGCTGAGAGCCGAAGAATTGATGCTTTTGAACTGTGGTGTTGGAGAAGACTCTTGAGAGTCCCTTGGACTGCAAGGAGATCCAACCAGTCCATCCTGAAGGAGATCAGCCGTGGGATTTCTTTGGAAGGAATGATGCTAAAGCTGAAACTCCAGTACTTTGGCCACCTCATGCGAAGAGTTGACTCATTGGAAAAGACTCTAATGCTGGGAGGGATTGGGGGCAGGAGGAGAAGGGGATGACAGAGGATGAGATGGCTGGATGGCATCACTGACTCGATGGACGTGAGTCTGAGTGAACTCTGGGAGTTGGTGATGGACAGGGAGGCCTGGCGTGCTGCGATTCATGGGGTTGCAAAGAGTCGGACACGACTGAACAACTGATCTCATCCATTTTATTGCCATATAGCTGTTCATAATAGACCCTTATAATCCTTTGTATTTCTGCATTGTCTGTTGTAACCTCTCCTTTTTTGTTTCTAATTTTGTTGATTTGATTTTTCTCTCTTTTTTTCCTTGATGAGTCTGGCTAAAGGTTTATCAATTTTGTTTATCTTCACAAAGAACCAGCTTTTAGTTTTATTAATCTTTACTACTGTTTCTTTCATTTCCTTTTCATTTATTTCTGCTTAGCTCTTTATGATTTCTTTCCTTATACTAGTTGTGGGTGTTTTTTTTTTTTTGTTCTTCTTTTTCCAATTGTTTTAGGTGTAAAGTTAGATTGTCTATTCGATGTTTTTCTTATTTCTTGAGGTTGGATTGTATTGCTATAAACTTCCCTCTTAGAACTGCCTTTGCTGCATCCCATAGGTTTTGAGTTGTCATGTTTTCACTGTAATTTGTGTCTAGAAATTTTTGACTTTCCTTTTGATTTCTTCAGTAACCTGTTGGTTATTTAGAAAAGTGTTGTATAATGTCCATGTGCTTATGTATCTTTCAGTCTTTTTTTTCTTGTAATTGATATCTAGTCTCATAGCGTTGTGGTCAGAGAAGATGTTTGATACAGTTTCAATTTTCTTAAATTTACTGAGGTTTGATTTGTGACTGAAGATGTGGTCTATGCTGAAGAATGTTCTGTGTGTACTTGAGAAGAAGGTTTATTCTGCATTTGGATGGAATGTCCGGAAGATATCAATGAGATCCATCTCATCTAATGTATCTTTTAAGACTTGCGTTTCCTTATTAATTTTCTGTTTTGATGATCTGTCCATTGGTGTGAGTGGGGTGTTAAAAAAAGTGAAAGTGAAGTCACTCAGTCATGTCCGACTCTTTGCGACCCCATGGACTGTAGCCTACCAGGCTCCTCTCTCCATGGGATTTTCCAGGCAAGAATGCTGGGAGTGGGTTGCCATTTCCTTCTCCAGGGGATCTTCCCAACCCAGGGATCGAACCCGGGTCTCCTGCATTGTAGGCAGACGCTTTTACCATCTGAGCCACCAGGGGTGTTAAAGTCTCCTACTATTATCGTGTTACTGTCAATTTCTCCTTTTATGTCTGTTATTGTTTGTCTTGTGTATTGAGGTGCTTTTATGTTGGGTGCATTGATATTTACAATTGTTATGTCTTCCTCTTGGATTGATCCCTTGATCATTATGTAGTGTCCTTCCTTATCTCTTGTAATCTTCTTTATTTTAAGGTCTATCTTGTCTGATATGAGGATTGCTACTCCAGCTTTCTGTTGCTTCCCATTTGCATGGAATCTGTTTTACCATCCTATCACTTTCAGTCTATAAGTGTCTTGAGGTCTGAAGTGGGTTTCTTGTAGACAGCATATATATGGGTCATGTTTTTGTATCCATTCAACCAGTCTGTGTCTTTTGGTTGGAGCATTTAACCCATTTAAATTTAAAGTAATTATTAATTTATATGTTCCTATTGCCATTTTTCTCATTTGCAGTTTGTTTTTGTAGATCTTTTTTTTCTCTTGTATTTCCTGACTACATAAATTCCTTTAACATTTGCTGTAAAGCTGGTTTGATGGTACTGAATTGTCTTAATTTTTGCTTGTCTGAAAAGCTTTTTCTTTCTCCATCAATTTTGAATGAGACCCATGCTGGGTACAGTAATCTTGGTTGTACATTTTTCCCTTTCAGTACTTTAAATATATTCTACCATTCCCTTCTGGCCTGAAGAGTTTCTGTGGAAAGATCACCTGTTAAGGTGTTAAATGTATGGGGCTTCCCTTGTATGCTACTTGTTGCTTTTAATATTCTTTATTTGTGTTTAATCCTTGTTAGTTTGATTAGAATGTGTCTAGATGTGTTTCTCCTTGGGCTTATTTTGTATGAGACTCTTTGTGCCTCTTGACTATTTCCTTTTCCATGTTGGGGAAATATTTGACTATAATCTCTTAAAAATTTTCTCATACCCTTTCTTTTCCTTTCCTTCTTCTGGGACCCCTATATTTTGAATGTTGTTGTGTTTAATACAGTCCCAGAGGTCTCTGAGACTATCCTCAGTTCTTTTCATTCTTTTTACTTTATTCTACTCTTCAGAAGTTATTTCCACCATTTTATCTTCCAGCTCACTGTTCTTCTGCTTCAGATATTCTATTCTGCTATTGATTACTTCTAGAGTATTTTTAATTTCAGTAATTGTGTTGTTTGTCTCTGTATGTTTATTCTTTAATTCTTTTAGGTCTTTGTTAATTGATTCTTGCATTTTCTCCATTTTGTTTTCAAGGTTTTTGATCATCTTTACTATCATTATTCTGAATTATTTTTCAGGGAGTTTGCCTATTTCCTCTTCATTTATTTGTACTTCTGTGTTTCTAGTTTGTTCCTTTGTTTGTGTAGTATTTCTCTGCCTTTTCATTATTTTTTTTAACTTATTGCTTTTGAGGTCTCCTTTTCCCAGACTTCAAGGTTGAATTCTTTCTTCCTTTTGGTTTTTGCCCTCCTAAGGTTGGTCCAGTGGTTTGTGTAAGGTTTGTATAGGGTGAGATTTGTGCTGAGTTTTTGTCGTTTGTTTGTTTTTCCTCTGATGGGCAAGGCTGAGGTGGTAATCCTGTCTGCTGATGATTTGGTTTGTATTTTTGTTTTGTTTGTTGTTTAGATGAGGCGTCCTGCACAGGGTGCTACTGGTGGTTGGGTGATGCCGGGTGTTGTATTCAAGTGGTTTTCTTTGTGTGAGTTCTCACTACTTGATACTCCCTACAGTAAGTTCTCTCATAGTCTAGGGTCTTGGAGTTAGTGCTCCCACTCCAAAGGCTGAGGGCTTGATCTCTGGTCAGGAACGAAGATTCCACAAGAGATGTGTTATGGTGTTAAGTGAGATTAAATCAAATACCCAAAAACAAGAAACCAGAGATGAATCCCAGACAAATGGCAGTTACAAAGTCAGACAAATATAATTAAAACAATGGAATATACACGTATACATATACACCCATGAGCAAACTCAAAATAATGCTACAGAAATAAAGTACAATAGAATGACCCAGCGAACAAAGGAAATGAAAAATTATATTTACCAGTTAAGGAAAAAATTAACTAAAGCACAAAGTGGAAAACAAAACTAAAGCAAGCTGCCAAATGAGGAATAAAGCAATGAAAACAAAACTAACAAATATGTTGAGAGGAAAGAAAGAAAGAAAAGATGGAATAGATATGCAAAGTTAAGTAGAGGTAGATGAAGAAGATTTATATACAATAAAGATTAACTGCAAGGGAAAAAGAACAGTAGGAAAGGCAAGCAAAGGAATAAATGTAGAAAAAATATAATAGGTTTAAAAAAATTAAAACTTAAAATTACAAAAAAGAGAAAAGAAAAGAAAAAAAAAGGAAGAAGAAAGAAAAAAGGGAAATAAAAAGGAAAACTCCACAGAACTGCAAAAGACCAACATAGAGGCAGAGGTTTATAACAACAATAAAAACTGTGACTGAATATACACATATATATATACACCCATAAGCAAAATCAAAACAGTACTTTATTTTTATTGACCCAGTGAACAAATGAAAGCAAAAAATATGCCTACCAGAACAAAACTAACTAAGCACAAACTGGAAAACAAAACAAAAGTAAGGTGCCAATTGGGGAATAAAGCAGTGAAAATAAAACTAATGAATATGTTGAAAGGAAAGGAAAGGAAAGAAAGAATAGATATGCAAAGTTAATTACAGGTAGATAAAGAAGATTTATATACATTAAAGATAACTGCAAGGGGAAAAGAACAGTAGGAAAAGAAAACAAAAGAATAAAAGTATAAAAATAATAATAGGTTTTAAAAATTAAAATTAAAAAAAGAGAAAAGAATAAAATGGAAAACTCTTAATAACTGCAAAAGTCCAAGGTAGAGGCAGAGGTTTATAACATAAAAAAAATGTGACTGAGGGGGAAAAAAGAGGAAAAAACCTCAAAAGTTTAACTAAATTTCATAGTGCCAATAAAATCGGCAACTACAACACAGGGGGAACAAAAAGGGAAAAAAGAAATAAAATCCAAAAGAATCTACAGAACAAGTCAAAAAATAAGAAGAATAAATGTTTTTTTTGAGTCACTGTTGTCAGAGTCCTTTCCCTCGCTGGGAGTCACAGCCCACCTCACCTCTCTAGGATGCCCTCCAACACTGTGCTGATCTCTGGACTTGTTGTGGGGGCAGGTCGGATTCTAACCTGGTCCTACTCCTCTGCCTCCAATGTCCACAGCTATCAGAACTAGTGCGTTTTCTTTTGTGGGAGCTCTCGATGACCTTTTATATATCCCACAGACACACAGTCTGCCTAGTTGATCCTGTGGATTTAACCTGCAGTTTGTACAGCTTGTGGGAAGGTTTTGGGTCTTCTTCCTTAGTCACACTGCCCCTGGGTTTCAATTGTGGTTTTATCTCCATCAGCATGTGGGTTGTCCACTGGGGTTTGCTCCTGAGGCTTCCCTGGAGGACTTGAGTTTGCCCCCTGTGAGGGCCAGGTGTGGCGGTCGTGTAGCTGCTTGGGTTGCAGGGGTTCTGGCAGCACCAGGTACTCAGGGGAGTTGGCGGCTAGGGCAGCAGGAAATATAGTGCTTTAGAAGGGTATGGCAACCAGTCTTGGCCAATACACTCCAGCATTCTTGTCTGGAGAAGCTCCCTCCCTGACAGAGAAGCCTGGCAGGCCACAGTCTACAGGGTCGCAAAGAGTCAAACACTACCAAAGTGACCCTGAGTGCATAGACCTAAGACTTCTTTTTGCCTGTTTCATCTCTGCCCCAGTGAGAGCTGAGCGTGAAGGTGGTGCAGCTGCTTGGCTTGCAGGGACCCTGGCAGCGCCAAGTGTGCAGGGAGATGGACTGCCTTTGCCGCTGGAGTTATGGCCCTATCAGAGTATTGTTTTTGAGCCTCTTGTAGCTGGGGATCAGAAGGCCTCTTTGGCCAGTCTTTCTCCATATCTCTGCCCATTCAGGCACTTAAAGGGATCCCTTACCTGGGGTCCTTCTCTGTTGTTTGGCACATCAGGCACATAGAGGGGACCCACTGGCTGGGGTCCTACTCTGTAGATTGGTGCATCAGGCACTTAAAGGGACACACTGGGTGGGGTCCTAGTCTGTAGTTCTGAGCATCAGGCGTTTGATCGGTCAGCCTCTCTATTGTTCAGCTGCCAATGCTGGTGTGTGGGGAGAGAGGCTATGGTGATGGCTCCACCCCCTAGGTATGACTCAGCAGTATCACCTTGCTTCCATGGCTGCCCAGCTTTCCTCCACAGGCATTTCCCACCACAATCTAATCCCTCACATCCCCTTGATCCATCTCTCTGCAGTCAAAAGCAGCCCTTGCCCTGGGATTGTGGTGCAATCCCTAAACTTCAGCTCCCAGCCTCTGCACCTTCCAGGTAATCTATGTCCCTGTCCAGGGTATGTACGGCTGTGGTAAGGACTGTCTGATTCTCATTCCATTTAGGCTGCAACAGATCAGCTGTTTTACTCTCAGCCTTAAATGTTTCCCCTCTGACTCAGACAATTGCCCCATGTGGGGATTGGACCTCTGCTTCAGTTCCCCCACCAGGCGAGGGCAGGTCCAGTCCTACTAACGCTCCTGTTTTCTTCCTAGTTCCTTCATCCTACCGAGTTTTTCGTGAGTCTATACATTCTTTTCTGTTGGTCAGGTACTCCTGTCCACTCCCAGCTGGTGTTCTGCATGCACTTATATGTCTGAAGGTGTATTCCTGACGTATCCATGGGGAGAGATGTACTCCACATCCACCTACTCCTCTGCCATCTTGCTCTCCTATCGCCTTGTTTTCATGAAGGACTAGAGCCTCTTAGAGGAAGGGCAAGGTGGCATGTTCGGATTCTTATTAGTGGCTCCGCCACACATTACTTTGCACCTCTGCCAGGGGTTCTAACAGCCACCCCCTGGCTCACCAAAATCACTGTGGGAAATATTGACAGGGCAAGTGAATGAAGTCCAGTTTGCTCAGCACTGTGCTGGGCATATTCCAATTCAGGAAGGGGGCCTGCTTTGATTCTGGCCCTACTGTGATAGTAGATGATGCTTCTAGAGTTAGGGGTCACCTAGTGGCTCACACTGCTCCTGTCCCACACTTGCCATTCTGCACACAAGGTCACAAGTGAAAAGTGTGAACATGGGAACTCAGTTATGGGCTAAGAGAGGACTTCAGGGCCTAACTCAGGAGGTGTGAAGCTTGCTGTACTGACCATAGGTAGAGGTGCTGCCAAGCTGATCACATGGACAGCAGGTCCGGTCACCTGTTCACAAGGAATGAGCTTGATGTATATTCATCCCAAGAGCACCTGCTGAGTCCAGCAGAGCTCCTGGCATAACAGCAAGTATAGTTCCTACAAAACTTTCTTGTGTCTCATAATGCCATTTCATGCCAGTAGAAAATTGCCACTCACAAATGGAGAGTGGTTATTGTGTCAACTTTGCTCCCCTGACATATCTGACCCAATGCCAGAATCTTGTGACCCAATTCTCCTCTGTCCTTAACCTCCATCCTTTAAGACTTGGGTCTTGTGAGACACAGATCCTGCTGACTGAACCCTCCCCATCCCCTAGTTAAGTACGTGCCTGTGGCTCAACACCATTTGTAGACTGATCAGTTCTCACTCCATAAGTCTGTTCAGAAGAACATGGGAAGACAGGGACCTTCCCATCATTGTGGGAAAAGCTCAGAGTCTAGTCTTTGGATGTTTTAATGATATAACATTAAATTTTAATTAAATTTTTCATATGTCATGAAAAGCCATTGAGACATCATAATACTGCAGACTTACCAGTTGACAAGACATTTTCTCCTTCCTCTGAAACCCTATTACAGACTTACTAAGCCCTCACTAGGAAATGAAGGCACTGTATGGTGGAAGCATTTCTGCTCCCAGTAGATTCTGTAGGTAAGAAAGAACAAGAAAATCAAACAGACAGTAGGGGGACCCCTTCTTTATTAATTCTATTATATATTATTGATATTAATTGTTTCACGCATGTTGTTGTTCCAAGCATGTTCCATGTTGTTCCTTATGCAATAAAAGAAGCAAATGCTTTTATCAGAAAAGAGTGACCTAAAGGGAGAGAAATGGTGAACAGTTTGTTTCTACAGAGATTGAGCCTAGAAATATCTGTTTTTCTTCTCTTTCCCATCTGAGATGCTGAGCTTCTTTGATGAGGTTTGGAAGGGAGTGTACAATTGCACTCCTCTAATCTTAAAGTAATTCACCCACTGAGAAAAGAAAGTTACTATTAGAGGTCTGAGAAATCAGTGTGGATAATTTCTTATTTCACTTAATTTAATTCTGTGTAGAAAGTAAATGGTCTGTGATGAAAAGCCTTTTTAATTCTCTTCTGTCTGGTAGGATTCAGAACATTCTCACTCACTCATTTGTTGAAACATCACATCCATTACTTGGCAGCTTGTCAGGAGGAGAGGAAATGCAACATTCCTCTAAAATATTGGAGATGTGGCTGGAAAGACATACAGTGAATTATGCACATGCCTACAGTGGGCTAGCAAAGGCTGCTTCCAAATTTTTCTTATCAAACCAAAAGAACATAGAAACCTTGTTATTTCTATGCTTTAGATTGTCTTCTGGAGGCATGCTACAAGATGGTTATCCTTGAAAACATATGTTGAGTGAAATAAACAGGATGCAAAGGACAAATGTATGATTCTACTGATATGAAAAGTGTAGAAAGGGAAATTCATAGAGACAGTTGAAAGTAGGTTAGAGGATACCATGGACTGGGTGGTAGGGTTGGGGGGATTATTGTTCAGTGTGAACAGATGTTTGCAAAGGGATGAAAAATTTTGGAAAGAGTGGTGGCAGTTGCACAATATTGTGACTCTATTTAATCCCATTGAATTGTAACTTGAAATGGTTGAAAGAGCAAATGTTATGCTCTGTATACATTTACCACAATAAAAATATTTTAAAATCTTTAGGACTTTTTGGTCAGGAGCCACAAGTGTCTCCCGAGGGCCAGATGGATTCATGTGGAAAAGGAATTTAAGTCTGTCTCTGCATAATATTGGCAGAACCCAGGCAGAGTGACCAGTATACAGCAAGGGCTCCATAGATATTACATGCTCAGTTGCTCAGCCACGTTTGACTCTATGAGACCCCATGGACTGTGGCCCATCAGGCTCCTCTGTCCATGGGATTTCCCAGGTAAGAATGCTGGATTGGGTTGCACTTTCTTCTCCAGGGGATATCTGCAATCTAGGGATCCAACTGATGTCTCTTGCATTGGTTGGTTGATTCTTTAGCTTGAGAAATGAATTGGCTTAATATAAAACATTCCATTACAATTGTAGAAGGCAGGAAAAAAAGCTTCTTATAATGGATAGAGAACAGCTACAAACATATTTGATTTTAACGAAGCTATATCAATAATCACTTTCTGAAGGCAGCTGCGTGGCGCTGGAGCAGCGAGTGGCAGCTGCGTGGTAAGCAGCAGCTGCGTGGTGCTGGAGTGGTGAAGCTGAGAGGAGATACCCCACATCCAAGGTCAGAGAAACCCCAGTAAGACGGTACGTGCTGGAGCGGCTGTGAGGAAATACCCTCAAAGGGCAAAGGAGAAGCCCCAGTAAGACGGTAGGAGGGGGGAATTCACGTTTAGAATCAAACCCCATTCCTGCCAGTCATTCAGGGGGCTCAAACAAACCTTGTGCACACCAGGACCCAGGGACTGAGGCAGAACTGTGTTTGAGCATTTCTTGTGGAGGTTTGGGTCAGCAGTGGACTGCCACAGGGACAGGGGCTCTAGGTCCAGCAGACTTGAGTATGGCATAAGCCCTCTTGGAGGAGGTTGCCATTAATCCACCACTGAGCTGCTAGAACTTACACAGGACTGGGAAATAGACTCGTGGAGGGCCCAAACATAACCTTGTGCACCAGGACCCAGGACAAAGGAGCAGTGACCCTACAAGAGACTGACCCAGACTTGCCTGTGAGTGTCCAGGAATCTCCAGCAGAGGCGTGGGTTGGTGGTGGCTTGCTTCAGGGTTTGGGGGCACTGAGTGTAGCAGTACATGCATGGGATCTTTTGAAGGAGGTCACCATTATCTTCCCTGGTGGCTCAGATGGTAAAGTGTCTGCCTACAATGTGGGAGACCCAGGTTCAATCCCTGGATCCAGAAGATCTCCTGGAGAAGGAAATGGCAACCCACTCCAGTATTCTTGCCTGGAAAAACCCATGGACAGAGGAGCCTGATAGGCTACAGTCCATGGGGTCACAAAGGTTCGGACATGACTGAGTCAGTGAGTCAGTCACTCACTGATTGACTTCACTTTCACTTTTTCTTTCACCATTATCTTCATTACATACACCATAGTTTGGCCCCAGGTAAATAGCAGGGATGGAACACCCATCAACAGAGAATTGGATTAAAGATTTACTGAGCATGGCCCTGCCCATCAGAACAAGACTCAATTTCCCCCTCAGTCAGTCTTTCCCATCAGGAAGCTTCCATAAGCCTCTTATCCTGCTCGGAGAGCAGACAGACTGAAAACCACAATCACAGAAGACTAATCAATCTAATCACATGGACCACAGCCTTGTCTAACTCAATGAAACATGAGACATGACATGTAGGGCCACCCAAGGCGGATGGGTCATGGTGGAGAGTTCTGACCAAATGTGGTCCACTGGATAAGGGAATGGCAAACCACTTCAGTATTCGTGCCTTGAGAACCCCATGAATAGAATGAAAAGGCAAAAAGATAGGACACTGAAAGATGAACTCCCCAGGTCGGTAGGTGCACAATATGCTACTGGAGATCAGTGGAGAAATAACTCCAAAAAGAATGAAGAGACAGAGCCAAAGCAAAAACAACCCCCAGTTGTGGATGTGACTGGTGATGGAAGCAAGGTCCAATGCTGTGAAGAGCAATATTGCATAGAAACCTGGAATGTTAGGTCCATGAAACAAGGAAAATTGAAAGTGGTCAAACAGGAGATGGCAAGAGTGAACATTGACATTTTAGCAATCAGTGAATTAAAATGGACTGGAATGGGTGTATTTAAATCATATGACCATTACATCTACTATTGTGGGCAAAAATCCCTTAGAAGAAATGGAGTGGCCATCATAGTCAACAAGAGTCTGAAATGCAGTACTTGGATGCAATCTCATAAACGATAGAATGATCTCTGTTTGTTTCCAAGGCAAACCATTCAATATCACAGTAATCCAAGTCTATGCCCTGACCAGTGATGCTGAAGAAGCTGAAATTGAAGAAGCTGAATATGAAGACCTACAAGACCTTTTAGAACTAACACCCCAAAAAGATGTCCTTTTCATTATAGAGGACTGGAATGGAAAAGTAGGAAGTCAACAAACACCTGGAGTAAAAGGCAAATTTGGCCTTGGAGTACAGAATGAAGCAGTGCAAAGGCTAATAGACTTGTGCCAAGAGAATGCACTGGTCATAGCAAACACCCTCTTCCAACAACACAAGAGAAGACTCTACACATGGACATCACCAGATGGTCAATACTGAAATCAGATTGATTATATTCTTTGCAGCCAAAGATGGAGAAGCTCTATACAGTCAGCAAAAACACGACCAGGAGCTGACTGTGGCTCAGATCATGAACTCCTTATTGCCAAATTCAGACTTAAATTGAAGAAAGTAGGGAAAACCACTAGACCATTCAGGTATGACCTAAATCGAATCCCTTACGATTATACAGTGGAAGTGAGAAATAGATTTAAGGGACTAAATCTGATAGACAGAGTGCCTGATGAACTATGGAATGAGGTTCGTGACATTGTACAGGAGACAGGGATCAAGAATGGTCCCTGTCTTTTTCCCCAGGAAAAAGAAAAGCAAAATCGCAAAATGGCTGTCTGAGGAGGCCTTACAAATAGCTGTGAAAAGAAGAGAAGCCAAAAGCAAAGGAGAAAAGGAAAGATATACTCATTTGAATTCAGAGTTCCAAAGAATAGCAAGGAGATATAAGAAAGCCTTCCTCAGCGATCAGTGCAAAGAAATAGAGGAAAACAATAGAATGGGAAAGACTAGAGATCTCTTCAAGAAAATTAGAGATAACAAGGGAAAATTTCAAGCAAAGATGGGCTTAATAAAGGACAGAAATGGTATGGACCTAACGGAAGCAGAAGATATTAAGAAGAGGTGGCAAGAATACACAGAAGAACTGTACAAAAAAGATCTTCACAACGCAGATAATCATGATGGTGTGATCACTTACCTACATCCAGATCCTAGAGTGTGAAGTCAAGTGGGCCTTAGGAAGCATCACTATGAACAAAGCTAGTGGAGGTGATGGAATTACAGTTGAGCTATTTCAAATCCTAAAAGATGATGCTGTAAAAGTGCTGCACTTAATATGCCAGCAAATTTGGAAAACTCAGTAGTGGCCACAGGACTGGAAAAGGTCAGTTTTCATTCCAATCCCAAAGAAAGGCAATGCCAAAGAATGCTCAAACTACCACACAATTGCACTCACTTCACACGCTAGTAAAGTAATGCTCAAAATTCTCCAAGCCAGGCTTCAACAATATGTGAACTATGAACTTCCAGATGTTCAAACTATTTTTAGAAAAGGCAAGGAACCAGAGATCAAATTGCCAACATATGTTGGATCATCTAAAAAGCAAGAGAGTTCCAGAAAAATATCTATTGCTGCTTTATTGACTATGCCAAATCCTTTGACTGTGTGGATCACCACAAACTGTGGAAAATTCTGAAAGAGATGGGAATACAGGACCACCTGACCTTCCTCTTGAGAAATCTGTATGCAGGTCAGGAATCAACAGTCAGAACACAGCATGGAACAACAGACTGGTTCCAAATAGGAAAAGGAGTACGTCAAGGCTGTATATTGTCACCCTGCCTATTTAACTTATATGCAGAGTACATCATGAGAAACGCTGGGCTGGATGAAGTACAAGCTGGAATCAAGATTCCTGGAAGAAATATCAATAAACTCAGATATGCAGATGACACCACCCTTATGGCAGAAAGTGAAGAAGAACTAAAGAGCTTCTTGATGAAAGTGAAAGAGGAGAGTGAAAAAGTTGGCTTAAAGCTCAACATTCAGAAAACTAAGATCATGGCATCCAGTCCCATCACTTCATGGCAGATAGATGGGGAAACAGTGGAAACCGTGGCTGACTTTATTTTTCTGGGCTCCAAAATCACCACGGATGGTGATTGCAGCCATGAAATTAAAAGAGCCTTACTCCCTGAAAGGAAAGTTTTGATGAATCTAGACAGCATATTAAAAAGCAGAGACATACTTTGCCAACAAAGGTCCATCTAGTCAAGGCTATGGTTTTTCCAGTGGTCATGTATGGATGTGAGAGTTGGATTATAAAGAAAGCTGAATGCCAAAGAATCGATGCTTTTGAACTGTGGTGTTGGAGAAGACTCTTGAGAGTCCCTTGGATTGCAAGGAGATCCAACCAGTCTATCCTAAAGGAAATCAGTCCTGAATATTCATTGGAAGGACTGATGTTAAAGCTGAAACTCCAATACTTTGGCCACCTGATGCGAAGAGCTGACTCATTTGAAAAGACCCTGATGCTGGGAAAAGTGAAGGCAGAAGGATAAGGGGGCAACTGACGATGAGCCGGCATCACTGACTCAATGGACATGAGTTTGAGTAAACTCTGGGAGTTGGTGATGGACAGGGAGCCCTGGCGTGCTGCAGTCCATGGGGTCACAGAGTCGGACACGACTGTGCGACTGAAAGGTCTATATATTCCAAGTAAATGTCATAATGGATTTTATAAATTTACAAGTAAGTATTGTCAACAAGAACACATTTTAAAATTTTTTCTAGCTTCAGCTGAAGCATAATTACAATATTGTGTTGGTTTCTGATATACATTCACATGGATCAGCCCAAATATATGTGTGTCCCCAGTTTATTTTAATCCATTTTCTATTAACTGTTTCTGATAGGGTAAAGTGATGGGAAAGAAACATATCATTCTAACAATAAGCAAAAGAATTGGAAATAGCTATATTATTTTTAGATTGTCAGGAGCCCTGAAAAACATATCAACATAACTGTCATAACCATGAGAAGCCTAAAGAGTCATTACTACTAAATGTGAGTCAGTATCCTGGATGGGATCTTGGAATACCAATAGGACATTAGAGAATAGCTGAGAAAGTATGAATAAAGCATAGACTTTGTTTAATGATTATTATCAATATTAATATATTAATATGATAAATGTTCCATACTAGCACAGAATGATAAAATTAATAATATGAGAACTGTCACTTCTTAATCAAGAAATAAAACACTCAGAAGTGACATGTTATTTAGAGAGGAAAACAGATTCTAGCAATAGTAGATTTTTTTTGTCTCAAACCTTGGAGGACATAAGGAAGTGGTATGTCATTTTTTCAAGTCCTGTTTGTTTTGGAGGTTGTACAATGTGATGATTGATTGACATATACATAAAGAAATGATAAACACAATCAAATTAATTAACATACCCATCACCTCATATAACTACCTTTTTCTGTGGTGACAGCACATACAAACTCTTCCTTGCAATGCCAAGTACTATTACATCCAATCACTATGCTGTACATTAGATTACCAGAAATATTCATCTTGTACCTAAGAGATTGTGTCCTGGACCAATAATTTTTGAGTTCTTTAGGAAAGAATCCATAACCCTAAATTTTACATTCTTTTTTCAAAAAAATTATTTATTTTTAGTTGAAGGATAATTGCTTCACAGTATTGCATTGGTTTCTATAAAACATTAACATGAATCAGCCATAGTGTATCTCCTGCTTTACTGTGTCCAGTTTACCTTGATTCCTGGATCTAACATTCCAGGTTTCTATGCAAAATTGTTAGTTACAACATAGGACTAATTTCACCACCAAACACATCCACAACTGAGTGTCATTTCCGCTTTGACCCAACCACTTCATGCTTTCTGTAGCTATTAGTAATTGCCCTCTATTCTTCCCCAGTAGTATAATGGACACCTTCTGACCTGGGGCCTCATCTTCTAGGGTCATATATTTTTACCTTTCCTTACTGTTCATGGGGTTCTCTCAGCAGGAATACTGGAGTGGATTACCATTTCCTCCTCCAGTGGACCACGTTTTTTTCAGAACTATTCACTATGACCCATCTGTCTAGGGGGACCCTGAATAGCATGGCTCATAACTCCATTGAGTTACACATGCCCCTTCTTCATGACAAGGCTGTGGTCCATGAAGGGGATAGTTTAGCCTCAGCAAGTTGATTTTCCAGACAAATGCAAATAATGTAAAAGAAAGGAAGGAAGGAAGAAATGAAAGAATATAATTACATTTAAATCACAATTTAAAACTGGGAAAGAATGAATGAAGAAGAGATACAATACACCAGACAAAGAAGGGTATATTTTATTGCAGAAGAATACAATTTCCTAGGATGGTATAATACTTGTGATTTTGACAGACACAAATTAGCAGTATGAGACTTGCCATGGCCTCTCTCAGGGGATGATAGATCAAGCACACACAATTAATAACAACATAGAGGAACAAAATAATTAAGAATTAAGATAGATCTAAGTGATGCATATTATACTCAGCACCTACATGAAGATAACAGACTTTATATTCTGATAAATATGAAGTTGGTTTCAAGGGACAGTGTGCCTGCTGAGAGTAACTAAAAGCTCAGGGGATACATAAAGGAAAAAAATTAAATCAGCTTGGTTCAAAGAGGATGCTGAGGAATTACTCTGTGCAATTACTGGATCTCTTAGGAGAAGACAGCACCAGCAGAGCAAACCTACAACTGAAAACAGCTTCTATCCAGAGTTGTTTACATAAACAGCTATAACAGTGAGCTGTGCTTTAAGTTTCAGAGCTAACCAAAAGCCATCCCTCATTTAGCTGAGACCCCAACAACTTACACCATAAATATATCAGCTCCCATTTTATTTTCCATCATTTATCTGAGAGGGCTTGCCTGATGGCTGAGATAGTAAACAATCTGCCTGCAATTCAGGAGACCTGGGTGTAATCCCTGAGCTGGGATGATCCCCTGGAGAAGGGAATGGGTACCACTCCAGTATTCTTGCCTGGAGAAATCCATGGACAGAGAAGCCTGGTGGGCCACAGTCCATGGGGGGCACAAAGAGTCTTTCACTTTCACATCTATCGGGGTGCAAATAATAAAAAACATTCAACTAGGTGGAAACAGAGATGTAACACCATTTTGGGTAGTGTGATACACTCTCCTACTGTCCTGCTGCATCCCACCGGAAAGTGAACACATCCCCTTCATAGCCATCTGGATGATGTGTGGCAGTATCACAGTGCTTGTGTTCAAGTACCTGAGCAGTGATGCTGGCAACTTCAATATTCTCTTATTGGCCTAATTTATAAATTAAACTTTGGAATATGTATTTATGTATAGGAAAAAACATAGTATATATATAGAGTTCACTACTGTTTGCAGTTTCAGGCTTGCACTGGGCTTGAAAGTTGATAAGTGTATGATCAGGCCTCTCAATATGGCTGTTGTCTTGCTCTCTGTCCATCCTTTGCTTGACCAGTGCCTGGTTCACCTATACCCTACTCACATGACTGACCTTCCCACATACTTGCCCCAGGCCCCAGCTACTGATGAGTGTTCTTATCAGTGGGGCAGTGAGGGTCATGCTCCTCTGCTAGTTTCCCTGGTAACCAATGAGCCAATCTGACATCAATTGCCTATAACTGGCCATCTTCCCTTCCCCAGAGCAAAGGCCGCAGCCACATCCAGTCCACCATCCACAACAAACAGTGAGGTGTTGCTCCATGACCTTGCTTCAGACATGTAAGATCCCCCCATATCCATTAAACCACTGATGTCTCTGTCTTGGACTCAGGTCTTTCTCTGGCTTTGAAGCTGGGCAAGCACAGGCCTTGTAGGCCTGCAGGGTGCAGATGAACAGTAAGAATCAGTCTTAAAAGTTCTCATTAAAAGAAAACATATTTTGGAACTATGAATGGTGACAGATGTTAAACAGAGTTACCGTGGCAATCATTTTTAAATATATAGAAATATCAAAACATTACATTATACACCTAAACCTAGGAATGTTGTATATTAACTATATCTCAATAATAATAAATTTTTGAAAAGAAAATAAGAATAGCAGATAATGAATTATCATCCATCTTTGAGAAGTTAAAAAATAAGAGGATAAATGCAAAGAAGATCAAAAAATCATTAAAACCAAAATAATGAAAGTGAAAACATACATACAAGAGAGCATTTTAACACAACATTGTATAGCCACTAAAATGGACATGCCTCTGGTCAGACTTCAAGGGAAAAATGAATAAAGGCAAAATTTATTAACACCAGGATTCAAATAAGATGACATTTCTAGAGACCTTTATACCAAATATGAAAACAAAGCAGAAGTGGGAAATACAACTTAATAATATACAACTGTATTTTACACACAGTAAAATACCACTTGGGGGCTTCCTTGGTGGCTCAGCGGTAAAGAATCCACTTGTTAATGCAGGAGACAAGGGTTTGATTCCTGGGTCTGAAAGATCCCCTGGAGGAAGAAATGACAACCCACTCCAGTATTCTTGTCTTGAAAATCCTATGGACAGAGAGGCCTGGCAGGCTACAGTCCATGGGGGGGCGGGGGGGGGGGGGGGCGGGTCACAAAAGGGTTGAACTCAACTTAGTGACTAAACAACAGCAACAAAAACAAAAATATAACTTAATAGAACTTGGAGGAGATATTAAAAAAGATGATTTGAACTAAAAATATGAAATAGATGGAATAAAATATTTCCACAGACGACCTCTAAGCCAAAATAGCTTCATAAATGAGTTCTGTCAATATTTAAATAAGAGATAATTCCAATATTACATAAACTTTTTAGAAAATAGAGATAGAGGATACATTACCCTCTTGCATTTTCTGTAGAATTCAGTTCAGTTCAGTCACTCAGTCGTGTCAGACTCTTTGCGACCCCATGAACCGCAGCACACCAGGCCTCCCTGTCCATCACCAACTCCCGGAGTTCACCCAAACCCATGTCCATCGAGTCGGTGATGCCATCCAGCCATCTCATCCTCTGTCGTCCCCTTCTCCTCCTGCCCTCAATCCTTCCCAGAATCAGGGTCTTTTCAAATGAGTCAGCACTTCACATCAGGTGGCCAAAGTATTGGAGCTTCAGCTTCAACATCAGTCCTTCCCATGAACACCCAGGACTGATCTCCTTTAGGATGGACTGGTTGGATCTAGTCTACTCCAACACCACAGTTCAAAAGCATCAATTCTTTGGCACTCAGCTTTCCTTATAGTCGAACTCTCACATCCATACATGACTACTGGAAAAACCATAGCTTTGATAGATGGACCTTTGTTGGCAAAATAATGTCTCTGCTTTTGAATATGCTGTCTAGGTTGGTCATAACTTTTCTCCCAAGGAGTAAGTGTCTTTTAATTTCATGGCTGCAATCACCATCTGCAGTGATTTTGGAGCCCCAAAAAATAAAGTCTGCCACTTTTTCCACTGTTTCTCCATCTATTTGCCATGAAGTGTTGGGATCAGATGCCGTGATCTTAGTTTTCTGAATGTTGAGCTTTAAGCCAACTTTTTCACTCTCCTCTTTCACTTTCATCAAGAGGTTCTTTAGTTCTTCTTCCCTTTCTGCCATAATTACTTTGGTACAAAAACTAGACGGGGTACTTTCAGAAGTTTAAATTACAAACCTTTTTTTTTCATAAACATAGATGACAATATCCTAAGCAACAAAAAAAACAAATAAACAAATTAAAAGCCCAGCAATATATAGAAAAGAGACGATATCATGACAAAGCTGCTTTTATCCCAGGAAAGCAAGATTGATTTAACATTTGAAAATAAGTCAGGGTAGTCCATCACGTTAACAGATGACAGAGAAGGGAAATCTAAACATGATCTCCTCAATAGATGCAGAAACATATCTTCTTAAAACTCATCATTTGTTCATGCTGAAAAAACTGTTAGAAAAAGACATGTAGAAAAGACTCTCCAAAGATTTTTTTGGTATAATTTTGGAGTGAACAGGATCTTTCTAGGCATGTTACAAAGTATAATTCACAAAAGAAAAAGACTGTCTTGATAAAGTTTGGTACAACAGGACTGAAAAGAGATTACAAATTATATATCAAGTTAAAACTCAAAGGCCAAGTTTAAAAAATATTTGCTATCTATATCACAGACAGTGGATGGACTAATTTTCCAAATAAGACAATCTTTCATTCAACCATTAAAAAAGAAAAAAGGAACAAAGACCAGTCTATTGTTTATGACAACAACAGCTAATGTAACAGAGAAACTCCCAAAACTCATGGCCTTGCACTCTAGAAATGTTTCTTTCCCACGTAAAATTCAAATGGAAGCAGGCTTGGGAGCCTTGGCTTTGCTTTCTGAACTTACTCAGGGATCAACCCACAGAAGAATCTCTGCCAGCATCAGCATTTGGCTGCATTGGTCACTCTGCTTTGAATCTTCTGCCAGCACATGGGGAAGGAAGGAGAATAGGAGGATTCAAAGGAGGCTTTTAGGAGTCATCTGGTCAATGTACACCACTTAAATCCACTTTCCCTTGGCCAGGATGCAGTCCATGGGCCTGAGTTAGGTGCTGTAGGGCTGAGAAACTCCAGCAGGAAAAGGAACAGGTTTAGGGAACAGCTAGTCAGTTCTGCTTGGATTAGTTGATGGCACCCCACTCCAGTACTCTTGCCTGGAAAATCCCATGGATGGAGGAGCCTGGTGGGCTGCAGTCCATGGGGTCGTGAAGAGTTGCACACGACTGAGCGACTTCACTTTCACTTTTCACTTTTATGCATTGGAGAAGGAAATGGCAACCCACTCCAGTGTTCTTGCCTGGAGAATCCCAGGGACGGGGGAGCCTGGTGGGCTGCCGTCTCTGGGGTCGCACAGAGTCGGACATGACTGAAGCGACTTAGCAGCAGCAGCAGCAGTCAGTTCTGCTACTGGTGTGACAAATATTCATGGAATGGAAAATACATAATGCCTCTAAATGTGTTTTAAGAACCCCCAGCCTAGTTCATAATAAGGCTAATGAGTATTTTAACTAATATAAGCTATCACTCATTACTTATCATGTTGCCCAATATACAAGTATTTGAAACACACTGTTTTGGTGAGGATGTGGGGAAACAGAAATACTCCTGCATTGTTAGTGCTGGTGTGAATTGATGCAACACCTGGAGAGGGCAATATCTGTCAAAATCATGTGTGCATTTACCCTTTGGTCCAGAAATCCTACTCCTACGAATTCAGCCACTTGCATAAGTGTGGCATGATAACATATGTAAGCTTATTCAATGTAGCTTTGTGATGACTTGTTGGAAAAACCAGAAGTGTCCATCAGTAGCAGAATTGTAAATAAAAGTAAGTACATTGATGTAAAAGGATATCATGCAGCTATTTAAGAAAAATAGAATGTTAATTAAGTGTACAATCTAGAACTACACTTGATGGGTCCAATCTTGATTCTCCCCACTTTTAGCCATATTACCCTTGACAAGTTGTTCACATTCTGTATGCTTTAATTTCTTCATCAATAAAAGAGGATAATCTTTAATACTTCATTGGGCATGCCGCTGCTGCTGCTAAGTCGCTTCAGTCATGTCCGACTCTGTGCGACCCCACAGACGGCCTCCTACCAGGCTCCCCCATCCCTGGGATTTTCCAGGCAGGAACACTGGAGTGGATTGCCATTTCCTTCTCCAATGCATGAAAGTGAAAAGTGAAAGTGAAGTCGCTCAGTCATGTCCACTAAGAAGCGACCTCATGGACTGCAGCCCACCAGGCTCCTCCATCCATGGGATTTTCCAGGCAAGAGTACTGGAGTGGGGTGCCATTGCCTTCTCATTGGGCATAGTGAGGGTTAAAGCAACAGGTTTAAAGCACTTAACACAAGGGCATGATAGGCATCTCTAACTTTTGCTTCATTATGATCATGCAGAAAGACCTCAAAGATATGCTGGAAATGGAAAAATGTAGGCCCAGAACACCCGCTATTTGGTATTTAACCATTTTTATATAAAGAGGAGTGGTTGAAATACACCTATATGCTTGCACATGCCTAATGTAAAGGGAAGGATATGTAAGAACCTGTTGGGAAAAGGTTGCCTTTTTGGAGGATACCTGTATGATCCAACAACTGCGGCAAGAGACATACTTTTGACTGAATGTTTGTAACTTTTGAATTTTATATCACGTGTGTATATCACCTAGTCATTGTTTTTTTTGAGAAGGAAGGAAGAAAAGAAAAAAGCAGCAACATGAGCTTTGGAGCTTTGCAATCTGAATTTGTGACCTTCTCTACCACACCAGTTCCTCTATTTAAGGAGGGGCTTGGTGCAAAATGAAAATTCATGGCTTCTCACTGAAAAACCTGTGCAAAGCTTTCCCCCACATTCTCCCAAGTTCTTCTTTTGACTTGCCATTGAGTTTTGCATTTGCTGTGTTATGCAGTTAAGGTCCTCACAGGTGTCTTGTGTCTCTCCAACCCCTGGACCTGACACTCTCCACCCTGGCCCTTCCTGTACCCACACCCACCGTGTGTGTCATTAGAAAACTTCTCTGGGGCATCAATCTCTTCATCGGCAAAATGGAGGTTTAAAAATAAAAACACGAAACCGCTTGCCTTTCTGTGAAGCTTCAGTGAGATTTTATGGGTAAAGTGCTTAGTATATTACCCAATACCATGCCACAAATCATTACATGTTGAATATAATTATTCCATTATTGGTTGGTTGGTTTAGTCGCCAAGTCATGTCCAACTCCTGCGACCCCATGGACTGTAGCCTGCCAAGCTCCTCAGTCCATGGGGTATTAATGAGACTATAATTTGTATTATGTTATAAACAATGAATAGGTATGGTATCAGAACTCTAATTGTTAAATACTTTATTAAAATATTAGAAGATATATATACATGATATAATAAGCACATGCAAGCATCACACCAGATAGAACCATTGACCACTGCAGATTTAACCAGAGTTTCCTCCTACAGTTTTGGTTGGAGTAATGTGTCCCATTCCACCCCCTGAAGCTGTCAGCTGTTCACCCATTGCAGACAATATCAGCAAGCTCAGAACAAGGCATCCAACTATCATGAATCCATTTGGGGAAAACTGGTCGTGTTGAGACACATGTGGTTCACAGAAGCTGGATCAAGTAACTGAGTTCCCATGGCAACCAAGGATCTCCATCTCCCATGGAAAATGCAAGGTGAGGTTTCTCTAAGAGGTAGGCCTGGAAGTTGCTGGGAGGGTTTGGTGCCTCTCTTCTGGGTCCTGTCCACTTTACACCAGGCCCTCAAAAACACCTCTTGGGGCACACTTGCATGCCTCATGGGGCACCAGTGCCCAGGGGTTCAGGCATCTTCTGTGTCCCCAGCCCAGGACACCATCTTCCTTGTCTCCACCTGTCCTTCCTTCTTTATGGTGTTGGGTGCTTCTCCTTTTCGCTCAGCAAGGTGCTACTGTCTCTGTACATACTCTCTCACTGGAGTTATCCTGGGGTGTGTTACATTACCCAGTGACCAGGTGGGGCGATAGCTGCAGGGGAGTGTGGGGGGTCAACACAGGAGGAATTACAGCAGGTATGTAGCCTGATGGGAATGATCAGACATGGTCTAAGTCCATGATTCTTGCTAGTTTTCTCCATGTAATGAGCAGGTTCTCCAAATGTTGGCCTTTTCAGCAACACAGTGTTGGGAATGGAAGTCTCCTATGGGCCCTGAGTGTTCCTTTGTGGTTTTGCTGGGTGTGCCAAGAGTATAAAACCATAACTGTTCTTAACCAGGGAGATTTCTCTGGGTTTTATTTGTCCTGAGGATATGAGGGATGAGATAACACCTCCCTCAGGGAGCAGGAGTACTTCTACTCACTACAAAAGCAGGAAATCTCCCAAGCTCAGGGGTCCATTTGTGTATCACAACCCTCTGCACGTGTAAGCATCCACATCTACCTTCCTTGCCCCCAGGGGCTTTGGGCATATGCAGCACTGGTGCAAACCTCACTGCCTTTGCTGCCAGTGGAAAGCTCTTTGTCTCACCCAGGAGTCTTCTGTCAGGATCTGTCAATCTGTAGCAAATTAGCTCATGAATTTGCAAGTAGCATAAAATCTCAGACTCTCCACAGTCCTGAACACACAGATTGAAATACACCACTCTTCCATTTCTCTTTGCTTTAAGATAAAGGCCAACTTTGCCAACATGGTCTTCTAGGCCCTGCCTGGCCTGGCCCTGTCTACCTCTCCAGGTTCTTGTGCCACTTTCCCCCACAACTCTCTGCTCTTTAGTCACGTGAAGGAAAAAAGCAGGTGCTGATGTGTGCCACTCATCTGATGGTTAGACAGAGGCCTCAGTGCTGCTGATAACAGGTCCTGCTACTGATGGTTAAACCCTGTTATTCTCCCGTTGGACATAAACAACCAAATCACCCAACCCAATCTCAAATCCCATAATATCTTTTCTAACATGTTCTTCCTGACACACATTCATGGTTCCACAAGTCTTTCACTTCTTTAGTGCAATTAGTGATAAATGCCACTTCTTTAACCCCCTACGTATTCCTGGTGTCTTTGGTTAGATGGCATTGACTACTTCAATGTCAGTAGTTCTTTCAGGCTATCAAACATGCCAATTTCTTTCCTGCCATGGAGGTTTTGCACATACTGTTCTATCTGCCTAGGACACTATTTTCCTAACTCTTTATCCTTGGTAATGCCTGTGCTATTTCAGTATATTTTAGAACTAGGTGTCAATCATTTGCCATGTGTCAAGCAATGTGTCAGTTACAAGGAATATAATGGTGAGCAAAGCCAGATATCCTATATCTCCTTTTGCTTACAACTAAGCAGATAAGATAAAATTTATTTCAATATCATAGTAATTAATGTATAATTCAAATGACTTAATTGCTCTGATGATAAGCACACTTCTTGTGGGTTCAGATAATAGGAACTTAATCTAGACTTGTGGGTGAGGATGACTGAGTTGCAGTAAAGCTGAAATTTGAAAGATAAAGAGTATGTTAATTAATGGCTTAACAGCCCCGACTACAGGTATAGCATGTAGAAAACCTTATGGTCACAGTAATTGTGACAGGTTTAAGGAGCTGGAGAGGGTTTATATAATTGGAGTATGGAGAACAAGTAGGAGAGTGTTGTGAGATCAGGATGCAAAAGCAGTGTAATGGCTGAGTAGAGTGGTTTGTATAATAGGACTCCTTGCATTTGGCCCTCAGCTCTCTCATTAAGTGTGTAACAGGCGGTAAGTTACTGAACCCCTCTGTGCCTTACCTGTATTCAACACATGATTAAAAACTGCCTTATAGGATTTTTATAAGAATTCAGTGAACTAATGCCTGTAAGGCACGTAGGACCATGAAAACTAATTATAGATGACAGTCAGTGAATGTTAAGTGTTATTATTTTGACTATGGTGATTAAGCAAGAATGACAGGGCTAGGACTATGGTGAGATAATAGCAGTGCAAAGTTAAAAGAGGCACCCTGAAAGTTATGTCCAACCTAGATAGCATATTCAAAAGCAGAGACATTACTTTGCCAACAAAGGTCCGTCTAGTCAAGGCTTTGGTTTTTCCTGTGGTCATGTATGGATGTGAGAGTTGGACTGTGAAGAAGGCTGAACATGTAAAATATCATGTATGAAACGAGTTGCCAGTCCAGGTTCGATGCACGATACTGGATGCTTGGGGCTAGTGCACTGGGACGACCCAGAGGGATGGTATGGGGAGGGAGGAGGGAGGAGGGTTCAGGGTGGGGAACACATGTATACCTGTGGCGGATTCATTTTGATATTTGGCAAAACTAATACAATTATGTAAAGTTTAAAAATAAAATAAAATTAAAAAAAAAAAAGAAGGCTGAGAGCTGAAGAATTGATGCTTTTGAACTGTGGTATTGGAGAAGACTCTTGAGAGTCCCTTGGACTGCAAGGAGATCCAACCAGTCCATTCTGAAGGAGATCAGCCCTGGGATTTCTTTGGAGGAATGATGCTAAAGCTGAAACTCCAGTACTTTGGCCACCTGATGCGAAGAGTTGACTCATTGGAAAAGACTCTGATGCTGGGAGGGATTGGGGGCAGGAGGAGAAGGGGATGATAGAGGATGAGATGGCTGGATGGCATCACTGACTCGATGGATGTGAGTTTGAGTGAACTCCGGGAATTGGTGATGGACAGGGAGGCCTGGCGTGCTGCGATTCATGGGGTTGCAAAGAGTCGGACACGACTGAGCGACTGAACTGAACTGAACTGAACCTATACTTGGAGTATTCTGAGTTTGAGCATTCCTTTATATTTTGTGTTCTAGGTGCCCATTTTATCCCACTTATTCCTGACCTTTAGAGATAGATCAGACCATTTTCATTCAGACCATGTCAAGTATTTTGGTTTTCCTCCCAAGAGCTAGGAAGATTTTACAGAGTTTTAACCAAGTAGAGTGAATAGGGTCTGTATGTGACATGCTCTAATGTTTGTTTGGAAAATATCATTTGGATATTTTGGATATCCAATCCAAAAATATGGATTGGAAGGAATCCAGTGTCAATGTGAATAGTGGTAGTTAGGAAACAGTTTAAATAGTGAAAGAATGACATGATGAGAACTTGGACAAGAACAGTGTAGTGGAGGTAGAAAAACATGGACAACTTTGATAAATATTTAGGCATAAACTCTATAAGACTTGGCAATGTATAGCATACATGTGAAAGGCAAGGGCAAAATGACAAAGGCAATGCCTAGGTTTCTGATGTAGGTAAATCATAGACTGTGAGATGATAACATTGAAAGAGGTGAGGAAATCACCTGTAAGGAAACCAAACTTAGGAGGAAGAGCACATGTGGTCTTGTAGAGTTTGAGGTGCCTTTGAGACACTCAATATATTAAATAGCAAGTTGGTTATTCTAGTCTGGTGGTCTGTTGGCAGTGTGGGATGAGAAATAAATGTCCTTTGTAACTTATAGGTGGTGATTAAAGATGAAAGTATGATTACCTTAGGGAGAGCTTGGAATGACAATGAAAGTCCTTAGAGCTAAGCCCCCCAAAACTCAAACATTTAATGGTTAAGTGAAGGAGGGTGACCTTATAAAGCAGATAGATAAATGGCCAAAAAGGTAAGGACATTAGGAAATCAGAGACACTAAAATCAAAAGAAAAGACTGTTTTTAAGGAGGAAAGAATGGTCCACGGTATCAGAGGAGGAAGGAAGGACAAGGAATTGAATGAAGATTGGAAAATTTTCACTGTCTTAACAACCCTGAGGTGATTGCTTATATTAAGTAGTAAGCATTATTGTAGGGAATGATGGAGTGAAAGATGTGAGCTAAGAGGTAAGAAGTAGGTGTAATAATGACAACAGACCCATTTCTTTCAGGCCATTTGGTTGTGGAGGGAGGGAGAATGGGCACCTTTTAGGGATTTCATAAGTTTAGTGAAGGGTGATTAGAAAAAAAAGAATTTGCCAAACTTAAAATTTCAACATTTTATTAAGTGTTTACTCTGGTGCCAGGCATTGAGCTAAATGCTTTACATACTTTATGACATTTAATATTTACAACAATCTAATGGTTATCTGGAGGAGGGCATGGCAACCCACTCTAGTATTCTTGCCTGGAGAATCCCATGGACAGAGGCGCCTGGCAGGCCACAGTCCATAGGGTCACAAAGAGTCAGACATAACTGAAGTAACTTAGCATGCACGCAATGGTAATTTAATCTTACTATCTCCATTCTGCAAATGAAAGGGCCGAGGCTTGGAGATGTTAAGTGACTAAAGCCACACTGTAACTCAGTGGCAAGGCAAGATGCTAAAGCCGGTGTGACACCAAATCCTATGCACTTAAACACTGTAGTAATCCATAGCTTTTCCACTGAATTTCATCTGTGCCTCCTTGATTCCTTCAATTCTGCCTATCCTTCCTCTACTTTAGCTGTATAAGAAGTTTGAGGTAACCAAAGGAATATGGAGAAAGCTAGACCTACCAACTTCCTAGAGGGACACTGAAAGTTCTTTGAATTGAGGGTAGTGGGAAGGAAGGGCAACATTTCCGATGGTGTCTCTGCACTTTTAGGCTTGGGATGGTGACCTGCCACACTCTGCAGCAGATTTTTATTTTTTTTAACACCAGGGGTGGAGGATGGCTATTTGGCAAGAGATAGTGTATCTTGTGGGGAGAGGAGCAGAGAGGACAGATGCTTGGAGATTTTTCCTGGCTGCTCTACCTAACTCCTGAGGTGTGGTTGCCAACCTCAGGGACATAATCAAATAACGTCTATCAGTTCAGTCACTCAGTCATGTCCGACTCTTCGCGACCCCGTGGACTGCAGCTCGGCAGGCCTCCCTATCCATCACCAACACCCGGAGCTTATTCAAACTCATGTCCATTGAGTCGGTGATGTCATCTAACCATCTCACCCTCTGTCATCACCTTCTCCTCCTGCCCTCAATCTTTCCCAGCATCAGGGTCTTTTCAAATGAATCAGCTCCTCACCTGAGGTGGCCAAAGTATTGGAGTTTCAGCTTCAACATCCGTCCTTCCAATGCACACCCAGGACTGATCTCCTTTAGGATGGACTGGTTGGATCTCCTTGCAGTCCAGTCAGTTCAGTCACTCAGTTGTGTCCGACTCTTTGTGACCCCATGAATCGCAGCATGCCAGGCCTCCCTTGTCCATCACCATCTCCCAGAGTTCACTCAAACTCACGTCCATCGAGTTGGTGATACCATCCAGCCATCTCATCCTCTGTTGTCCCTTTTCCCCCTTGCAGCCCAAGGGACCCTCAAAAGTCTTCTCCAACCCCACAGTTCAAAATCATCAATTCTTTGGTGCTCAGCTTTCTTTATAGTCCAACTCTCACATCCATACATGACTACTGGAAAAACCATAGCTTTGACTAGATGGACCTTTGTTGGCAAAATAATGTCTCTGCTTTTGAACATGCGGTCTAGGTTGGTCATAACTTTTCTCCCAAGGGGTAAATGTCTTTTAATTTCATGGCTGCAATCACCATCCGTGGTGATTTTGGAGCCCAGAAAAATAAAGTCAGCCACGGTTTCCACTGTTTCCCCATCTATCTGCCATGAAGTGATGGGACTGGATGCCATGATCTTGTTTTCTGAATGTTGAGCTTTAAGCCAACTTTTTCACTCTCCTCTTTCACTTTCATCAAGAGGCTCTTTAGTTCTTCTTCACTTTCTGCCATAAGCTTGTGCTTCATCCAACCCGGTGTTTCTCATGATGTACTCTGCATATAAGTTAAATAAGCAAGGTGACAACATACAGCCTTGACATACTCCTTTTCCTATTTGGAACCAGTCTGTTGTTCCATGTCCAGTTCTAAATGCTGCTTCTTGACCTGCATGCAGATTTCTCAAGAGGTAAGTGAGGTGGTCTGGTATTCCCATCTCTTTCAGAATTTGACTGATCCACACAGTCAAAGGCTTTGGCATAGTCAATAAAGCAGAAATAGATGTTTTCCTGGAACTCTCTTGCTTTTTTGATGATCCAGTGGATGTTGGCAATTTGATCTCTGGTTCCTCTGCCTTTTCTAAAAGCAGCTTGAACATCTGGAAGTTCACAGTTCACATATTGTTGAAGGCTGGCTTGGAGAATTTTGAGCATTACTTTACTAGTGTGTGAGATGAGTGCAGTTGTGTGGTAGTTTGAGCATTCTTTGGCATTGCCTTTCTTTGGGATTGGAATGAAAACTGACCTTTTCCAGTCCTGTGGCCACTGCTGAGTTTTCCAAACTTGTTGGCATATTGAGTGCAGCACTTTCACAGAATCATCTTTCCGGATTTGAAATAGCTCAACTGGAATTCCATCACCTCCACTAGCTTTGTTGGTAGTGATGCTTTCTAAGGCCCACTTGACTTCACATTCCAGGATGTCTGGCTCTAGGTGAATGATCACACCATCATGACTATCTGGGTCGTGAAGATCTTTTTTGTACAGTTCTTCTGTGTATTCTTGCCACCTCTTCTTAATATCTTCTGCTTCTCTTAGGTCCATACCATTTCTGTCCTTTATTGTGCCCATCTTTGCATGAAATGTTCCCTTGGTATCTCTAATTTTCTTGAGGAGATCTCTAGTCTTCCCATTCTGTTGTTTTCCTCTATTTATTTGCACAGATCACTGAGGAAGGCTTTCTTATCTCTCTTGCTATTCTTTGGAACTCTGCATTCAAATGGGTATATCTTTCCTTTTCTCCTTTGCTTTTGGCTTCTCTTCTTTTCACAGCTATTTGTAAGGCCTCCTCAGACAGGCATTTTGCTTTTTTGCACTTCTATAAACCAAGGTAATACCTTCTCAGGTCTCACTCACATCAAAGGGGAGTAACAACAGCGGGAGAAGGGGTTCACACTGAGCCTGGCTTTTTTGAGCTGAGGATGGAAGTGTGGACACTTGTTTAGATGGGGTTCCTATTTTTAAAAGGAGGTTTGTAAAATGGATCTTCCAGTGTCCTTTCATCCTACACTTAGTCTCAACTCTAGTAAGTTCTGAGGGCTCGTCTGTCTCTGACTTCATATTATCTTACAGCCAGGAGGGAACATTCATATTAGTCGAGAATACTATTTGTGTCTCTTTTAGTCAGTCCTTTATCTCTAACACCTTGAACAGCTATAATTTCATTAAATAAATGAAATAATAGTTGAAATAGTGACACACATATGTTTAAAGTGTAACAACACAATTTATTGAGTGCTTGTTATGTGTCAAGCACTGTTTTACATGTATTCATTCATTATGGTATGTGATACGAAGGAAAGGTACCTAGTACTTTAACAGGGTGACCTGACCTAGTTTGAGGGGTCAGCGAAGATCTCCAAAGGAAAGTTTTCTTGTGCTGTGATTTGAAAGAAAAGTAGGCTCTGAATAGTTGAAAAAGGGAGTGGAGATGGAAATCATTCTAGACACAACATGACAGAAATAACAGCGTTTATTAATGTCCTAGTGAAGGGGGGAGACCTCGACCAACTTGGGAGGTTGAAAGAAGGCGTGTGTGGTTTGGTCATGTAGTGCTTATAGGTCACATTATGGAGTCTGGTATTTTTGTCTAAGAGCACTCAAGAAAAAGAATGGATATATGTGTAACTAAATCACTTTGCTATATACCTGAAACTGACACAACATTGTAAATCAACTTTGTGCTTAATGCTCAGTCGTGTCCAACTCTTTGCAACTCCATGGACTGTAGCCCACCAGGCTCCTCTGTCCATTTTTCCAGGCAAGGCTACTGGAGTGTGTCACCATTTCCTTCTCTAGTAAATCAACTATAGTCCAATATAAAATAAAATTTTAAAGAAAGAAATTTAAATTAAGAGTTAAATATCATCTAGGTTGCTTCCATTCCCAGAGGGATGGTATGGGTGGGAGGTGGGAGAGGGGTTCAGGATGGGTAACACGTGTACACCTGTGGCGGATTCATGTTGATGTATGGCAAAACCAATACAATATTGTAAAGTAATTAGTCTCTAATTAAAATAAATAAATTTATATTAAAAAGAGTTAAATATCAGTTTGCAGGAAATTCTGTCAACACTATAAATAACAGATGGAAGGGCAGGGCTGACATGACTAGGTCAATAAGGAGAATATTGTGGTACTTTAGGTATGGCATGATGGTCATATGTATCAGAGCGGTGATAGTAGAGATGAAGAAAAAGTGGAGAGGTTTAAGAGATATTTAGGAGCTAAGGTCAGCAGAACTTATTGTTGGAGAGGATGTCAGAGATGACTTCCAGGCTTGTACGACTGGATAGATGGTGATACCATCTACTTACCATCTGCTAATACTGAGCACTAAGTACATAGTTGATTTACAATGTTGTGTCAGTTTCAGGTATATAGCAAAGTGATTTAGTTACACATATATCCATTCTTTTTCTTGAGTGCTCTTAGACAAAAATACCAGACTCCATAATGTGACCTATAAGCACTACATGACTGAACCATACAAGCCTTCTTTCAATCTCCCAAGTTGGTCAAGGTCTCCCAAGTTGGTCAAGGTTGGGCATAGGAGAGTGAAAATCATATCATGCAGACTTTGAGATGCCTTAGCCTCAACCAAGGGGAAGGTCCCCTGGAAAAGGAAATGGTACCCCACTCCAGTATTCTTGCCTGGAGAATCCCCATGGAGAGAGGAGCATGGTGGGCTACAGTCCATGGGGTCACAAAGAGTCGGACACGACTGAAGCAACTTAGCACATGCACAGAATCAACCAAAGAGCAATGTCAAATAAGCTGAAATATGTCAGTGATCTATCATACCTAGAGGAAAGGCAACAATTATGGGTGTAAATGAAGGTATATCTTTATATTTGGTGGTAGAAAGTTGAGATAGTCCCACCCAAGGACTTTTATTTTCTTGGTAAAATGGAAGATATGGTTAGCTTCTGTAAGTGAGAGGAAAGGAGATCAGGTATTTGAGGAGTTTTTAAGTTTTAAATGGCCATTATAAGTAGAGAGAGAGATGATTACAAAAATACATTAAATTTACTGGACACTCCCTAGAGTTTGGTTGAGGTTGATATCTATAATTGTAGATGGTACTGGTCTTTCTGCTCATTTGACTTTTTACCAGCAGTCTACTGCTTCTTGACTGAAGGCCTGGGTTCATCCAGACTTTGATATGGGAAAGATTCTGAGTTGGGTAACTGAGTAATGCAAGAGCCCTTTAATGAAAAATTGAACAAGAAGTGTGCACACATTTGCAGGTGAAGGGAACACATTGAGATTAGGTCTGATCTTGAGGTCCTTGTGAAAACATCCATGATGATGTTTTGGTCTGGTGGTCTAGCTCCAGACCAAAAATACACATTTGGGAGTCATCTCAACTATCAATGTCAAATGAAGCAATTTGAATTAATACATCCATGGATGTAGGGTGTAGGAAATATAGAATATAGACAGCTGATGAACAAGAAAGGGACTTAGGGAATAGTAGGAGACCAAAAACAGAAGTTTCACTGGCATAGGGAAGTAACCAGGAGAAGAAGTAGAGACACAGACTCAAAGGAGGGGGTGTTGATGCTACAGAGAGGTAAGGTCAGGTGAGAATCGAGATAGGATTCCTTTGGGATTCATTAATTAGGACATCCTTGTTACCTTATTGAGAGCTGTGACAGTTGGGGCAGCTGGAGGCTCTTAGAGAATGAAGCCAGGCTGAATTAAATTGAAGATCGAGGAAGGGAAGTCTTTTTGTTTGATGGTACTTCATTTGAAAGGAAATGAGGAGGGGAGTTTGGTAATTAAAGAGGGGATGCAAGACAAGGTTATTTAGGATAGGAAATACTTGAATACATTGTTTAGAATGAGGAGAAGGAGGCATTGGAAAGGGAGAAAATGAAAATACAAGAGAGAGAGAATCAGACAATTTTTATTCTTCTAATCCTGTATTCTTAGAACAGTCCTCCAAAGAAGGTAGTATTATGCAAAGGGGAGGCAACTGAGTAATTTCAGTCACTTTTTTTGTGATCACACAGCTAGTGGCTAGGAAATGGGAGTCAGCACTTGAACCCAGTTATAACTCCAAAATGATTGCACTTACCACAATATCAAGTAAAAAAAAAGCCTTGAACGTTTTTCTCTCTTATGACAAAAAAGTTAATGGAGTAGCCTCAGTACATCTCTTAAAAATTTACTTTTTAAAGAAAACTCCCACCACTCTGGGAAGCAATATAAGGTTCACCTTTTCTGGAATGTCAGTTAATAACAGATATTCAGCTGGATGTTTCATATTAGGCATTTAATTTAATTTTCACAGCATCATGGTAACATAGGGGTAATTTGTTGTTCAGTTGCTAAGTCGTATCCAACTCTTTGTGATACCATGGTCTGCAGCAGGCTAGGCTCACCTGTTCTTCACTATCTCCCTGAAGTTGCTCATATTCACGTCCATTGAAGTGGTGATGCTATCCAACCATCTCATCCTCTGCTGCCCCCTTCTCCTTTTGCCTTCAATCTTTCCCAGAATCAGGGTCATTTCCAATGAATCGGTTCTTTGCATCAGGTGGCCTAAGTATTGGCACTTTAGCTTCAGCATCAGTCCTTCCAATGAATATTCAGGATTGATTTCCTTAGGATTGACTGATTTGATCTCCTTCTGCCCAAGGGACTCTCAAGAGTCTTTTCCAGGACCACATTTCAAAAGCATCAGTTCTTCGACACTCAGCCTTCTTTATGATCCAACTGTCACATTCGTACATGACTACTGGAAAAACCATAGCTTTATCTATACAGACTTGGCAAAGTGATGTCTCTGCTTTTTAATATGCTGTCTAGGTTTGCCATAGCTTTCCCTCCAAGGAGCAAGCATCTTAACTTCATGGCTGCAGTCACTGTCCACAGTGATTTTGGAGGCAAGAATATAAAATCTGTCATTGTTTCCACTTTTCCAACTTCTATTTGCCATGAAGTGATTGGACTGGGTGCCATGATCTTAGTTTTTTGAATGTTGGATTTTAAGCCAGATTTTTCACTCTCCTTCACACTCATCAAGAACTCCTTAGTTCCTCTTTACTTTCTGCAATTAGAGTGCTATCATCTGCATATCTGATGTTATTGATATTTCTCCTGGCAAACTTGACATCCATCCTGGCAATTCGCATGATGTACTCTGCATATAAGTTAAATAAGCAGAGTGACAATATACAGCCTTGTCATGCTCCTTTCCCAATTTTGAACCACTCAGTTGTTCCATGTAAAGTTCTAACTGTTGCTTCTTGACCTGCATAGAGGTTTCTCAGGAGACAGGTAAGGAGGTCTGGTACTCCCATATCCCTAAGAATTTTCCACTGTTTGTTGTGATCCACACAGTCAAAGGCTTTACTGTAGCCAATGAAGCAGAAGTAGATATTTTTCTGGAATTCCATTGCTTTCTCTATGATCCAGCAGATGTTGGCAATTTGATCTCTGGTTCCTCCACCTTTTTAAAACCAGTTTGTACATCTGGAAGTTCTCAGTTCACATACTACTAAAGCCTAGCTTGAAGGCTTTTGAGCATAACCTTGCTAGCGTGTGAAATGAGCACAATTTTGCAGTACTTTGAACATTCTTTGGCATCGCCCTTCTTTGGGATTGGGATGAAAGCTTACCTTTTCCATTCTTGTGACCACTGCTAAGTTTTCCAAATTTGCTGACATATTGAGTGCAGCACTTTAACTGCATCGTATTTAAGAATTTGAAATAGCTCATCTGGAATTCCATTGCCTCCACTAGCTTTGTTCATAGTAATGCTTCATAAGACCCATTTGACTTCACACTCCAGGATGCTCAATATCCAGCTATAGGTGAGTGACCACACCATCATGGTTACCTGGGTCGTTGAGATCTTTCTTGTATAGTTTTTCTGTGCATTCAGTTGGGTATATTTTTCCCTTTCTCCCTTGCCTTTCACTTCTCTTCTTTCCTCTGCTATTTGTAAACCCTCCTCAGATAACCATTTTGCCATCTTGCATTTCTTTGGGATGGTTTTTGGTCAGGGCTTCCTGTACAATGTTAGTCCATAGTTTTTGAGGCACTCTGTCTACCAGATTTAATCCCTTGAATTTATTGATTACCTCCACTGTATAATCCTAAGGGATTTGATTTAGGCCATACCTGAATGATCTAGTGGTTTTACCTACTTGCTTCAATGTAAGCCTGAACTTTTCAATAAGGAGCTCATTATCTGAGCCACAGTCAGCTCCAAGTCTTGTTTTTGCTGACTGTATAGAGCTTCTCCAACTTCAGCTCCAAAGAATATAATCAATCTGATTTCAGTGTTGACCATCTGGTGATGTCCATGTGTAGAGTCATCACTTGGGTTGTTGGAAGAGGATATTTGCTATAAACAGTGTGTTCTCTTGACAAAATTCTGTTAGCCTTTGCTCTGGTTCATTTTGTACTCCAAGGCCAAAGTTGCTGGTTACTCCAGATATCTCTTGACCTCCTACTTTTGCATCCCAGTTCCCTATGTTAAAAAGTATATCTTTTTGGTGTTAGTTCTAGAAGGTCTTGTAGGTATTCATAGAACTCAACCTCAGCTTCTTCAGCATCAGCAATTGGGTCATAGACTTGGATTACTGTGATGTTGAATGGTTTGCCTTGGAAATGAACTGATACCATTCTGTCGTTTTTAAGATTGCATTCTAGTATTGCATTTTGGACTCTTTTGTTAACTATGAGGGATACTCCATTTCTTCTAAGGGATTTTGCCCACAGTAGATCTAATGGTCATCTGAATTAAATTCACCCATGCCCATCCATTTTAGCTCACTGATTCCTAAAATGTCAATATTAACTCTTGCCTTCTCCTGCTTGACCATGTCCAATTTACCATGACTCAATCCAAGTTCCTATGCAATATTGTTTTTTACAATATCAAATTTTACTTTCATCACCAGACACATCGACAACTGAGCATCGTTTCCACTTTGGCTCAGCCACTTCATTCTTTCTGGAGCTATTTTTATGCTCTTCCCCAATAGCATATTAGACACTTACTGACCTGGGGGGTTCATCTTCCAGTTCATATCTTTTTACCTTTTCATAATGTTCATGGGGTTCTCAAGACAAGAATACTGAAATGGTTTTCCATTCCCTTCTCCAGTGGACCATGTTTTGTCAGAGCTCTCCCTGCTGACCCATACATCTTGGGTGGCCCTGCATGGCATGGCTCATAGGTTCATTGAGTTTAGGATCAGGTTCAGGATCACAAAGCTGTGATCCATTTCGTTGCTGATTCTCCTTTGCCCTTAGATGTGGGGTATCTTTTTCTGGTGGGTTCCAACATCTTCCTGTTGATGGTTGTTCAGCAGCTAGTTGTGATTTTGGTGTTCTTGCAGGAGAAGTTGGGTTCATGTCCTTCTTCTCTGCCATCTTGATTTAGAGGGATTTTTTTTCATTGACTACCAAGCTATTTTTTAGTGTGTTATTTAATCTCCACATGTCTGAAAATTTCCCTTTGTTATTAATTTCTGTTTTATCTCCATCATGATCAGATAACACACTTTGCATGATTTCAGTCTTTTAAACATTTACTAAGCTCTTTCTATATCTTAACTTAGGACCTATCCTGGAAATGTTCCATGTGTGCTTGAAAAGAATTTGTGTGTGTGTGTGTTTCCACATTTTGTGGCTTGTGGGATCTTAGTTCCCTGATTAGGAATTGAACCCAGGCCACAGTAGTGATACTACTGAGTCCTAACCACTGACTGCCAGAGAATCCCCTTTATTCAGTTGTTTTTGGATGTAGCATTTGATAGGTATCTGTTAGGTCTGATTTGTGTATGTGTGTGTGTGCATGCTCAGTCAGGTTCAACTCTTTGAGACCCTATAGACTGTAGCATGGCTGGCTCCTCTGTCCATGGGATTTTCCAGGTGAGAATAACTGGAGTGGGTTGCCATTTCCTCCTCCAGGGGATCTTCTGGACACAGGGATCAAACCTGATAATCCTGCAATCCGCTGAACCATCATTTGTGTATGTGCTGTGCTTAGTCACTCAGTTGTGTCCGACTCTTTGCGACTCCATGGACTGTAGCCTGCCAGGCTCCTCTGTCCCTGGGGATTCTCCAGGCAAGAATACTGGAGTGGGTTGCCATGCTCTCCTCCAGGGGATTTTCCCAACCCTGGGATTGAACCCAGGTCTTCTGCATTCCTTCTGAGCCACCAGGAAAGCCCTGATTTGTGTAATTTTGTGCAAATCTTTTATTTCCTAATTTATCAGCATTTTACTGACACAAAAACTGATAAAAAATTATCAGTTTTTGGATTGAGCTTCCCTCATAGCTCAGTTGGTAAAGAATCCGCCTGCAATGCAGGAGACCCTGGTTCAATTCCTGGGTTGTTGGATTTATTATTTCAAGTGTAATATTGAAGTCTCCAATGTTTGTTTTTGAATTTTCTATTTCTTCCCTCAATCCTGTCAGCCTCTACTTCTTGTATTCTGGGGCTCAGTCTTTAGGTACATATATGTTTTCAATTGTTATAACTTACTTGTGGCTGACTTTTATATTATAAAACATTCCTCTTCATTTGAAGTAATATTTTTTCCTTTAAAGTCTATTTTTCTGATATTATGATAGCCATCACAGCTTTTTATGATTTCTGTTTGCATGATACATGTTTTTCCATCTTTTTCATTCAGCCTCTTTGTATCTTTGAATCTTAAATGTGTCTCCTGTATTCTATGGTTGGGTCTCTTTGTTTAATCCAGTCTGACAATCTTTAACTCAAGAATTGTCAGAGATTTGGCTGTTGGGTTGTTTAATCCACTTATATTTTACATTATTATTGCTATAGTTAGATTAATGTCTGTATTCTACCTTTTGCTTTCTGTATGCCACAGATCCTTTTTGTTTCTTTATTCTTGCTTTAATGCTTTCTATTAAATTAAATGAATACTTTCATTTTATTTATTTCAAATTTTTATTGAAGTATAGTTGATTTACAATGTTGTATGTACAGCAAAGTGAGCCAGTTATACACTACAGGTATCTACTTTTTTAGATTCCTTTCCCACATAGGCCATTACAGAATATTGAATAGAGTTCCCTGTGCTATACAATAGGTTCTTATTAGTTACCTGTTATATATAAAATGGTGTGTATGTGTCAATCCCAGTCTCCCAATCTGTCCCTCACTCTCTTACCCTCTGCAAACTATAAGTTTGTTTTCTACATCTGTAGTTCTATTTCTGTTTTGTAAATAAGTTTTAAGCTAAATGAATATTTTCTAGTGTTATTTTATTTATTTTTAAAAGTTATTTCTTCTGCCTTCTTTAGATTTTACCATAGCATCTTACCTTATCAGAATCTACTCCAGATTTACGTTAATTCCAGTGAGATATTGGAATGTTACTTGTATGGAGCTCTATTCCCTTTTTACCTTTTTTGATATCATTGCCATACCTATTAAATACTTATCTGTTACAAATGTAACCATATGTTGTGTGTGTGCTAGTCACTGAGTCGTGTTCAACTCTTTGCAACCCCATGGACTGTAGTTCACCAGGTTACTCTGTCTGTGGAATAACCATATACTTTTTAATAGTTAATCTCTATATATAATGTCTGAATTTATGTCTACTAAAGAAGTTGAGAAAAGAGAGCAAGAAGATATATATTATTTATGATGTTTATTAAAAAAACATGTATAGTTCTATGCATTTGTTCCTATGGGTTTGAGTTACTACCATCTTATGTCATTTCCTTACTCATCTACAACTGTGCTCCCACCCACTTCCTTTCTGCTATTATTGTCAAATATATCGCATTTCTAATCTTACAGGCTAAACAAAACAATTATATAGGTACTGATTTATATAATTGCCTTTTAAAACAGATAAGACTAGAGAACAAAAACCATGCATTTATACTATACTCTTATAATTATAATTATGGACTCTTATAATTAGGACTTCCCTGGTGGCTTAGATGGTAAAGTGTCTGCCTACAATGTGGGAGACCCAGGTTCAATCCCTGGGTTGGGAAGATCTCCTGGAGAAGGAAATGGCAACCCGCTCCAGTATTCTTGCCTGGAGAATCCCATGGACGGAGGAGCCTGATAGGCTACAGTCCACAGGGTCTCAAAGAGTTGGACACGACTGAGCGACTTCACTTTCACTTATAATTATATAATCACATTTACCAGTGTTTCCATTTTTCATATTTATTTGAATTTACATCTAGTTTTCCTTGCTTTGAAACTGAATAAATTCCTTTACAATTTCTTACAAGATAGGTCTGTCAGCACTTGATATTACTTAGCTTTTGTTTGCCTTGGAGTTTTTATTTTGATTTCAGTTTTGAAAGAGAGTTTGTAGGATAGAAGGTTTTAGTTGACAGCTTTTTCCCCTCTAGCACTTTGAATATATTGTCCCATCGTTTTTGGCCTCCATTTTTCTTTTTTAATTAATGTGACAAAACATGGTCCACTGGAGAAGGGAATGGCAAACCACTTCAGTATTCTTGCCTTGAGAACCCCATGAACAGTATGAAAAGACAAAAAGATAGGACACTGAAAGATGAACTCCCCAGTTGGTAGGGGCCCAATATGGAGAAGAATGGAGAAATAGCTCCAGAAAGAATGAAGAGGCTGAGCCAAAGTGAAAACAACACCCAGTAGTGGATGTGACTGGTGATGGAAGTAAAGTCCAATGCTGTAAAGAACAGTATTGCATAGGAACCTGGAATGTTAGGTCCATGAATCAAGGTAAATAGGAAGTGGTCAAACAGGAGCTGGCAAGAGTGAACATCGACATTTTAGGAATCAGTGAACTAAAATGGACAAAAATGGGCGAATCTAGTTCAGATGATGATTATCTACTATGGTGGGCAAGAATTCCTTAGAAGAAATGGAGCAGCCTTCATAGTCACAAAAGAGTCCAAAATGCAGTACTTGGGTGCAATCTCAAAACTGACAGAATGACCTCTGTTTGTTTCCAAGGCAAATCATTCAATATCACAGTAATCCAAGTCTATGCCCTGACCAGTAATGCTGAAGAAACTGAAATTGAATGGTTCTATGAAGACCTACAAGACCTTCTAGAACTAACACGAAAAAAAGATGTCCTTTTCATCACAGGGGACTGGAATGCCAAATTAGGAAGTCAAGAGCTACATGGAGTAACAGGCAAATTTGGCCTTGGAGTACAAAACGAAGCAGGGCAAAGGCCAACAGAGTTTTGACAAGAGAATGCACTGGTCATAGCAAACACCCTCTTCCAACAACACAAGAGACCACTCTGCACATGACATCACCAGATGGTCAATACTGAAATAAGATTGATTATATTCTTTGCAGCCAAAAATGGAGAAGCTCTATACAGTCAGCAAAAACAAGACTGGGAGCTGACTGGCTCAGATTATGAACTCCTTATTGCAAAATTCAGGCTTAAATTGAAGAAAGTAGGGAAAACCTCTAGACCATTCAGGTATGACCTAAATCAAATCCTTTACAATTATATAGTGGAAGTGACAAATAGATACAAGGGATTAGATCTGATAGACAGAGTACCTGAAAATCTATGGACAGAGGTTCATAACACTACAGCAGGCAGTGATCAAAAGCATCCCCAAGAAGAAGAAATGCAAAAAGGCAAAATGGTTGTCTGAGGAGGCCTTACAAATCGCTGAGAAAAGAAGAGAAGTGGAAGGCAAAGGAAAAAAAGAAAGATATATCCATCTGAATGCAGAGTTCCAAAGAATAGCAAGGAGAGTTCTAAGAAAGCCTTCTTCAGTGATCAATGAAAAAAATAGAGGAAAACAATAGAATGGGAAAGACCACAGATCTCTTCAAGAAAATTAGAGATACCAAGGGAACATTTCATGCAAAGATGGGCTCAATAAAGGACAGAATGGTATGGACCTAACCTAACAGAAGATATTAAGAAGAGGTGGCAGGAATGCACAGAACTATACAAAAGAGTTCTTAATGACCCAAATCACTACAATGGTATGATCACTCACTGAGAGCCAGACATGCTGGAGTGTGAAGTCAAGTAGGCCTTAGGAAGCATCAGTAGGAACAAAGCTAGTGGAGGTGATGGAATTCTAGCTGAGCTATTTCAAATCCTGGAAGATGATGCTGTGAAAGTGCTGCATTCAATATGCCAGCAAAATTGGAAGACTCAGCAGTGGCCACAGGACTGGAAAAGGTCAGTTTCCATTCCAATCCCAAATAAAGGCAATGCCAAAGAATGTTCAAACTATGGCACAATTGCACTCATCTCACACACTAGAAAAGTAATGCTCAAAATTCTCCAAGCTATGCTTCAATGGTATGTGACCCGAGAATTTGCAGATGTTCAAGACGGATTTAGAAAGGGCAGAGGAACCAGAGATCAAATTGCCAATGCCTGTTGGATCATAGAAAAAACAAGAGAATTCCAGAAAAATCTCTATTTCTGCTACATTGAATATGGTAAAGCCTTTGACTATGTGGATCACAACAAACTGGAAAATTCTTAAAGTAATGGAATACCAGACCACCTTACCTGCCTCCTGATAAATCTGAATGCAGGTTAAGAAGCAACAGTTAGAACCAGACATCAGTCCTGAATATTCATTGGAAGGACTGATGCTGAAGCTGAAGCTCCAATTCTTTGGCCAAGTAATGCGAAGAACTGACTCATTGGAAAAGACCCTGATGCTAGGAAAGATTGAAGGTAGGAGGAGAAGGGGACAACATAGGATGAGATGGTTGGATGGAATCAACGACTTGATGGACATGGGTTTGAGCAAGCTATGGGAGTTGGTGATGGACAGGGAAGCCTGGCATGCTGCAATCCATGGGGTCACAAAGAGTTGGACACGAGTGAGCGACTGAACTGAACTGGACTAATGAAACATCCCCTGTTAATCTTAATCAGTTTGCCTATAAGTGATGAGTTACATTTCTCTTGTTTCCTTTAAGTTTTTCTTCTTGGATTTCAGTATTTTTACTATGAGGTGTATGAATATGGATCACTTTTTATTTAAATTTCTTGGAGTTTTTTTTTTAACCTTCCTGGATGTGTAGATTAACATTGTCCCAGAAAATTTTGCTCATTATGTTTTTGAATATTTTTCTACTACTTTTCTGCCCTTTCTGATAATACCATTACATGTAGGTTAGTGCTTTTAAAAGTGTGTCTGACATTGGGTTTTCTGACATTGGGTTCATTTTACTTCATTCTCTTTCCTTTCTGTTCTTATGATTGCATAATCTGTATTTTCAAATGTGTATTCTTTTTTTCTGCCAGCTCCAATCTATCATTGAGCCACTTTAGTGAACTTTTCATTCTGGCTATTGTAATTTATTTATTTTTGGCTGTGCTGGGTCTACATTGCTTCACTCACACTTTTCCCAGCTGTGGCTAGCAGGGACTACTCTAGAGAGTAATTGTGGTGCCTGGGCTTCTCATTGGAGTGGCTTCTTTTGTTGCAGACCATGGGGCACGTGGGCTCAGTAGTTGTGCCATGCGGGCTTAGTTCTCCACAGCATGTGGGATCTTCCCAGATCAGAGATGCAACCCATGTCCCCTGCATTGGCAGGCAGATTCTTAACCACTGACCCACCAGGGAAGTCCCTGTTTTTGTAAATTTTTTAACTCCAAATTATCCATTTGGATAGAGTAGGAAATGGCAACCCACTCCAGCATCCTTGCCTGAAGAATTCCATGGACAGAGAAGCCTGGTGGGCTGCAGTCTATGGGGTTGCAAAGAGTCAGACACGACTAAGCACATACAAACACATCCATTTGGTACTTTTTATAATTTGTATCTCCTTATGGATAGTCTGTTTAATGAGAAATTGTCATCATAGCTTTCTTTACTTTTTTAGGCATGATTTCCTTTAATTCTTTGAGCATATTCATATTGGATTATTTGATTTTTTTTTCTGTTAAATTCAACATATGGGCTCTTTCAGAGGCAGTTTCTATTGCCTGTTCTGTTTCTGTGAATGGGTCACACTTTCCTGCTTCTTTGCATATTCCCTGTTTTTTAATTAGGGTATTTAGGTAATATAGCATTGTGGATTCAGGTCCCACTTTCCAAACCCTTGGAACTGTTTTTGTTGTTATTTTATTATTTTTTTTGGTGACTTCACTATTTTAGTCAAATATATTTCCCTCAATTATTTTAGTCAAGTACATTGCCCTCGAAGTATGAAGCCTTAGTTGTTACTGCTCAGTCAGTAGAGACTTGTGTATACACATTACCACTCTGGGATGACAAGAGTTTTAACACGGTTCTCTTTGTCTCCCCTGATGTCTCTGCTAAGCTGTCTACCTTGTTATTTCACTCACCAGTTAGGCTTTATTAATTTTCAATTCATTTTTCAATTGTTTTCAATAATACCCTGGTTCATTAATTGTGCAACAATCTGATCTAATTGAATTCAGGTGGGAATGCTTTTTAGATGCATCTTTGAGGTTTAATCAAACCCCAGGAGGCCTTTTCTTTGAGTCTATCTCTGGTTCTCTCTGGTGAAATAGCTGGCCTATAGTTTTGCTTGTTACTCTTAATTTAGAGGAACGATTATTTTCAAGAGTTCTGTTTCTTTTTCTGCTCTGATTGCTGTGGCCAAAACTTCCAAAACTATGTTGAATCATAGTGGTGAACGTGGGCACCCTTGTCTTGTTCCTGACTTTAGGGGAAATGCTTTCAATTTTTCACCATTGAGGATAATGTTTGCTGTGGGTTTGTCATATATAGCTTTTATTATTTTGAGGTATGTTCCTTCTATTCCTGCTTTCTGGAGAGTTTTTATCATAAATGGATGTTGAATTTTGTCAAAGGCTTTCTCTGCATCTATTGAGATAATCATATGGCTTTTATTTTTCAATTTGTTAATGTGGTATATTACATTGATTGATTTGTGAATATTGAAGAATCCTTGCATCCCTGGGATAAAGCCCACTTGGTCATGGTGTATGATCTTTTTAATGTGTTGTTGGATTCTGATTGCTAGAACTTGTTAAGGATTTTTGCATCTATGTTCATCAGTGATATTGGCCTGTAGTTTTCTTTTTTTGTGGCATCTTTGTCAGGTTTTGGTATTAGGGTGATGGTGGCCTCATAGAATGAGTTTGCAAGTTTACCATCCTCTGAAAATTTCTGGAAGAGTTTGAGTAGGATAGGTGTTAGCTCTTCTCTAAATTTTTGGTAGAATTCAGCTGTGAAGCCATCTGGACCTCGGCTTTTGTTTACTGGAAGATTTCTGGTTACAGTTTCAATTTCTGTGGTTGTGATGGGTCTGTTAAGATTTTCTATGTCTTCCTGGTTCAGTTTTGGAAAGGTGTACTTTTCTAAGAATTTGTCCATTTCTTCCATGTTGTCCATTTTATTGGCATATAGTTGCTGATAGTAGTCTCTTATGATCCTTTGTATTTCTGTGTTGTCTGTTGTGATTTCTCCATTTTCATTTCTAATTTTATTGATTTGATTTTTATCCCTTTGTTTCAACATAGTTTTGGAAGTTTTGGCCACAGCAATCAGAGCAGAAAAAGAAATAAAAGTAATCCAAATTGGAAAAGAAGTAAAACTCTCACTGCAGATGACATGATTCTCTACATAGAAAACCCTAAAAACTCCACCAGAAAATTACTAGAGCTAATCAATGAATATAGTAAAGGTGCAGGATATAAAATCAACACACAGAAATCCCTTGAATTCCTATACACTAATAATGAGAAAATAGAGAAATTAAGGAAACAATTCCATTCACCATTGCAACGAAAAGAATAAAATACTTAGGTATATGTCTACCTGAAGAAACTAAAGACCTATATATAGAAAACTATAAAACACTGGTGAAAGAAATCAAAGAGGGCACTAACAGATGGAGAAATATACCATGTTCATGGATTGGAAGAATCAATATACTGAAAATGAGTATACTACCCAAAGCAATCTATAGATTCAATGCAATCCCTATCAAGCTACCAACGGTATTTTTCACAGAGCTAGAACAAATAATTTCACAATTTGTATGAAAATACAAAAAACCTCGAATAGCCAATCTTGAGAAAGAAGAATGGAACTGGAGGAATCAACCTGCCTGACTTCAGGCTCTACTACAAAGCCACAGTCATCAAGACAGCATGGTACTGGCACAAAGACAGAAATATAGATCAAAGGAAAAAAATAGAAAGCCCAGAGATAAATCCACGCACCTATGGACACCTTATCTTTGACAAAGAAGGCAAGAATATACAATGAATTAAAGACAATCTCTTTAATAAGTGGTGCTGGGAAAACTGGTCAACCACTTGTAAAAGAATGAAACTAGAACACTTTCTAACACCATACACAAAAATAAACTCAAAATGGATTACAGATCTAAATGTAAGACCAGAAACTATAAAACTCTTAGAGGAGAACATAGGCAAAACACTCTCCGACATAAATCACAGCAGGATCCTCTATGACCACCTCCCAGAATATTGGGAATAAAAGCAAAAATAAACAAATGGGACCTAATTAAAATTAAAAGCTTCTCCACAACAAAGGAAACTATAAGCAAGGTGAAAAGACAGCCTTCAGAATGGGAGAAAACAATATCAAATGAAGCAACTGACAAACAACTAATCTCAAAAATATACTAGCAACTCCTGCAGCTCAATTTCAGAAAAATAAACGACCCAATCAAAAAATGGGCCAAAGAACTAAATAGGCATTTCTCCAAAGAAGACATACAGATGGCTAACAAACACATGAAAAGATGCTCAATCAACATCACTCATTATCAGAGAAATGCAAATCTAAACCACAATGAGGTACCATTTCATGCCAGTCAGAATGGCTGTGATCCAAAAGTCTACAAGCAATAAATGCTGGAAAGGGTGTGGAGAAAAGGGAACCCTCTTACACTGTTGGTGGGAATGCAAACTAGTACAGCCACTATGGAGAACAGTGTGGAGATTCCTTAAAAGCTGGAAATAGAACTGCCTTATGACCCAGCAATTGCTGGGCATACACACCGAGGAAACCAGAATTGAAAGAGACACGTGTACCCCGATGTTCATCGCAGCACTGTTTATAATAGCCAGGACATGGAAGCAACCTTGATGTCCATCAGCAGACGAATGGATAAGAAAGCTGTGGTACATATACACAATGGAGTATTACTCAGCCATTAAAAAGAATACATTTGAATCAGTTCTAATGAGGTGGATGAAACTGGAGCCTATTATACAGAGTGAAGTAAGCCAGAAAGAAAAACACCAATACAGTATACTAACGCATATATATGGAATTTAGAAAGATGGTAACAGTAACCCTGTATGTGAGACAGCAAAAGAGACATAGATGTATAGAACAGTCTTTTGGACTCTGTGGGAGAGGGCAAGGGTGGGATGATTTGGGAGAATGGCATTGAAACATGTATATTATCATATGTGAAATGGATCACCAATCCAGTTTCGATGCATGACACAGGGTGCTTGGGGCTGGTGCACTGAGATGACCCAGAAGGATGGAATGAGGAGGGAGGTGGGAGGGGGGTTCAGGATGGGGAACACATGTACACCCGTGGTGGATTCTTGTCAATGTATGGTAAAACCAATACAATATTGTAAAGTAATTAGCCTTCAATTAAAATAAACAAATTTATATTAAAAATTAAAATAAAAAATGGAAATGAGTTAAATATTCAGTACAGAAGATTGGCTAAATAAACTCATTCAGGTTGCAAAAAAATATAATAAAAAGCATCTTGATTGCTTACCAGTTTGGGCAATTAGAAATAAAGCTGAACATGTGTATGTAGATTTTCAAGCCAGTTTGGTTTCTACCTAAGAGGGTAATTTCTAAATCATAAGGTAAAACTGTATTTAACTTGGTGGGAACTGTCAAAACTTCTTTCAAAGTGGCTGTCCCATTTTGCACTTTCTCTAGCAATCAAGGAGAGGTCCTGATGTTCCACATCCCTACCTATTATAGCCCTACACATCTATTACAGTGGCTAAAATTTTAAAAATTTAAACAAAACACAGAATTCTGGTAAGGATATGAAGCATCAGGAACTCTCATTCACCACAATAAATCTTGTGACCTTCTGTCACCACACATAGTTGCAAAAATGTCTTTTCTTGGATAAGTTTTAAGATTTATTCTCTTAGCAACTTTCAAATAAGTGATGCAGTATTATTAACTAAAGTGACCATGGTGCACCTTACATCTCTGTGACTTACTTATTTTATCAGTGGAAAATTTCCCACCACGACCCCTCCCCTCTGGCAACCACCAATCTGTTGCCTGTATCTATGGGCTTGGTTCTGTTCTGCTTTGTTTTGATTTGTTTGCTTGCTTGTTTTGTTTTCTTAGATTCCACAGATCAGTGAAATCATATAGTATTTGTCTTTCTCAGTCTGACTTTTTTGCAGTTAGCAAATGCCCTCAAGGTCCATCCAAGTTGTTGTAAATGGAAGCTTCCATTCTTTTTATGGCCAAGTGTATTCCGATATATACCTCCCATCTTCTTTTTCATTCATTCACTAGTAGACACTCAAGTTGTTTCCAGTGTGGCTATTGTAAATAATGCTGCAGTGAACACGGGGTGCATATTCCTTAACCTTGAGAAAGGAGAACAAAGCTGGGAGATATCACATGCCCTGGCTTCAAACTGTATTACAAAACAATAGTAGTCAAAATAGAGTGGTACTGGCCTAAAAACAGACACATTGATCAATGGAACAGAATAGTGAGCCCAGAAGTAAGCCCACGAATATATGGTCAATTAATATATGAGAAAGGAAGGAAGAATATGCAGTGGGGTAGGAATTAGTCTCTTCAAGAAATGGCATCAGAAAACTGAACAGATAAATGCAAAAGAATGACAGTAGGACACTATCATTTACCATACCCAAAAGTTAATTCAAAATATGCTCAAAACCTTGAATGTCTGACTTGGAAACATAAAATTCCTAGAGGAAAACACCATGGTAAGTTCCTTGACATCAGTCTTGGCAATGATTCTTTTTCTGACTCCATGTACATGTGTTCTAAGTCACTTCAGTAATGTCTGACTCTTTGCGACCTTTGGACTGTAGCCAACCAGGCTCCTCTGTCTATGGGATTCTCCAGGCAAGAATATTGGAATGAATTGCCCGTGCCCTTCTCCCAGGAATCTTCCTGACCCAGGGGTCGAACCTGCATCTCTTTTGTCTCCCACATTGTCAGGTGGGTTCTTTACCACTACTGCCACCTGGGAAGCCCCTGACTCCATAAGCAAAAGCAGTAAAAGTAAAAATAAACAAGTGAGACTACATTACACTTCATAGCTCTTCACTGCAAAGGAACACATCAACAAAATGAAAAGGCAACCTGATGAGTGGGAGAAAATATTTGCAAATCATACATTTGATAACACATCAATATTCAAAAAATATAAAGAACTCATAAGACTCAATAGCGAGCAAAGAAACAATCACTTAAAAATGGGCAAAGTGGGGCTGGTCCTAAGATGGCAGAGGAATAGGATGGGGAGACCACTTTCTCCCCCAGAAATTCATTGAAAGATCATTTGAACACTGAGCGAATACTACAAAACAAATTCTGAATGCTGGCAGATGACACCAGGCACCCAGAAAGGCAGCCCATTGTCTTCAAAAGGAGAGAGAAGAGATCCAGCTCCACCTACCAGAGCACTGACGCGGGCTTCCCTTACCATGAAACCTTGGCAAGCCACTCGTCCAACCCCACCCACAGGGAGGAACCTGTACAATAAAAAGGAACCACAAACTTCCAGCATACAGAAAGGCCACCCCAAACACAGCAACCCAAACAAGATGAAAAGGCAGAGAAATATTCAGAAGGTAAAGGAACATGATAAAAGCCCACCAAACCAAACAAAAGGAGGAGATAGGAAGTCTACCTGAAAAAGAATTCAGAATAATGATAGTAAAAATGATCCAAAATCTTGAAAACAAAATGGAGTTACATATAAATAGTCTGGAGACAAAGATTGAGAAGATGCCAGAAAAGTTTACCAAGGATGTAGAAGAAATAAAAAACAGTCAATCAATAATGAATAATGCAATAACTGAGATCAAAAGCACTCTGGAGGGAACCAACAGTAGAATAACTGAGGCAGAAGATAGGATAAATGAGGTAGAAGATAGAATGGTGGAAATAAATGAAACAGAGAGGAAAAAAGAAAAAAAGAATTAAAGGAGATGAGGACAACCTCAGAGACCTCTGGGACAATGTTAAGCGCCCCAACATTTGAATCACAGGAGTCTCAGAAGAAGAAGACAAAAAGAAAGGCCATGAGAAAATACTTGAGTCTCCTCAAGTATTGAAATAGTTGAAAATTTCCCTAAAATGAGGAAGGAAATAGCCACCCAAGTGCAAGAAACCCAGAGAGTCCCAAACAGGATAAACCCAAGGTGAAACACCCCAAGACACATATTAATCAAATTAAAGAAGATCAAGCACAAAGAACAAATATTAAAAGGAGCAAGGGAAAAACAACAAATAACCCACAAGGGGATCCCCATAAGGATAACAGCTGACTTTCAATAGAAACTCTTCAAGCCAGAAGGGAATGGCAGGACATGATGAAAGAGAAAACCCTACAACCCAGATTACTTACCCAGCAAGGATCTCATTCAAATATGAAGGAGAAATCAAAAGTTTTACATACAAGAAAAAGCTTAGAGAATTCAGCACCATGAAACCAGCTCTTCAACAAATGCTAAAGGATCTTCTCTAGACAGGAAACACAGTAAAGGTTTACAAACTCGAACCCAAAACAACAAAGTAAATGGCAATGGGATCATGCTTGTCAATAATTACCTTAAATGTAAATGGACTGAATGCCCCAACCAAAAGACAAAGTCTGGCTGATTGGATACAAAAACAAGACCCCTATATATGCTGTCTACAAGAGACCCACCTCAAACTTAGGGACACATATAGACTGACAGTGAAGGGCTGGAAAAAGATATTTCATGCACATGGAGATCAAAAGAAAGCAGGAATAGCAATACTCATATCAGATAAAATAGACTTTGAAATAAAGGCTGTGAAAAGAAACAAAGAAGGACACTACATAATGATCAAAGGATCAATCCAAGAAGAAGATATAACAATTATAAATATATGGAGTCCCTTGGACTGCAAGGAGATCCAACCAGTCCATCCTAAAGGAGATCAGTCCTGGGTGTTCATTGGAAGGACTGATGTTGAAGCTGAAACTCATACTTTGGCCACCTGATGCGAAGAGCTGATTCATTTGAAAAGACCCTGATGCTGGGAAAGATTGAGGGTAGGAGGAGAAGGGGACGACAGAGGATGAGATGGTTGGATGGCATCACAGACTTGATGGATATGGGTTTGGGTGGACTCTGGGAGTTGGTGATGGACACGGAGGCCTGGCGTGCTGCGGTTCATGGGGTCGCAAAGAGTCGGACACGACTGAGCGACTGAACTGAACTGATTCACCCAACATATGAGCACCTCAATATGTAAGGCAAATGCTAAACAAGTGTGAAAGAGGAAATTAACAGTAACACAATAATAGTGGGAGACTTTAATTCCCCACTCCCACCTATGGATAGATCAACTAAACAGAAAAATAGCAAGGAAACACAAACTTTAAATGATGCAATGGACCAGTTAGATCTAGTTGTTTTATATCTATAGGACATTTATCTATAGGACATTATATCTATAGGACATATCTATGGGACATGTCCCATATATCTATAGGACATTTCACCCCAAAACAATGAATTTCTCCTTTTTCTCAAGTGCACATGGAATCTTCTCCAGGATAGATCACATCCTGGGCCATAAATCTAGCCTTGGTAAATTCAAAAAAAATTAAAGTAATCTCAAGCATCTTTTCTGATCACAATGCGGTAAGATTCGATGTCAACTACAGAAAACAAACTATTAAAAATACAAACATATGGAGGCTAAAGAACACACTTCTGAATGACCAACAAATCAAATAAGAAATCAAAAAAGAAATTAAAGTATGCATAGAAATGAATGAAAATGAAAACACAACCCAAAACCTATGGGATTCAGTAAAAGCAGTGCTAAGGGGAAGATTCATAGCAATATAAGCCTACCTCAAGAAACAGGAGAAAAATCAAGTAAATAACCTAACTCTACATCTAAAGCAACTAGAAAAAGAAGAAATGAAGCACCCCAGGGTTAGTAGAAGGAAAGAAATTATAACAATTAGGGCAGAAATAAATACAAAAGAAACAAAGGAGACCATAGCCAAAATCGACAAAGCTAAAAGCTGGTTCTTTGAGAAGATAAATAAAATAGACAAACCATTAGCCAGACTCATCAGGAAACAAAGGGAGAAGAATCAAATCAACAAAATTAGAAATGAAAATGGAGAAATCACAACAGACAACACAGAAATACAAAGGATCATAAGAGACTACTATCAGCAACTATATGCCAATAAAATGGACAACTTGGAAGAAATGGACAAATTCTTAGAAAAGTATAACTTTCCAAAACTGAACCAGGAAGAAATAGAAAATCTTATCAGACCCATCACAAGCACAGAAATCGAAACTGTAATCAGAAATCTCCCAGCAAACAAAAGCCCAGGTCCAGATGGCTTCACAGCTGAATTCTACCAAAAATTTAGAGAAGAGCTAACACCTATCCTACTCAAACTCTTCCAGAAAATTGCAGAGGAAGGTAAACTTCCAAACTCATTCTTTGAGGCCACCATCACCAGAATACCAAAACCAGACAAAGATGCCACAAAAAAAAGAAAACTGCAGGCCAGTATCACTGATGAACATAGATGCAAAAATCCTTAACAAAATTCTAGCAAAGAGAATCCAACAACATATTAAAAAGATCATACATCATGACCAAGTGGGCTTTATCCCAGGGATGCAAGGATTCTTCAATATTTGCAAATCAATCAATGTGATACACCACATTAACAAATTGAAAGATAAAAGCCATATGATTATCTCAATAGATGCAGAGAAAGCCTGGACAAAATTCAACATCCATTCATGATAAAAAAAAAAAAAAACCTCCAGAAAGCAGGCATAGATGGAATATACCTCAACATAATAAAAGCCATATATGATAAACCCACAGCAAACATTATCCTCAATGGTGAAAGATTGAAAGCATTTCCCCTAAAGTCAGGAACAAGACAAGGGTGCCCACACTCACCACTACTATTCAACATAGTTTTGGAAGTTTTGGCCACAGCAATCGGAGCAGAAAAAGAGATAAAAGGAGTCCATATTGGAAAAGAAGAAGTAAAACTCTCACTGTTTGCAGATGACATGATCTTCTACATAGAAAACCCTAAAGACTCCACCAGAAAATTACTAGAGCTAATCAATGAATATAGTAAAGTTGCAGGATATACAATTAACACACAGAAATCCCTTGCATTCCTATACACAAACAATGAGAAAACAGAAAGAGAAATTAAGGAAACAATTCCATTCACCATTGCAGTGAAAAGAGTAAAATACTTAGGAATATACCTACCTAAAGAACCAAAAGACCTATATATGCTGCTACTGCTGCTGCTAAGTCGCTTCAGTCGTGTGTGACTCTGTGCGACCCCATAGACGGCAGCCCACCAGGCTCCCCTGTCCCTGGGATCCTCCAGGCAAGAACACTGGAGTGGGTTGCCATTTCCTTCTCCAATGCATGAAAGTGAAAAGTGAAAGTGAAGTCGCTCAGTTTTGTCTGACTCCTAGCGACCCCAAGGACTGCAGCCCACCAGGCCTCTCTGTCCATGGGATTTTCCAGGCGAGAGTACTGGAGTGGGTTGCCATTGCCTTCTCTGAAAGACCTATATATAGAAAACTATAAAACACTGAAGAAAGAAATCAAAGTGGACACAAATAGATGGAGAAATACACCATGTTCATGATCGGAAGAATCAATATACTGAAAATGAGTATACTACCCAAAGCAATCTATAGATTCAATGCAATCCCTATCAAGCTACCAATGGTATTTTTCACAGAAGTAGAACAAATAATTTCACAATTTGTATGGAAATACAAAAAACCTTGAATAGCCAAAGCGATCTTGAGAAAGAAGAATGGAACTGGAGGAATCAACCTGCCTGACTTCAGGCTCTACTACAAAGCCACAGTCATCAAGATAGTATGGTAGTGGCACAAAGACAGAAATATAGAACAAAGGAAAAAAATAGAAAGCCCAGAGATAAATCCACGCACCTATGGACACCTTATCTTTGACAAAGGAGGCAAGAATATACAATGGAGAAAAGACAATCTCTTTAACAAGTGGTGCTGGGAAAACTGGTCAACCACTCATAAAAGAATGAAACTACAACACTTTCTAACACCATACACAAAAATAAACTCAAAATGGATTAAAGATCTAAATGTAAGACCAGAAACTATAAAACTCCTAGAGGAAAACATCGGCAAAACACTCTCTGACATACATCACAGCAGGATCCTCTATGACCCACCTCCCAGAGTAATGGAAATAAAACCAAAAATAAACAAATAGGACCTAATTAAACTTAAAAGCATTTGCACAACGAAGGAAACGCTAAGCAAGGTGAAAAGATAGCCTTCATAATGGGAGAAAATAATAGCAAACGAAGCAACTGACAAATAATTGATCTCAAAAATATACAAGGAGATCCTACAGCTCAATTCCAGAAAAATAAGCGACCTAATCAAAAAATGGGCCAAAGAACTAAACAGACATTTCTCCAAAGAAGACATACAGATGGCTAACAGACACATGAAAAGATGCTCAACATCACTCATTATCAAAGAAATGCAAATCTAAACCACAATGAGGTTACCATCTCATGCCAGTCAGAATGGCTGCTATGAAAAAGTCTACAAACAATAAATGCTGGAGAGGGTGCGGAGAAAAAGGAACCCTCTTACACTGTTGGTGGGAATGCAAACTAGTACAGCCACTATGGAGAACAGTGTGGAGATTCCTTTAAAAACTGGAAATAGAACTGCCATATGACCCAGCAATCCCACTGCTGGGCATATACACTGAGGAAACCAGAATTGAAAGAGACACGTGTACCCCGATGTTCATCGCAGCACTGTTTACAATAGCCAGGACATGGAAGCAACCTAGATGTCCATCGGCAGACGAATGGATAAGAAAGCTGTGGTACATATACACAATGGAATATTACTCAGCTATTAAAAAATGCATTTGAATCAGTTCTAATGAGGTGGATGAAACTGGAACCTATCACGCAGAGTGAAGTAAGTCAGAAAGAAAAACACCAATATAATATATTAACGCATATGTATAGAATTTAGAAAGATGGTAATGATGACCCTATATGCAAGACAGCAAAAGAGACACAGATGTAAAGAACAGACTTTTGCACTCTGTGGGAGAAGGCGACATGTAATGATAACCTTGTGTGAGTATCTCCAAGTCAACTTGCATAGCTCTAACCCATTTCTTAATGGTTACATAGTAGTTGTGATTTGGATACATTATACTTTATTCAGCCCTCTCGTTTTGATTAGGTTTAATTTTTTTCCAGTACTAAGTAATGATTTGAGAGAATAGCATTGAAATATGTATATTATCATATGTGAAATAGATCGCCAGTCCAGGTTCGATGCATGAGGCAGGGTGCTCAGGGCTGGTGCACTGGGATGACCCTGAAAGATAGGATGGGAAGGGAGGTGGAAGGGAGGGTCAGGATGGGGAACACATGTACACCCATGGCTGATTCATGTGAATGTATGGCAAGAACCCCCACAATATTGTAAAGTAATTAGCCTCCAATTAAATTTAAAAAATAAATAAAACAATAAACATCATTAAAAAAAATAAAAATGGGCAAAGCACCTCAATACACATTTTTCCAGAAAAGATTTACAAATGCCCACCAGGCACATGGAAAGATGCTCAACATCATTAACCATCAGGGAAATGGAAATCAAAACCACAGTGAGACACTATCTCATACCTGTTATAACGGATATTATTAAAAACAGAAGAAATAGCAAAGGCTGGTGAGGATGGAGAGAAAAGGGAACCCCTGTGCACTGTTGGTAGGGATGTAAGTTGGTGCAGCCATTATGGAAACTCCCCAACCCAGGGATCAAACCCATGTCTCCTGTGCATGTTTCCTGCACTGCAGGATTCTTTACCACTGAGCCACCAGGGAAACCCACATAACAATATATATAATTTCATTATAATATATACAGAAATTTCATTATATATACATCCTGCATTCTTAGTGCAGCCTATTTTTGCATTATCTTTTGGTTTGAAGTTCTCATCTCCTTCCTTTCTAAAAACAGCTGCTTCAATAACCCAGGTGAACAATCTACCATGTTGTTTTTCTCAATTCCTATAGTCCTTTACAGATGGATATACACAGGCATGTGTATATAAACTTGTACATGGTTTTCTGTCATTGCTAAGAAAATGGTATCGTATTAATCACACTTTTCTGGATCTTGTATGCTACATGTAATGATAATCTTGTGTGAGCGTCTCCAAGTCAACTTGCATAACTCTAACTCATTTCTTAATGGTTATATAATAGTTGTGATTTGGACATATTATACTTTATTCAGCCTCTCTCGTTTTGATTAGTTTTAATTTTTTTCCAGTATTAAGTAATGTCTTTGCACCGATGACTTTATATACTTATGCTTCTATTTCTATGGAATAAGTAACCAGGAGTCAGATTACTGATTTGAGGTGTGTGTGTGTGTAGTTTTAATGCATAATTTCACACACTTTGCCTTTTTCCCTGGTGGTTCAGAGGTTAAAGCGTCTGCCTGCAAGGAGGGAGACTTGGGTTCGATCCCTGGGTTGGGAAGATCCCCTGGAGAAGGAAATGGCAACCCACTCCAGTATTCTTGCCTGGAGAATCCCATGGAGAGAGGAGCCTGGTAGGCTACAGTCCACGGGGTTGCAGAGAGTTGGACACGACTGAGCGACTTCACTTTGCCTTCTTCAGTTTTAAAAGTGTTAGCTCTTCATGTTTTCTACCACTAATGTATGTGAATAAAGTTTTACTCACTTCCTTGCCAATAATTGAATTTATAGCTCTTCATGTTTGCCAATCTCACATAAGGCAGTAATCTCAATACTTCTTTAGTTTACATTTATTTGACTACTATACAATTTTAGCTTCCCCTCCTAATATTTATTGAATTATTGGTCATTTCGATTTTTGACCCTGTGAATTCCGGATTCTTATTCTTTTCCCATTTTAAGAAATAGTTAAGTTTCTTGTTCTTTTTCTAGTCAAACTGTAAGAGTGCTTTCTGTATAGTTTGGATATTCAATCTTTGTCATATTTATGAAAGTATGCTTCCTGACTTGCTTTTTGTTCGTATGCTAGTGATTTAGGTTTGCATTCAAAAGTTTCAAATTGCACATAGTCAAATGTGTCAGTTTTATTTATCTTCAGAGTTTCCCATGTAGATTTCTGTGGCTCCCATATTGTACAAATTGCTTCCTAGATCTTCTAGCAACATTTATTTTGCTTATTTTCTATATTAGCTAATATAGAACTTTAGCTAATCTGGATTCTGTGATATACTGTATCATGGGGCTTCCCTGGTGGTTCAGTGGTAAAGAATCTGCATGCAATGCAGGAGACATTGGTTCAATCCCGTGGGTTGGGAGGATCCCCTGGAGGAGGAAATGGCAACCCACTCCAGTATTCTTGCCTGGAGAATTCCATGGACAGAGGAGCCTGATGGGCTACAGTCCACGGGGTCGCAAAGAGTCGGTCACATCTTAGTAACTAAACAAAAACAACTGTATGGTATGTACTATAAAGATGACAATTCAATTTTACTGATAGTGGTAAATGAATTCAAGTACCACCATTATATTAAATTATATATTAATTTATATATATATGATTACATTAGCATTATAATGATATCCACTAAGGCAAGTCCCTCACTATTCTTCTTGTTTGTAATATCCCTGTGTATTTTTGGCCATTTACTTTTACAAATAAACTCTTTATTATTCTATAAAATTCCCATATAATAAATCCTGTGTATTCTTGTTACTATTGAATGCTCCATTTAGTTTTTGGAGATTTGATTCTTTGTGATATTAATTAAATCTTCTCATCAAAGAACATGGTTTATGTTTTTAGTTCCTGGGATTGTGTTTTCTGGCTTTCAATCAGATTTTATAGTTTTCTTCATCTTATTCTGGTTTTCTTGTTAAACTGATATCTGAATAGTTTATATTGCTTCACTATAATAAATAGAATATTTTCCCCCTTCTTACTTCCCTTCTCCTTTAATTAACTGTTTGTAATTAAGCCTTGCTCTGAGACTCTTGTTTTAAATGGTGTCAAAGTTTCACAGCAGATTATTGATCGCTTTTGGAGGTGGTAAAAGCCAGAATCAACGGGTCATATAGATCAATCCCTACCTGGACAAAACTAGGTAAATTTATCCAAACAACCTAACATCCTGTGCTGTATGTCTTTCATTTGCTGCTCCAGCTCCATTCCCCCATGCTTCTACATCCTGCTTTGTGCTCCAGGAGAGGACTTTGTGTTTTGGCTTCTGCTTGAGCTCTTTCGGTGGGTAACCCTGGCAGGAGATCAAAGGGTAAGGGAGTGGTGTGATATTTACACCTCTCTGCCTCCATCTCTGCAGACCCATCCCTGACTGGCTACATCCCTCACATGAAGGTCTCAGCTTCTGTATAGTGACCCTCTACACACAATCCTCTTGATCTTGGGAGATACAGTAAAGCTCTTTTGTTGCATGCCTTTAAGCACAGAATCACTAAATGATCCTTCAGTTACTAGCCAGGGGATGTGATTTTCCTTTTTGTTTTCCCTTTAATCTTTCCCTACCTGTGTCATGAGTTCCTCTACAAACTCTCCTCAAATTACTGTTGTGTTATTTCCCTCTTTTCTTTCTCTTTAAAAGTTCCTCACAAGTTTCAAATTTCTATTGTAATTTTCCAAGTTTATAGGTATGCTGTTGCTGCTAAGTTGCTTCAGTCGTGTCTGACTCTGTGCGACCCCATAGATGGCAGCCCACTAGGCTCCCCCATCCCTGGGATTCTCCAGGCAAGAACACTGGAGTGGGTTGCCATTTCCTTCTCCAATGCATGAAAGTGAAAAGTGAAAGTGAAGTCGCTCAGTCGTGTCCGACTCTGTGCGACCCCATGGACGGAAGCCTACCAGGCTCCTCCATCCATGGGATTTTCCAGGCAAGAGTACTGGGGTGGGGTGCCATTGCCTTCTCTGGAGTCCAATTATACCTCCAAAAGAGGCAAAAGTGTCAGTGGATAACACCTATTTAGCACAGTGGTGGGTGGTGGCTGAGGGATGAAGTTGTAAAGCACAGGAGTATTTTAGAATAGTGAAACTATTCTGTTTGATACTGTCATGAAGGATATATGACTTCATGCATTTTCAAGCCCATTGAACTGTCCAACACAAAGATCAAACATCAACGCAAACTGTGGTGTTTGTTAATTGTAACATGTTAATATTGGTGTATTCAAGAGTACTGGAGTGGATTACTTGTAATGAATGTGTCACAGTAAGGTAAGATCTTAATACCAAGGAAAACTGTGGCGGAGGTTCTATGAGAACTCTCTATGCTATCTGCTCAATATTTCTGTCAATCTGAAAGCTTTATAAAAAATAACATCTTCATAACATGTTAAAAAATACTATGTTCATTTTTTAAAAAGTACAGAGTTTTGTGTCACAGTTATGTGACACTCACTTACACCCCAGAGTATATGCTGACATCTCATGGCCCAGAGGGAAGTAAATCCAAGCACAAAAAGGCTTTCAATAATACAGAAAATGGAAGATGATTGGAAAATTGCAACTAATAGGTTCCCAGAAATTCCTCCAGTTTGGCAGTATCTTTGAAGCATCAGCCCCCAAATTCCTCCTTAGTCCCACCAATGACTTGGCCTGGAGCAGTTTTCCCAGTCATAGATCTAGTTAACTTTGCAGATAACCCTCAGGCCAGACACCTCATGATCCCATGACTGTCTTGTCACAGGGCCACAGCTCATATTGTTGCTGTAATGTAGAATGCCCTTCCTCTCCTGCCTCCATTTGCTGAAATCTACTTTCCTGAGGCCCACTTAAAACACCATATTTCCCAAAGCCTCAAGTGTTTTATTGACATAGCACCTGCCACTTTCTTCTGCCCTTCCTTGACATTTCAAGCCTTGGTGATAGCATTTGACACATCAGTTAGTATTCCTGTGTTCATCCCTCTCTCCCCCCATTCAGTCATCCATCTTACTTTTTTTCCCAGGAGGATACAGTAACCTCAAGAGATGAAACGGATAGCAGTCAGGAAATAGCTGAAGACTTGAATGTTGGATTTAATATTCTCACCACTTAAATTGAGAAAGAAGTGAAAAAGATAAATACAGAAAGCAAAAAGTTTTAAGGTGGTTCTTAAGAACAGGAGGGGAAAAACTGGAGATGAGACATTCATGATATAAGCAGTGTTCCTAGAACTGAGAATATTTCAGGTTTTATATATAAGGAGCCCACCAGGTGGGTGCCAGTGTTCATAAAAAGGATCCACACTAATAGATACCCTAAAGAATGTACTAATTTATAACCTCTTCACTCACTTGACCAAGTGCTTTGGTCTTCTCCATCCTGAATTTCACTTAAATCCATGCCATCTCTCCTTATTCTTACAAGCAGATCAGCTTAGGTTTAGAAACGGGAAATCTGGCTCAAGGTGAAGGAAAATAGGCTCGGAACAAAGCACTTCCAGAGATCAGTCCTGGCAAGTGGGTGAGCAGACATAACATGGGAAGAAGAGAAATAATTCAAAGAGAAAGACCAAAGGAATGAGAAACATACCATGTGAGACTGTTTAGGTTCCTACTGTATCACCCGGCAAGGAGCTTATTATAATAGTAGAACAAAGCAGTAAACAAATAAGTATAACCAAGGGTTTTAAGTGCTACAATATGAGTCAGAGGCTAGATACAGAATGGCAAAAAGTAGAAGAAAGTCCAGTGAGTCTCAAGCACTGGCTTTTGGATTGCCTGCTTTTAGCAATCACATGGATCTTCTAAATACAGCTTTCTGGGCCCATCAGTAGAAATTCTATTTCACAGTCAAGAGTGGGGATGGGGAATCTTTATTTTTATATGTTTCCTGGTAAATATGGGGCACAACCAATTTGAGATCCAGTGGTAGTCATGAGGCGGGTGATCCAGGGGCAACAGAGGGGAGGGAGACACTGGTTGTAAAAAGGCTTCAGAGCAAAGAAGACTCTCCAATTGTTTATTGAAATATGAGCATATGCTTGCATATAGGATGAAGGAGAGAAAAGAATATGACCAAAGGTAGAATGTGCTAATGGTAGGATTTCTTTCTTTTTAAGGCTAAATTTTATCTGTATCTATCTATCATCCTTATCTATCTATCACATTTTCTTTATCCATTCACGCCTGATAAGTCAGATACTAACACTGGTTCCATATCTTGGCTATTGTGAATAATACTGCAATGAATGTGATAGTACAGATATCACTTCAAAATGGTGATTCTGTTTGTTTTGGATGTATAACCAGCAGTAGGATTACTGGATCATAGGGTAGTTCTATTTTTAATTTCTTGAGGATCTTCTATACTGTATTCCATAATGTCTGTACCACTTAACAGTGACAATGCAGTTCTTTTGACTTCACATCTTCACCAGCATTTTTTATCGCTCTTCTTTTGATGACAGATATCCCAGCATCTGCAAGATGATCTCATTGTGGTTTGACTTAATTGCATTTCCCTGATGATTAGTGATGTTTCACATCTTTTAATGTATTTTTTGACTTTGTATACCTATTTTGAATAATGCCTTTGTCCAATTTTAATTGGGTTACTTCCTTTTTTTGTTTTGTTTTTGTTTGTATGCTTGTATGTTTTGCTGTTGAGCTGTATGGTTTCATCACATATTTTAGATATTAAACTCTTATAACATATTTGATATACAAATATTTTGTCCCATTCCACAGGTTGACTTTTGTTTGTTGATAGTTTCCTTCTCAGTGCAGAAGCATTTCAATACACATATTCCATCCTGTTTATTTTTGCTTGTGTTGCCTTTGGATTTGATGTCAAATACAAAAAATCATTGTAACTCCAATGTCAAGCAGGTTATCCTTTATGTTTTCTTCTAGAAGTTTTATGGTTTTAGGTTTTGTGCTCAAGTTCTTTAATGAACACAATGTGTTGGGTTTTGTGCATGGTATGTGATAAGGTTGTATTTTCATTCTTTTGCATGTAGGTGTCCAGTTTTCCAAACACTATTTATTGAAGAGCCTATCCTTTCCCTGTTGTGTATTCTTGATGCCTTTGTCAAAAATTTATTGACCATATACCCCTGGGTTTATCTGGGGGCTCTCTGTTCAGCTTTCTTGATCTATGTATCTATTTTTAATTCTAATACCATACTGTTTTAATTACTATACCTTTGTAATATACTTTAAAAAAGGAGGTGTTATACCCCCAGTTTTCCTCTTTTTTGATCAAAATTGCTTTAGCTATGTGAGGCTTATTGTGTGTGTGTGTGTGTTTAATTTTAGATTTTTTTTTAATTTCTATTAAAATGTCATTGAAATTTTGATAGGGGTTCAGTGACTCTCTTGATTATTTTGGGTAGTATGGACATTTTAACAATTTTAATTCCTCTGATCCACAAACATGGGATATTTTTCAATTTATTTGTGTCTTCCTCAATTTCTTTCATAAATGTTTTATACTTCTCACTGAAAGAATTGGGTTTCCTGATTTCAGACTCTCCTACAAAACTACAGTCATCAAAACAGTATGGTCCTGGGATTAAAAACAGGCACATAGAGCAATGAAACAGGATGGAATGCCTGGAAATAAACCCATGCACTTATGGTCTATTACTCTCTGACAAAGGAGGCAAGAATATACAATGGAGAAAAGAAAGTCTCTTCAGTGGTGCTGGGAACACTGGACAGCTACATGCAAAAGGATGAAACTAGAACACCTCCTAACACTATACACAAAAATAAATTCAGAATGGATTAAAGACTTAAATAGTAAGGTCAGAAACCATAAAGATCTTAGAGAAAAACACAGAAAGCACATTCCGTGACATAAATCACAGCAAGATTCTCTATGACCCATCACCTAGAACAATGGAAATAAAAACAAAAATAAACAAGTGGGACTTAATTAAACGTATAAGCTTTTTCACAGTGAGCTATAAACAAGGTGGAAAGACAACCCTCAGAATGGGAGAAAATAATAGCAAATGAAACAAATGACAAATGATTAATCTAGATTAAATGATTAAATTAGAACAATACCTATCACTATATCCAAAAAGAAATTCAAAATGGATTAGTGACCTAAATGTCAGACCAAATGTGACAAAACTCCTAGAGGAAAGCATAGGCAGAATACTCTTTGACATAAACTAAACCAATATTCTTTTTGGATCCATCTCCTAGAGTACTGAAAACAAAAGCAAAAATAAACAAAAAATTATGGTTACTAAAGAGAAAGTGGGGAGGGATAAATTAGGACTTTGGGATTAATAGATACACAGCACTATATATAAAATGGGGCTTCCCAGACGGTGGTAGTGGTAAAGAACATGCCTGCCAATGCAGGAGACATAAGAGATGCAGGTTCAATCCCTGGGTCAGGAAGAATCCCTGGAGGAGGGCATGGCAATCCACTCCAGTATTCTTGCCTGGAGAATCCCATGGATAGAGGAGCTTGGCAGTCTACAGTCCATAGGGTTGCAAAGAGTTGAACACGACTGAAGTGACTTAGCACGCACAAACTATATATAAGATAGATAAACAACAGGGACTTAGTATATAGCACAGAAAACTATTGTAATAGCCTACAATGTAGGTAATAACCTACAATGGGAAAGAATCTGAAAAAGAATGTGTGTGTGTGTGTGTGTGTGTGTGTGTAACTGAATCACTTTGCTGTACACCTGAAATATTGTAAATCAAGTATGCTGCTGCTGCTGCTGCTAAGTCACTTCAGTCGTGTCCGACTCTTAGGGACCCCATGGACTGTATACTTCCAATAAAAATAATAAATAAATAAATGTTTTATACATTTTAGTACACACATTTTTTAACTCCTGTATACATTTATTCCTAAGTATTTTTTTTTGTTTTTGATGATGTATTGAATGGGATTGTTAATTTCTCTGATAGTTCATTGTTAGTGTATAGAAATACAACTGATTTTTGTATGCTGAGTTTGTATCCTACAACTTTACTGAATTTGTCTACTAGTTTTAACAGTTTTGCCCATTCAGATGCTTAGTGCAAGCTAATTAAAAAGTTGACCGTCAGGGTACAGCTGGGAAGGCCAGGACATTAGACAGGCAGTCTAGCCCATATCAGGGAAAAACAGAGCTAGTGTTTGTGCCTTCTCTGCTGGGCCAGAGGGAAGAGTTGCTGCAGTGGGGAGGGATGGTGCCTGTGTGCCCATGTATCACTGTCTCTTTGTTTTGTATGGTCCTGGTAAACCCCTGAATGCAAATCATTGTTGGCTCCCCCAGCTAGGTGATTTGAGAGCCAGTCCCTCAGGTGGTGTCTATAACAGGTTGGGTGCTACATGTGCAGACAGGTTCCTTCCTGGGAGTTACCAGAGGCTTGGTTTTACTGTGAATGAGCCAGAGGGAGGAGGTGGGGGAGCTGCCCACCAGCTCTTTTAGGAGGATACTAGCCAGCACTCCCCACTCCAGTGTTCTTGCCTGGACAATCCCAGGGACGGGGGAGCCTGGTGGGCTGCCGTCTATGGGGTCGCACAGAGTCGGACACAACTGAAGTGACTTAGTAGTAGTAGTAGTCAGCTCTCACTTGCAGGCTGATTAGAAGCCAGGTCCTCAGGTACTAGCTGGGAAAGGATGCAATCAGATCTCTTCCAGGGAGAAAGTGAGAGATGGACGTTTTTGTCTGCTTCCTCTGCACTGAGCCTTGATGTGGTTGGGGCTGTAGGGATATGCTGGGAAATGCTCAAGTCCCTACTTAAAAACTGTCTCTTTGTTACTATGGTCCTGTGGGACTCATGAATGCCAAGCTCTGCTGTGTCTCAAAACAAGGTGATTTCCATGCCCATCCTCAGATCACAATATTTGTTGGGGTACTGTGTGGTCCAACTCCTCTGCTCCTCAGGGAGAAACTGGAAATTGGAGATTCTCTTCCAATTGTAAGATGCTGTGCTGAGGTGGTAGATGCCCAAGGTCGGTAGATGCCCGATATGCTACTGGAGATCAGTGGAGAAATAACTCCAGAAAGAATGAAGGGATGGAGCCAAAGCAAAAACAATATCCAGCTGTGGATGTGACTGGTGATAGAAGCAAGGTCCGATGCTGTAAAGAACAATATTTCATAGGAACCTGGAATGTCAGGTCCATGAATCAAGGCAAATTGAAAGTGGTCAAACAAGAGATGGCAAGAGTGAATGTCGACATTCTAGGAATCAGCAAACTAAAATGGACTGGAATGGGTGAATTTAACTCAGATGACCATTATATCTACTACTGTGGGCAGGAATCCCTTAGAAGAAATGGGGTAGCCATCATGGTCAATAAAAGAGTCTGAAATGCAGTACTTGCATGCAATCTCAAAAACGAAAGAATGATCTCTGTTCGTTTCCAAGGCAAACCATTCAATATCACAGTAATCCAACTCTATGCCACAACCAGTAATGCTGAAGAAGCTGAAGTTGAACGGTTCTATGAAGACCTACAAGACCTTTTAGAAGTAATACCCCCCAAAAATGTCCTTTTCATTATAGGGGACTGGAATGCAAAAGTAGGACATCAAGAACACCTGAGGTAACAGGCAAATTTGGCCTTGGAATATGGAATGAAGCAGGGCAAAGGCTAATAGAGTTTTGCCAAGAGAACGCACTGGTCATAGCAAACACCCTCTTCCAACAACACAAGAGAAGACTCTACACATGGACATCACCAGATGGTCAACGCCGAAATCAGGTTGATTATATTCTTTGCAGCCAAAGATGGGGAAGCTCTATACAGTCAGCAAAAACAAGACCGGGAGCTGACTGTGGCTCAGATCATGAACTCTTTATTGCCAAATTCAGACTGAAATTGAAGAAAGTAGGAAAACCACTAGACCATTCAGGTATGACCTAAATCAAATTCCTTATGATTATACAGTGGAAGTGAGAAATAGATTTAAGGGACTAGATCTGATAGATAGAGTGCTGATGAACCATGGACGGAGGTTCGTGACATTGTACAGGAAACAGGCATCAAGACTATTCTCATGCAAAAGAAATGCAAAAAAGCAAAATGGCTGTCTGGGGAGGCCTTACAAATAGCTATGAAAAGAAGAGAAGCGAAAAGCAAAGGAGAAAAGGAAAGATATAAGCATGTGAATGCAGAGTTCCAAAGAATAGCAAGGAGAAATAAGAAAGTCTTCCTCAGCGAGAAATGCAAAGAAATAGAGGGAAACAACAGAATGGGGAAGACTAGAGATTTCTTCAAGAAAATTAGAGATACCAAGGGAACATTTCATGCAAAGATGGGCTCGATAAAGGACAGAAATGGTATGGACCTAACAGAACCAGAAGATATTAAGAAGAGGTGGCAAGAATACACAGAAGAACTGTACAAAAAAGATCTTCACGACCAAGATAATCACGATGGTGTGATCACTCACCTAGAGCCAGACATCCTGGAATGTGAAGTCAAGTGGGCCTTAGAAAGCATCACTATGAACAAAGCTAGTGGAGGTGATGGAATTCCAGTTGAGCTATTTCAAATCCTGGGAGATGATGCTGTGAAAGTGCTGCACTTAATATGCAGCAGTGGCCACAGGACTGGAAAAGGTCAGTTTTCATTCCAATCCCAAAGAAATGCAATGCCAAAGAATGCTCAAACTACTGCACAATTGCACTCATCTCACACGCTAGTAAAGTAATCCTCAAAATTCTCCAAGCCAGGCTTCAGGAATACCTGAACTGTGAACTTCCAGATGTTCAAGCTGGTTTTAGAAAAGGCAGAGGAACCAGAGATCAAATTGCCAAAATCTGCTGGATCATGGAAAAAGGAAGAGAGTTCCCGAAAAAGATCTATTTCTGCTTTATTGACTATACCAAAGCCTTTGAATGTGTGGATCACAATAAACTGTGGAAAATTCTGAAAGAGATGGGAATACCAGACCACCTGACCTGCCTCTTGAGAAACCTATATGCAGGTCAGGAAGCAACAGTTAGAACTGGACATGGAACAACAGACTGGTTCCAAGTAAGAAAAGGAGTACGTCAAGGCTGTATATTGTCACCCTGCTTATTTAACTTATACGCAGAGTACATTGTGAGAAATGCTGGGCTGGAAGAAGCACAAGCTGGAATCAAGACTGCCGGGAGAAATATCAATAACCTCAGATATGCAGATGATACCACCCTTATGGCAGAAAGTGAAGAGGAACTAAAAAGCCTCTTGATGAAAGTGAAAGAGGAGAGTGAAAAAGCTGGCTTAAAGCTCAATATTCAGAAAACCAAGATCATGGCATCTGGTCTCATCACTTCATGTGAATTAGATGGGGAAACAGTGGAAACAGTGTCAGACTATTTTTGAGCTCCAAAATCACTGCAGATGGTGATTGCAGCCATGAAATGAAAAGACATTTACTCCATGGAAGGAAAGTTATGACCAACCTAGATAGCATATTCAAAAGCAGAGACATTACTTTGCCAACAAAGGTCCGTCTAGTCAAGGCTATGGTTTTTTCCTGTGGTCATGTATGGATGTGAGAGTTGGACTTTGAAGAAAGCTGAGCGCCGAAGAATTGATGCTTTTGAACTGTGGTGTTGGAGAAGACTCTTGAGAGTCCCTTGGACTGCAAGGAGATCCAACCACTCCATTCTAAAGGAGATCAGTCCTGGGTGTTCATTGGAAGGACTGATGCTAAAGCTTAAGCTCCAATACTTTGGCCACCTCATGCGAAGAGTTGACTCATTGGAAAAGACTCTGATGCTGGGAAGGATTGGGGGCAGAAGGAGAAGGGCTGGCAGAGGATGAGATGGCTGGATGGCATCACCGACTCGATGGACATGAGTTTGGGTGAACTCCGGGACTTAGTGATGGACAGGGAGGCCTGGAGTGCTGCAATTCATGGGGTCGCAAAGAGTCAGACATGACTGAGCACCTGAAGTGAACTGAACTGTGCTGAATTGGAGTATATGGTGAGAGTATGTCTCAGTCTTTCATACTTATTTCTATATGAGTATTTCCAGTCTCTCAATGTGTAGGAGTCACTTAAGTAGTTTCTGGACTTCTCACAGAGGGAATTGATCTATGTGTAGGTATATTCAGTATGTCCATGAAAAGAGGGAAATATAAGAGCCTTCTATCCCACCATCTTGATTATATCCCCCTCAAAGTATTTTGTACTTTTCTTTATTTCTAATTTTATATTTTAGGGCTGTGATACTATTGTGCTAGTCATGCAGTCTTGTCCAACTCTTTGCAACTCCATGGAATGTAGCCTGCCAGTCTCCTCTGTCCATGGAATTCTCCAGGCAAGAATACTAGAGTGGGTTGCCATGCCCTCCTCTAGGGGATCTTCCTGATCCAGGGATTGAACCCAGGTCTAGTGCATTGGTGGAGAAGGCAATGGCACCCCACTCCAGTACCCTTGCCTGGAAAATCCCGTGGATGGGGGAGCCTGGTGGGCTGCAGTCCATGGGGTCGCTGGGAGTCGGACACGACTAAGCGACTTTGCTTTCACTTTTCACTTTCATGCATTGGAGAAGGAGATGGCAACCCACTCCAATGTTCTTGCCTGGAGAATCCCAGGGACGGAGGAGCCTGGTGGGCTGCCATCTACGGGGTCGCACAGAGTCGGACACGATTGACTCGACTTAGCAGCAGTAGCAGCTAGTGCATTGGAGGCGGATTCTTTATGTCTGAGCCATCAGGGAAGCCCACAGTGATACTATTACATGTGATAATATAATGACGCTTACATGACACTATGCATTTGTAAAATTCCATAGTAATTTCTAGCACAAAAATTGAAACTTAATTGTGCAAAATTTAAACATATTATTAAGGATATCAAGGGATATCATCATGGAATGCAGAGTGTAAAAACGTAATTTAATCATAATTCAAATATATAGAAGAACTACACTTAAGGGGGAGAGGGAAATGGTGCTGATATAAGTACTAGAGAAAATGAAAGAAGTCTGAAAATCTAAAAAGAAAATTTATGTATGCAGTATACTCCAGTAAACAAGATTTATGCCTATGGTTGTATAGGTTAAAAATGATACTGTTATGAGTTTGTAGTGAAACTGGACAATTCAGTAAAAGGACTGTGGATGGTGAGGGGCAGGTATCTTACTGCTGGAGTAGGAGATTACAGATAATAAAGGGGCAGAGGCAAGAATGATCCATACAATAATAGATTAGATTTGGAGACATTAGTATGAATTCAAGTTAATGTAGAGATTAATGCTTACATAAAGACATATTCATGGGCATGTGCATATACATGAGTTAATATACACACATATATTTATTAGTTTTATCAGCTGAGAAGGACTACAAGCCACTTCATCCTGCCAGCAATGATGACACCTGTTGCGTAGATACTGATATCTAATATCATTTCCTAATGAAATAGTGTTCCTTGGAGAACTGACTGATTCCAGGAGCCTGGAAATTTGGATGATGAGACTAGAACATAAACAAGTTGAAAATGTGCAAGATGAGCAAGAAAGCAAAGAATTGTCCAAAAAGAAACCCTATATAATGGGAATATATGGCTCCAAAGGGACTTAGGAGCCAACTGGAAGTGTTTCCAATGACCAAAAATGGAATGATTTAAGGAACAAACAAAAACTAAACAGAAGAAAAAAAATGAAAAATACTGTCATTTAGGTCTATTTTTAAAAATTCACTGATTTAATTAATAAGGAAGTATAGGTAAGTATTTCATGAAGAAGAATTCCAAATAATTTATATATATATATATATATATATATATATATATATGCTCTTCCCTGATAGAAATATGATTAACTCTACAGCAGTTAAGTGCCATTTGTTCTTATGACTTCCTTCAAACAGTAAAATGTGAAAAGGGGTAATAAGAGTCACTTTACACTGGAGAAACTTGAAAAACACTATTTCAGGCAGGTGATTAGGATCAGCTTCAACACTCAAAAATTATTTAGATATTATATACTTGATGTGATTCAATGAAAATGGCGTTTTACCTCTTTGGTTTTTGCCCCATAAATCATATCACCAGTCTAATCATGTGAAAATCATCAGACAAATCCCAAATGAGTTATATTCTTCAAAACATCTTACCTGCAACCCTCTAAACTGGAAAGGTCATCCAAAACAAGGAAAGTCTGATAAACCATCACAGCCAAGAGGAGCCTAAAGTGACCTGACAACTAAATGCAATATGGTAGCCTGGATGGGATCCTGGAACAGAAAAAAGACATTGGATAAAGAATTTAAAAATCTGAATATGAACTTTAGTTTTTTCTGCCTCTCAGGTACCACCAGCAAACAGCTGGAGCCACAGCAGCACCAGATATACCAATAAGGCAATTAGCACTTCAAAGGCTCTGAAAATTATATTTATTTAGCAGGCCAGAATTTGTATGCTAAACCTAAACAAGGTGCCAGTTTTCTAAAACAAAATATTTAAATAGGCTCCAGAGATTCCTATCCTAATGGTCAAAGAATCCAGGATACAACAGGTAAAAAAAAGACCATAATAGCAAGAACCAGGAAAATCACAATTTGCATGAGAAAAGATAATCAAGTAGCTCCAGCATAGAGATAAATCAGATGTTGCAACTATCTGACAAATTTTATAAAAATGCTTTAATAAGCAATTACAAATGATCTTGAAACAGCTGAAAAATCTACATCTCAGAGGTAAATATATATATATATATATATATATATATATATATATATATATCAAAAAGAAATTATGGAACTGAAAAGAGAACAGCAATAAATTTTTTAAATTTATTTATTTTTTAATTGAAGGATAATTGCTTTACAGAATTGTGCTGGTTTCTGCCAAACATCAACATGAACATATGTCCCCTCCCTGTTCAACCTCCCTTTCACCTCCTTCCCCATCCCACCCCTCTAGGTTGTTACAGAGCCTCAGTTTGAGTTCCCTGAGTCATACAGAAAATTACCATTGGCTATCTATTTTACATATGGTAATGTAAATTTCCATGTTACTCTCTCCATACATCCCACTCTCTCCTTCCATCCTCTGCACCCATGTCCATAAGTTTGTTCTCTGTGTCTGTGTCTCCATTTTTATTATGGTTGCTCTAAAAAATTTGTCCATTTCTGCCTTGCAAGTAATTTCATCAGTTCTATCTTTCTAGATTCCATATATATGCATCAGTATACAATATTTGTTTTTCTCTTTCTGACTTACTTCACTCTGTATAACAGGCTTTAGGTTCATCTACCTCATAAGAACTGACTCAAATGTGTTCCTGTTTATGGCTGAGTAATATCCCATTGTATATATGTACCACAACTTCTTTATCCATTCATCTGACAGTGGACATCAGGTTGCTTCCATGTCCTAGCTACTGTAAAGAGTGCTGTAGTGAACATTGGGGTACATGTGTCTTTTTCAATTTTGGTTTCCTCAGGGTATATGCCTTGTAGTGGGATTGCTGGGTCATATGGTGGTTTTATTCCTAGTTTCTTAAGGAATCTACATACTGTCTTCTATAGTGGCTGTATCAATTTACATTCCCACCAGCAGTGCAAGAGGGTACCCTTTTCTTCACATCCTCTCCAGTATTTACTGTTTGTGGAATTTTTGATGATGGCCATTGTGACTTGTGTGAGGTGATATCTCATTGTAGTTTTGATTTGCATTTCTCTAATAATGAGCGATGTTGAGCATCTTTTCATGTATTTGCTAGCGATTTGTATGTCTTCTTTGGAGAAATGTCTGTTTAGGTCTTTTTTCCACTTTTTGATTGGATTGTTTGTTTTTCTGGTATTAACTTGTATCAGCTGCTTGTATATTTTGGAAATTAATTCTCTGTCAGTTGTTTATTTTTTTTAAATTTTATTTTATTTTTAAACTTTACAATATTGTGTTAGTTTTGCCAAATATCAAAATGAATCCGCCACAGGTATACCTGTGTTCCCCATCCTGAACCCTCCTCCCTCCTCCCTCCCCATACCATCCCTCTGGGTCGTCCCAGTGCACCAGCCCCAAGCATGCAGTATCGTGCATCGAACCTGGACTGGCGACTCGTTTCATACATGATATTATACATGCTTCAATGCCATTCTCCCAAATCTTCCCACATTTGCTATTATTTTCTCCCATTCAGAGGGTTGTCTTTTCATCTTCTTTATAGTTTCCTTATTTAGTTATACTTTTCAGATGTTGAAGCTGGATTAGAAAAGACAGAGGAACCAGAGATCAAATTGCCAACACCACTGGATCATCAAAAAAGCAAGAGAGTTCCAGAAAAACATCTACTTCTGCTTTATGGACTATGCCAAAGCCTTTGACTCTGTGAATCACAACAAAATGTGGAAAATTTTGAAACAGATGGGAATACCAGACCACCTTACTTGCCTCCTGAGAAATATGTATGCAGGTCAAGAAGCAACAGTTAGAACCAGACATGGAACAACAGACTGGTTCCAAATTGGGAAAGGAGTATATCAAGGGTGAATATTGTCACCCTGCTTATTTAACTTTTATGCAGAGTACATCATGCGAAATGCTGGGCTGGATAAAGCACAAGCTAGAATCAAGACTACTGGGAGAAATATCAATAACTTTAGATATGCAGATGACATCACCCTTATGGCAGGAAGCAAAGAAGAACTAAAGAGCCTCTTGATGAAAGTGAAAGACAAGAATGAAAAAGTTGGCTTAAAACTCAACATTCAAAAAACTTAGATCACGGCACCAGGTCCCATCACTTCAGGGCAAATGGATGGGGAAACAATGGAAACAGTGAGAGAATTTATTTTAGGGGGCTCCAAAATCACTGCAGATGGTGACTTCAGCCATGAAGTTAAAAGACTCTTGCTCCTTGGAAGAAAAGCTATGACCAACCTAGACAGCATATTAAAAAGCAGAAACATCACTTTGCCAACAAAGGTCCTTCTAGTCAAGAAAGAAAAGTCGCTCAGTCATGTCCAACTCTTTGTGACCCCACGGACTGCAGCCTATCAGGCTCCTCAGTCCATGAAATTTTCCAGGCAAGAGTACTGGAGTGGGTTGCCATCTCCTTCTCCAGGGGATCTTCCCAACCCAGGGATCAAACCCAGGTCTCCCTCACTACAGGCAGACGGTTTACCAGATGGAGCCACCAGAGAAGCCCTCATAGCTTCTAGTGAAAGCTATGGTTTTTCCAGTAGTCATGTGTGGACGTGAGAGCTGGACTTTAAAGAAAGCTGAGCGTGGAAGAGTTGATGCTTTTGAGCTGTGGTGTTGGAAAAGACTCTTGAGAGTAACTTGGACTGCAAGGAGATCAAACCAGTCAGTCTTAAAGGAAATCAGTCCTGAATATTCATTGGGAGGACTGACGCTAAAGCTGAAACTCCAATACTTTGGCCACCTGATGTGAAGAAGTGACTCATTCATTGTAAAAGACCATGATGCTGGGAAAGACTGAAGGCAGGAGGAGAAGGGGATGACAGAGGATGAGATGGTTGGATGGCATCACCACCTTGATGTACCTGAGTTTGAGCATGCTCTGGGAGTTGATAATGGACAGGGAAGGATGGCATGCTGCAGTTCATGGGTTTGCAAAGAGTTTGACATGACTGAGCGACTGAACTGAATTGATAGTTTCCTTTGCTGTGCTAAAGCTTTTTAAAGTTTAATTAGGTCCCATTTGTTTATTTTTGTTTTTATTTCCCATACTCTAGGAGGTGGGTCACAGAGGATCTTGCTGTGATTCATGTTATAGAGGAACAGCAGTATTTTGATACATTGCTGGCTGGGTTCATAAAGAGAATGCAGATTATAGAAGCATTATTATACTTGAAGATTGATCAGGAGAATTTACTCAATCTGAGCAAAATGGAGGTAATAAACTGTGGGGGAAATTAATAAATCCTTCCTTAGGGAATTTTAGGACAATAACAAAAGTTCCAAAATTTCATATGTTCAGAGTCCTAGAGAAAAAAAGTGGGGCTGAAAATTAAGAAATGACTGCTCAAAATGTCAAAAATATAGTGAAAAAATATAAAGCAAGAGAGTCTAGAAAATGAGTGAACTATGTATATGACATAAATAAATCTATACCAATCTAGACCAAATCTACAACATAGTCAATCTTTTACAACTAAAGACTAAAATGATGAAAGCCATGATACCAAAATGACACATTAAGGGACTCCCCCTTGTGGCCCACTGGTAAAGAATCCTCCTGCCAATGTAGGAGACATGGGTTCCATCCCTGGTCTGGGAAGATCCCACATGCCATGGAACAACTAAGTCTGCATGCCACAAATATTGAACCTGTGCTCCAGAGCCTGGGAACCACAACTAGTGCACCCATGTGCTGCAGCTACTGAAGCCTGCCCAGTCTAAATCCTGTGCTCCACAACAAGAGAAGCCACTGCAGAGAAGCCTGCACACTGCAACTAGAGAGTAGACCCCTCTTGTCACAACTAGAGAAAAGTCTGTGCAGCATCAGTGACCAGAACAATCAAAACTAACTAACTAAAATAAAATACAAAGCACATCGTTTAAAAAACAAATGACACATTATTTATGAGGGAAACATCAATTTTAATGACACCAAATTGCTCATCTGACTAATAGGGGCCATTTTTTAGGTGTTCAGCAAAAGTACTGTCAACTATTAATTTTGTATCCTGCAATAACATACTTCATGAATTTGATAAAAGATAAAAGAAGGACTTGGAGAGAATGATAAAGGAATAAAGTGTAGTGAAAGTGGATTAAAACAAAAACCATTAAAAATTGACAATCTAGCTGATTTTGTTTAAAACTGGGAAAGGAAAAGAAATCTAAAAGGGAGTGAAGTTTCATCACTTGGAGTGATGAAATTTGATACCAGTGAACTCTGGTAAGTCACATATCTATACTGTAAATCCCAGAGCAATCAATGAGAAAGTTTTACAAAGCAAAACACTATGTAAAAATCAAGATGATATAGTGTTCAAAGTAGGGCACAGAAAGGTAAGAAAGGTAAAACAGTTGAATGATATACAAGGGAAACAAAAAAATAAAATAAAACAAATAAATTGCCAGATATAAACCCTAGCCTACCAAAAGTTGCAATAAGGTAAATTGACTAAATGTATCAATTTAGACTCCTTGAGAGAGTCTCTTGGACTGCAAGGAGATCCAACCAATCAATCCTAAAGGAAATCAGTCCTGAATATTCACTGGAAGGACTGATGCTGAAGATGAAACTTTAATACTTTGGCCACCTGATACGAAGAACTTACCCACTAGAAAAGACCCTCATGCTGTGAAAGATTGAAGGTGGGAGGAGAAGGGGACGACAGAGGATGAGATGGTTGGATGGCATCACCGACTCAATGGACATGAGTTTGAGCAAGCTCTGGGAGTTAGTGATGGACAGGAAAGCCTGGCATGCTGCAGTCCATGGGGTCGCAAAGAGTCGGACACTACTGAGTGACTGAACTGAACTGATCAATTAAAAGGCAGATATTAGTGGTATCAGTAAGCCATACAACCTAATAATACAGTGTTTATATGCAAATCATTTCAATTTCAATAATATAGGTAAATTAAATTAAAAAGGATAGAAAATGTTATGGAAACAATGAATTATATAGCAGGTGTGTTTGTAAGGTTTCTCCACTGTAATATTACCTTCCCCCTTTCTATACTGTACTCTATGGGAAGAATGACTATAGTGTGAAGAATTACTGTTCACACTTAAGGAGTGAAGAGTTATGTTCCACCACCTTGAGTCCAGAGTATATACTTAAAATATTCAGAATTCTTATGCACAAGAGATTTGTCTCTCTTCATTTATTAATTTATTTAGTCATTATTCTAACAGTATGGACTGATGGAATTTTTATACCTTGAGTTACTATAATCCAACACTATTTTGTTTGGTTGCTCAAATTTCTACTTTGGCCATATAATCAAAACAAAAAAAATCAGGAATATCTATATTAACTACATAGTGTAGACCTCATCACAAAAGAATTAGGAGACATCAAAACAAAACATTACATAATATTAAAAGAATCAATCTTCCAAAAGTAGTCTTTCCTAATCCTTTCTATCCACTCCTCTTATTAGTATGTATGGGTCTTCCTCTGTGTTCCAGACCCATCTGTCCCTACTGCTGTCAGAGCAAAGATCACACTATTTTTGGTAATTATATTTTTTTTTTATAACTAACCCTAATAGATTGTAGGGGCTTTCCAGGTGGCACAGTTGGTAAAGAATCTGCCTGCCACTGCAGGAGATGCAAGAGACAAGGGTTCAATCTCTTGGTCCGGAAGATCCCCTGGAGTAGGAAACGGTAACCTGCTCCAGTATTCTTACCTGGAGAATTCCATGGAGCCTGGCGGGTTACAGTCCATGGGAGTTCCAAAGAGTTGGACATGACTGAGCACACACAAAATAGACTTGTAAGTGCTTTGGAAAACCTGATCCATCTCCATGTCTTTAGAGTCCAGCATATTACCTGGTGCCTAGTAGGTGATCAGTAAGTTATTGCTTTAATGAGCTAGGAGATAGATAGGTCCCAGGCTGAGCAACTGCAGCTGGTTTCCTGCTGCCCTGAGTCAGACCCAATATGGGCACAAATGAGATTGGCCAGAGACAACCTGGAAAACTACCTCCACATGAGCAAACTAAACCACCCCTATTACAGGCACCTCATCCCAAGTTTGCTTATGTGCTCTTCCATAAGTACTCTGCTTCTAATAAGCACTGTCTCTATTTACTAATCTTGGTCTCTTTGCTGATTTTTTTCTTCAAAAAAGACAATGACTGAGGTCCTTCTTCTAGCTATTTCACTTCTGGAATCATTACAACTGAAATTCAGGCCAGTAAAGAGTTTTTCTCTTTTTTAATTGAAGTTCATTGATTTACAATATTTTGTTAGTTTCAGATGTAAAGTTATTCAGTTTTTTATATATATATGTATACATACATATATACATATTTTTTCAGATTTTTTTCCATTATAAGCTATTAGATATTGATTACAGTTCCCTTTGCTATACACTAAATCCTTGTTGTTTATCTATTTTATGTATAATGGTAAGTATCTGTAAATTCTATACTCATGATTTTTTCCTCCCTCCCTTTCCTCTTTGGTAACCATAAGTTTGTTTCCTATGTCTGTGTGTCTGTTTCTCCTTTGTAAATAAACTCATTTGCATTATTTTTGACCCCACATGTGATATAATATAATATTTGTCTTTCTCTCTCTTACTTCACTCATTATGATAATCTCTGCTGCTGCTGCTGTTGCTGCTAAGTCGCTTCAGTCGTGTCCGACTCTGTGCGACCCCGTAGACGGCAGCCCACCAGGCTTCCCCGTCCCTGGGATTCTTCAGGCAAGAATACTGGAGTGGGTTGCCATTTCCTTCTCCAATGCATGAAGGTAAAAAGTGAAACTGAAGTCGCTCAGTCGTGTCCGACTCTTTGCGACCCCATGAACTGCAGCCTACCAGGCTCCTCCATCCATGGATTCTCCAGGCAAGAGTACTGGAGTGGGGTGCCATTGCCTTCTCTGATGATAATCTCTAGGTCCATTCAAATTGTTGCAGATGGCAATATTTCATTCTTTTCTATGGTTGAGTAATATTTCTGTGCAGGAGGAAGCAGCACTCACACTTCCTCCTCCCAGTCTCATTCTTCACTCTCATTCTGGGTGCAGAAAGCATCAACTTGAATGGCTCCCTTACACACCCGGCACTGCACACCTTCTGTATCAGGTGCGGGTATAGTTTCCAGGCATCTGTCTCTGACCCCTGAGTTTACCATTTTGCCCTGAAGTGCCCGGATGTGAGCACCATGTGCAGCATAATTGTTGAGGAGGTGTAAGGTGGCGACTGGGGGAAGGAGGCTACCAAGGAGCAGAAAGCCATCCAGAGTGGGTCCACCAAAGAGCCCCTGCCACTCTTCCTGAGGAGGGGTAGGCACTGGACCTGAAACACACCTGAAACACTTTAGTGCTTATCAAAGACTTACTGTGTAGAAGAAGTCTCTGGACTGGTAAACCCATGATGTTGCTCCAAGCTTCTACCCCTTCTCTGCCAGTGTTTTTCAATGGATTTGTTCATAATAATTATAAAAACAAAAAGCTGGGCACATATTTGTCTGGAAAAAACAATAATGACATTTGTCCAATCCAGTCAGCAAGTAGTGGCTCTACTTTTTCAAGTTGTCTTTTACCTCACTGAGTTTTCACAAATCACTTGCAGATTATTCATATGTCCTGTACGGTTATGGTGCTATTGTGAAAAGGATTGTCTATAGCAGTTGTATCTGATATGTAGGACAGCTACATCTAAACAGGTTCCTAAACATCTATTAGCACGTCTTCTACTGATTATCCGTGTGTGTGTGTGTTTTATGGAGGCACTCATATTTTCGCTACTTAGACATAGGTGTTATTTTCAGCTACACTAGTTTATTTAATGTATTTTTATATACTAAGCTTAAGACTCATTGGTGTCACATACCTCATTGTGCTTTTTTTTCAAATGATGTTGTCATTTTGCTTGATTTTGTCTTGGAATCTGCTTCTGGATTCCGGGGCAGGGAGACAAAAGAGTGTGAGAGATGTCTGTGCACTGTGTGCTCTGTTTGATGTTCTGAAATCCCTATCTTATATATGTGTTAGGTATTCAGAAATTAGTAAACACCTGAAAAATGAGATTAGGTATTTTGATTTAAACACAACAGGGCTTGTCTATGGGAAGGGTTGGTTGTTGAATGTATTTGGTCTCAGGTTATGAGAAGATGGTGGTGTTCATATTTTCTAAATTTTTGACAAGGAGAAATATTAATAGCAGAATGTTTACAGATTTAGATTTTGGGGCAGACCACCTGTGTTTGAATCCAGGTGCTGCTCCCTACTAGTTAAATACCTTATGTCAAGTTGCTTAAACTCTGTATTCCTCATCTTTTTCTTCTTTAAATAATGTTAACAACTAACAATTTTGTCTTCAGGGTAGCATAGTACTTTGTACTTCAGTTCAGTTCAGTTCAGTCCCTCAGTCGTGTCCGACTCTTTGCGACCCCATGAATTGCAGCACTCCAGGCCTCCCTGTCCATCACCAACTCCTGGAGTTCACTCAAACTCACGTCCATCGAGTCGGTGATGCCATCCAGCCATCTCATCCTCTGTCGTCCCCTTTTCCTCCTGCCCCCAATCCCTCCCAGCATCAAAGTCTTTTCCAATGAGTCAACTCTTCGCATGAGGTGGCCAAAGTATTGGAGTTTCAGCTTTAGCATAATTCCTTCCAAGGAAATCCCAGGACTGATTTTTAGAATGGACTCGTTGGATCTCCTTGCAGTCCAAGGGACTCTCAAGAGTCTTCTCCAACACCACACTTCAAAAGCATCAATTCTTTGGCGCTCAGCTTTCTTCACAGTCCAACTCTCACATCCATACATGACCACTGGAAAAACCATAGCCTTGACTAGACAGACCTTTGTTGACAAAGCAATGTCTCTGCTTTTCAATATGCTATCTAGGTTGGTCATAACTTTTCTTCCAAGGAGTAAATGTCTTTTAATTTCATGGCTGCATTCACCATCTGCAGTGATTTTGGAGCCCCCCAAAATAAAGTCTGACACTGTTTCCACTGTTTCCCCATCTATTTCCCATGAAGCGATGGGACCAGAAGCCATGATCTTCGTTTTCTGAATGTTGAGCTTTAAGCCAACTTTTTCACTCTCCTCTTTCACTTTCATCAAGAGGCTTTTTAGTTCCTCACTTTCTGCCATAAGGGTGGTGTCATCTGTATATTTGTACTTACTAAGTTATTAATGAATACTTTTTTTCCCCACTGATTTATCAAAACCTTCTCTTATCAAGTCACCTTGTAACAAGCATCTCCATGATAGCTGAGATTTAGCTATCATAGTTACACCATCTCATGCTGGGTTAATGTATAGATTAGAAGGCACAGTTATATCAAGGGAAAGTAATTAACATGGTAATAAACCCAGATAGAAATCAGTAGGAGGCAACTGCTTCCATAAATATCATATAGAAGGCAACAATGAGGTACTTTCAGAAAAACTGAAAGGAAATAAGATTTTTCTCTACATGTGACATACAAAAATCAGAGCAAAGATATTCTGATTTTCTTTAAGAAATAAGACATATTCACAGGGTGATTGCATGTATAAAAAGATTTTTGAAAACAGGCAATACTATACTATATTCTTTAGGAGTATTTTTGATAGAAAAACTCTAAAGAAATGCAGGAAATAATTTAAGCAAGGATCTGATTAGGCTTAAGTCTATGGAGGAGGGATGGCTTTATGACTTGATTGGGGAAATGTTTCATGTGTTTCCTTTACTCTTGCTGTAAAACAAACTACTCCAAACTTAGTGCATAAAGCCACAGCCATTTTATTATATGCTTGGAGTTTCAGAGTAAGGAATTCAGGAAAAAACACAGTGGATATTACTTGTTTCACTTGATGTCTGTGCCCTCATTGGGCGGGGGGGTGGGGGGGGGGAACACAATGGCTTGGGGCTGAAACCATCTGAAGGCTCATTCAGTCAAATATCCAGCACTTGTATTGAGAACACTGGAAAACTAGGAATGACAAATAGTGCTTACATATTACATCTCAGTGTAATTTGGCTCCCCCACAGCATGACAGGCTTCACAGTAGTTAGGCTTCATATTTTGTAACTCAGGCTCCAAAGAAGAGTGTTTCCATAAATGAGGTAGATGCAGCATCACTTTGTATGGCCAAGACTCAAAATTCATGTCACCTCACTTCTGTAATACTCTATTATTACAAGTAAGTCACAAGTCCTTCTAGATTCAAGTAGAAGAATTAGACTTCATCTCTTAAGGCAGAGAGGTGACAACTTTTACAAGAGCATGAGAGGTAGAAAATATCATTATTGCCATCTTTGGAAACTATAGCCATTCACAGTGGGCTTTTATGTAGCTGTTTATGCTTTATTCAGCTGTTTCCTGTGTAAATATTTAACAGTTCACACAGAGTTTAGGTACAATTAGTATATGATTAATTCACAATATAAAAATGAGTGATTCTGACTCTAATCTCAGGCCGAGATCAATACCAGGCTAAATGTATTACTGTAGTTACAGAGAGAATATGACAGCCAGAAGGAGGCTGGTTGGTTAGGCCTACAGGAAGCTTTGGAAATGCTCATACAAGAATAGTCCAAGGTAGAAAAAGTCTTGTTCAGAAGATTATAAGTATTTCTGATCCCATTGGCAAAGTTTAACCTATTACTACTCAGACATATTGGACTGCCTTGTCATGATATCATTGAATGACCCTTATTCTGTTCTAAGTGTTCAGTCATTCCAAAAATATTTACTGAGTGTTAATCATGTGCTAAACAGAATGTTAGAATGACTCAAGGCTGTGGAAAAAAGTAGAGATAGATAAAGAAGCTCAGGTACCAATGCTTAAGGTAAATATTAAATGAGCATTGGGTTAGCCAAACTTAGATCCATGATGACCACAAGAAAAATATCTATAGAATACACACAGGAAATGGGAAGAAAATGAAAATATGTCACTGCAAAAAAATCAACTAAATGTAGAGGAAGACAATAAAGCCAGAAATTATAAGATGCACAGAAAACAGTTAACAAAATGTCAATTCTAAGTCCTTCCTTATTGGTAATTCTTAAAATGTTAATAGATTAAACTTGTCAATCAAAAGACACAAACTGGCAGAATGGAGTCTAGAAGCAGATTCAACTGTATGGTATCTACAAGAAATTCATTTTAGTTCTAAGTATATGCAGAAGTAGAAAGTAAAATGATATTCCGCAAAGAGTAAAGCAAAGAGAGCATAGGTGGCTATATTAATATCAGATAAAACAGAAATTAAGTCAAAAACTGTCACAAAAGACAAAAAAGAGACATTATGTAATGATAAAAGGGTTACTTCACCAAGAAGATATAACAATTTAAAATATATATGTATCAAAGATCAGAGCTATTAATATATGAAGCAAATACTAACAGAATTGAAGTGAGAAATATGTAGTCTTTTAATAATAGTAGGATATTCCAGTAACCCACTTTCAGTAATAGATAGTACAAACAGAGAAAACAATCAGTAAGGAAACAGAGAACTGGAATAAAACTACAGACCAATTGCACCTAACAGTCATATACAGAACACTGCACCACCAACACCAAAGCACACATCTTTATCAAGTTTACTGGAACATTTCTCCAGGATAGACTTTATGTTAGGCCTCAAAACAAGTCTTAATAAATTTTAAAAGATATACAAAAGCATCTGTTCTGATCACAATGGAATGAAACTACGTCAGTAGCAAAAGGAAAGCAGGAAAATGCAAAAATATGTGGAAATTAAATCATACACACTTAACAAATGAGTCTAAGAAGAAATCACAAGGAAAATTAGAAAATACCTTGAAACAAATGAAAACAAAAATACAGCATAGAAAAACAAAGGTTGAGATAAAATAGTGCTGAGGGAAATTTATAGTTATAAATGCATCTATTAAAAAAGAAGAAAGATCCCAAATCAACAACCTAACTTTTATACTTTAAGGAGCTAGAAAAATAAGGACAAACTACATCCAAAACTAGCAAATGAAGGAAATAACAAAGGTTAGAGAAGAGAGAATGTCTGGATAATCAACGGAACCAAGTGTTGGTTCTTTGGAAAAACCAACACAATTGACAAATTTTTATCTGGATTAAGACAAAAAGAGCACTCATATAATTAAAATCAGAAATGGAAGAGTGGACATTGCAACCTATTTTACAGAAATACAAAGGACTATAAAAGAATACTATAAAGAATTGTACACCAACAAATTGGATAATCAGGATGGAATGGACAAATTCTTAAAAATATACCACCTACCAAGACTGATATACGAAGAAATAAAAAATCTGAACAAACCTAAACTGACAATGAGGTTCAATCAGTGAGCAAAAATCTCCCAACACAGAAAAGCCCAGGACCAATGACTTTGTTGAATTCTAACAAACTTTTAAAGAAGAATTAACATGAGTCCTCCTCAAACACTTGCCAAAAACATTGAAGAGGAGGGAACATTTACAAATTCATTATATGAGGCCTGCACTACCCTGATACCACAGACAAAGACATTACAAGAAAAGAAAGTGACAGACCAATATTCCTCATGAATACTAATGTAAAAATTTAGAATAAAGTAATAGCAAATAGAATTCAATACCATATTAAAATAATTATACACCATGACCAGGTAGGATTGACTCCTAGAATGCAAGGATGTTTCTTCAATACAGGAAAATAAATCAGTGTAATTCACCAAATTGAGAGAATTGAAAAATTACCACATAATTATCTCAATTACACAGAAAAATCATTTGAATAAATCAATGCTGTGCTATGCTTAGTTGCTCAGTAGTGTCCAACTTTTTCCAATCCCATGGACTGTAGCCAGCCAGGTTCCTCTGTCCACGGAATTCTCTAGTCAAGAACATGTAAAATACCATGTATGAAACGAAAAAAAAAGAATACTGGAGTGGGTAGCCATTCCCTTCTTCAGGGTATCTTCACAACCCAGGAATCAAAACGTGGCCTCCTGTGTTGCAGGCAGATTCTTTACCAGCGGAGGTACCAGGGAAGTCCTTGAGTAAATCAATAGTTCATAATAAAAACACTCAACAAACTAGGAATAGAAAGAAACTACTCAACATAATAAAGGTCATATGTGAAAAGCTCACAGCTACTATAATACTCATTGATAAAAGACTGAAAGCTTGGCCCCCTAAGATCAGGAACAAGATCAAGATGACTATTTTCATCACTTCTATTTAACATAGTACTGGAACTTATCACCAGAGCAATTTTCTAAGAAAAAAAATATGCAAATTAGAAAGGAAGAGGTAAAATTGCCTCTGTTGATAACATGATCTTATATGCACAAAACTCTAAAGACACCACAAAAAATTATTAGAACTAATCAATAAATGTATCAAAATTGCAAGATACAAAATAAATATTCAAAAAGTTATGTTTCTAATATATTAATAATGAAAAATATGAAAAAGAAATCACAAAACAATTCCATTTACAATATAGCATTGAATAAAATAAAATATTTATGAAAAAAAAACTTACCAAGGAGGTGAAAAACATGTAGAATGAAAACTCAAAGCATCGTGCTTTGAGTTTTGAGAAAGAAATTAAAGAAGCGCACACACACATACAAAATGGAAAGACTTTTCATGTTCATGAATTAGAAGACAATATTGTTAAGATATCAATACTACTTAATGTGATCTAAAGATTCAATGCAATTGCGATCAAAATCTTATTGGCATTTTTTTTTTAAGAAAAAGAAAACTCTATACTAAAATTCTTATGGAATCTCTTTAAAAAAAAGAAAGACAGAAAGAAATTTGAGGACTACACTTACCTGATTTCAAAGCTTACTGCAAAGCTACAACAGCCAAATTAGTGTGGTACTGGCATAAAGACAGACATATTGACCAATGGAATAGAACAGAGAATCCAGAAATAAACCTGTGTTGATATGGTCAAATCACTTTCAACAAGTGTTTGAAGACATTCAATAGGGAAAACGAAGTCTTTTACACAACTGGATCTTCAAAAGTTCAATATTCCCATGTAAAAGAATGAAGTTTGTCTCTTACTTTACACAAAATTTAACTAACTAAAATTTAACTAACTAACTAATTTACACTAAAATTTAATTAACTAAGTATAAAATATAAAACTATAAAAGTCTTAAATGAAAACATAGGGGGAAATCTTCATGATACCAGATTTGGCAATGATTTCCTGAATATGAGACCAAAAGCAAAGGCAACAAAAATAAAAATAGATAAATTGGGCTACATCAAAACTGTAAACCTCTGTATATCATAGAACACAATCAACAAGGTGAGAAACTAATTTATGTAATGGAATAAAATGTTTCTAAATCATATACTGTGAACCAAGAACTTCCAGATGTTCAAGCTGGATTTAGAAAAGGCAGAGGAACAAGAGATCAAATTACCAACATCTGTTGGATAATAGAAAAAACAATAGAATTCCAGAAAAAAACATCTGGTTCATTGACTATGCTAAAGCCTTTGACTGTGTGGATCACAGCAAACTGTGGACAATTCTTAAAGAGATGGGAATACCAGACCATCTTACCTGCCTCCTGAGAAACTTGTATGCAGGTCAAGAAATAACAGTTAGAACCAGACAAGGAACAATGGGTTGTTCAAAACCAGGAAAGGAGTATGTTAAGGCTGTATATTGTCACCCTGCTTATATAACTTATATGCTGAGTACATCATGCAAAATGCAGGCTGGGTGAAGCACAAGCTGGAATCAAGATTGCTGGGAGAAATATCAATAATCTCAGCTATGTAGATGACACCACTTTAATGGCAGAAAGTCAAAAAGAACTAAACAGCCTCTTGATGAAAGTAAAAGAGGAGAGTGAAAAAGCTGTCTTAAAACTCAACATTCAGAAAACTTAGATCATGGCATCTGGTCCCATCACTTCAGGGCAAATGGATGGGGAAACAATGGAAATAGTGACAGACTTTATTTTCTTGGGCTCCAAAGTCACTGTAGATGGTGACTGTGGTCATGAAATTAAAAGATGCTTGCTCACTGGAAGTAAAGCTATGACAAATCTACATAGCATATTAAAAAGCAGAGACATTACTTTGCTGACAAAGGTCCATATAGTCAAAGCTATGATTTTTCCAGTAGTCACATATGGATGTGAGAGCTGGACCATAAGGAAGGCTGAGCAGCAAAGAAATAATGCTTTTGAACTGTGGTGTTTGTGAAGATTCTTTTGAGTCCCTTGGACTGCAAGGAGATCAAACCAGCCAATCCTAAAGGAAATCAATCCTAAATATTCATTGAAAGGACAGATGCTAAAGCTGAAGCTCCAATACTTTGATCACCTGATGCAAAGAGCCAACTCAATGGAAAAGACCCTGATGCTGGGAAAGATTGAAGGCAAGAGGAGAAGAGGATGACAGAGGATCAGATGGCTGGATGGCATCACTGACTCAATGGACATGAGTTTGAGCTAGCTCTGGGAGATGGTGAAGGACAGGGAAGCCTGGCTTCTGCAATCCATGGGGTCGCAAAAAGTTGGACATGACTGAGCAACTGAACAACAACAAATCATGTATCTGATAAGAGTTAATATCCAGAATACATAAAGAACTCCTAGAACTCCTACAATAATGATAGCAACAAAAACCAAACAACCTGGACCTATGTCTATGAGAAGCCTTAATGTTGCACACGTTGACCATTTGACAAAAGCCCCAGAAGATGTGAATGCTTCTCTACCAAGCAGAAAAAGCAAAGGACGTGAGCTAAGAAACAGGGATCCAGTGGAAGGCAGGGCAACTGGCCAGAGCACCATAAAGAAGACAGAAGGAGAAAGGAAAACCAGATTGGAGAGACTCCATGATTCTTCTCCAAGTTATTTCTATAGGCTGCTTCATTTTCAGAATGTTTCTGCAGTGATACACTTGTAAGGATGATGCTAAATAGAGACAAGATGGTGCAGTAGGATGAGCTACTTATGAAAGGACCACTTCTTATGGAAACACCAAAATCACAACTAACTGTTAGTCATCATCATCAACAACAACAAAATGCTAGAATCTATCAAAAAGCATACCCTATACCCAAAGACAAAGAGAAAGCCACAACAAGATGGTAGGAGGGGTGCAATTGCAATAAAATCAATTCCCAGACTGACAAACTAGAAAATAATTATATCACAGAAGTTCTCCTATAGGAGTGAAAGTTCTGAGTCCCACATCAGATTCCCCAGCCTGGGGGTCTGGCAGCAGGAAGAACCCCCAGAGAATCTGGCTTTGTAGGTCTGCAGGGTTTGATTGCAGGAATTCCACAATGGGGTGGGGGAAAGAAACTCCACTCTTGGAGGGTGCACACACGGTCTTGTGGGTACCAGAATACAGGGAAAAGAGCAGTGACATCATAAGTATTAGAAGATCTCTTGCAAAGGTGGGGGGTAGCTGTGATTCATTGTGGCAAAAAAGACTGATAACAGCAGTTCTGGGAACACTTATTGGTGTGAGCCCTCCTGGAGGCCACCACTTTCTTACCAAGATCTGGCCCCATCCAACAGGCTGCTGGCTCCAGCGCTGGGATGCCTCAGGCCAAACAACCAACAGGGCAGGAACACAGTCCCATCCATAAGCAGACAGGCTGCTTAAAATCTTCCTGAGCACACAGCCTTCTAGGCATGCCCTTTGGCATAGCCCTGCTCACCAGAGGGACTAGATCCAGCTCCATCAGCCAGTGGGCAGGCACCAGTCCTTCCTACCAAAAAGCTTGCACATGCTTCTTAGACAGTCTCTTCCACCAGGGGTCAGAGAATGGAAGCAAGAAAAACTACGACCCTGCAGCTTATGGAATAAAAACTGAAATTACAAAGTTAGACAAAATAAGATGGCAGAGAAATATATCCCAGGTGAGGAAGAAGATAAAAACCCCGGAAGAAGAACTCAGTGAAGTGGAAATAGGAAATCTACTTGAAGAGGGGTTCATAGTAATGATATTAATAGAAGAGATGATCCAAGATCTCAGAAAAACAATAGGGGCACAGATCAAGAAGATACAAAAAAAATGTTTAACAAAGACTTAGAAGAACTAAAGAACAAACACACTGAGATGAACAATACAATAACTGAAATGAAAATACAAATCCTTCCACTAGAAGGAATCTATAGCACAATAACTTGAGGCAGAAAAACAAATAAGCGAACTGGAAGGCAGAATGGTGGAAATCACTGCTACAAAACAGAATAAAGAAAAAAGAATGAAATGAGGACAGTCTAAGACTTCTGGGACATTAAATGCACCAACATTTGCATTATAGGAGTCCCAGAAGGAGAAGAGGGGAGAAAGGACCTGAGAAAATAACTCAGGAAACAAAAAAAATCTCAAACAACCTAACCTGACATCTAAAGCAACTAGAGAGCAAGAAACAAAATCCAAAGCTAGCAAAAGGAAATAATTCACAAAGATCAGAACAGAAGTAAGTGAAATAGAGATGAAGAAAACAATATAAAACATTAATGAAACTAAAAGCTGGTTCTCTGAGAAGATACAGGCGAGGGCTCATATCAATAACATTAGAAATGAAAAGGGAAAAGTTACAGTTGACATCACAGAAATATAAAGGATCATAAGAGACTACCATAAGCAACTATATGTCAATATAGACAACCAAGAATAAATGGACAAATAATTAGAAAGGTATAAGCTCCCAAGACAACCAGGAAGAAACACAAAATATGAACAGACCAACCACAAGTACTGAATTTAAAACTGTGAGTAAAAACTCTCAACAAACAACAGTCAGGGACCAGATGGCTTCATAATCAAATTTTATCAAACATTTAAAGCATTAACACCTACCCTTCTAAAATTCTTCCAAAAATTTTCAGAGGAAGGAACACTGACCAAGCTTATTCTATGAGGCCCCCATAACCCAGTATCAAAACCAGAAAAAGATATCACACAAACAGAAAACTACAGGTCAATATCACTGATGAACCTCCATAAAATACTATCAATCCAAATCCAACAATACATTAAAATGATGATACACCATAATCAATGGGATTTATCCCAGTGATGCAAGGATTTTTCAATATCCACAACTCAATATGTGTGATTGACACATCAAATCAACATGTTGAAGATGAAAACCATATGATAATCTCAATAGATGTGGGAAAAGATTTTGATAAAATTAAAAAAAACAAACCTCCAGAAAATAGGCATAAGGGGAACATGTATATGTGCTAAGTCTCTTCAGTCATGTCCAACTCTTTGTGACCCTCTGGACTGTAGCCTTCCAGGCTCCTCTGTCCATGTGATTCTCTGGGCAAGAATACTAAAGTGGGTTGCAATGCCCTCCTCCAGGAGATCTTCCTAACCCAGGAGCCAAGCCCAGGTCTCTTACATCTCCCGCATTGGCAGGCAGGTTCTTTACCACTAGTGCCACCTGGGAAGCCCATAGAGGGAATATACCTCAACCTAATAAAGGTCATATATGACAAACTCACAGCAAACATCATTCTCAATGGTGAAAAACTGAAAATACTTCCTCTATGATCAGGGACAATACAAGGATGTCCACTCATGCCACTCTTATTCAACATAGTTTTGTAAGTCCTAGCATGACAATCAAAGAATAAAAAGCAATAAATGGAATCCAAATTGGAAAAAAAGAAGTAAAACTGTCAATGTTTGCAGATAATATGGCACTATACACAGAAAATCTCAAAGATGCTACCAAAAGAACTTAATGAATTCAGTAAAGTTGCAGGTAACAAAATGAATACACAGAAATCTGTTGCATTTCTATACACTAACAATGAAATATCAGAAAGAGATATTAAAGAAATGATCCCATATACCATCATATAAAAAGAATAAAATACCTAGGAATAAATCTCTCTAAGGAGGGCTTGTAGTGTGAAATTAGGAGCTGTGAGCCACACAGGGAACTCTGCTCAATGTTAGGTAGCAGCCTGGATGGGAGGGGAATTTGGGGAAAATGGATAATACATGTGTACATATGGCTGAGGCTCCTTGCTGTCCACCTGAAACTATCACAACATTGTTAATCCACTATATTCCAATGTAAAATAAAAAGTTTTTAAAAAGGAAGTGTGAGGCCTCTAAACTTGATGTTCTTTTCACCATGGAGTATGTTAGCTGTGGATTTATCGTATATGGCCTCTATTATGTTAAGATATATTCCCTCTATGGCCACTTTTTGGAGAGTTTTTTATCATAAATGGATGTTGAACTTTATCAATAGTCTTTTTCTACATCTATTAAGATGATCATATGGTTTTTATTCATCAACATGTTGACTGATGTATGAATCACACATATTGATTTGCAGATATTGAAAAATTCTTGTATCCCTGGGATAAAACCCAATGATCATGGTGTACGATCTTTTTATGTACTATTAGAGTCAGTTTGCTAATATTTTGTTGAGGGTTTCTGCATCATTCATGAGTAATATTGGCCTGTAGTTTTCTTTTTGGTGACATAGTTGTCTGGTTTTTGTATCACACGGTGGCAGCAGTGGTAAAGAACCTGCCTGCCAATGCAGGAGACATAAGAGACCTGGGCTTGATCCTGGGGTCGGGAAGATCCCCTGGAAGAGAGCATGGCAACCCACTCCAGTATTCTTGCCTGGAGAATCCCATGGACAGAGAAGCCTGGTGGGCTACTGTCCAGAGGGTCACAGAGTCAGACATAATTGAAGTAACTGAGCAGGCACACAAGTGACTCTTACACTTATCCTCCTATTTCTATGGAATAGACACTCATGAGATAGATTACTGAGTCAAAGTGTGTACATGTTTGTGTGTGCTTAATACATGATTTCACAAGTTTTTCCTTCTTAATTCCAAAAGTCTTAACACTGCATAATATTACCACTAAAGTATATGAATAAATGTTTCTTCACATCCTTGCCAATAACTGAAATTATAACTCTTAGTGGTTATCATGTTATGAGCCATGCTGTGTAGGGGCACACAAAACAGATGGGTCATGGTGGAGAGTTCTGACAAAATGTGGTACACTGGAGAAGGGAATGGCAAACCACTTCACTATTCTTGCCTTGAGAACCCCATGAACAATATGAAAAGGCAAAAATGTATGACACTGAAAGATGAAATCCCTAGGTCAGTAGGTGCCCAATATGCTACTGGAGAAGAATGGAGAATGAAGAGATGGAGTAAAAGAAAAAACAACACCCAGTTGTGGATGTGACAGGTGATGGAAGCAAGGTCCGATGCTGTAAAGAGCAATATTGCATAGGAACCTGAATAAGGTCCACGAATCAAGGCAAATTGGAAGTGGTCAAACAGGAGATGGCAAAAGTGAACATTGACATTTTAGGAATCAGTGAGCTAAAATGGATTGGAATGGATGAATTTAACTCAGATGACCATTATATCTACTACTGTGGGCAAAAATCCCTTAGATGAAAAGGAGTAGCCATCATAGTCAACAAAAGAGTTCAAAATGCAGTATTTGGGTGCAATTGCAAAAACGAGAGAATGATCTCTGTTCATTTCCAAGGCAAACCATTCAATATCACAGTAATCCAAGTCAATGCCCCAACCAGTAACTCTAAAGAAGCTGAAGTTGAATGGTTCTATGAAGACCTATAAGAACTTCTAAAACTAACACCCGAAAAACATGTCTTCTTCATTATAGGGGACTGGAATGCAAAAGTAGGAAGCCAGGAGATAGCTGGAGTAACAGGCAAATTTGGCCTTGGAATACAAAACGAAGCATGGCAAAGGCTAACAGAGTTTTGCCAACAGAACGCAATGGACATAGCAAACACCCTCATCCAACAACACAAGAGAAGACTCTACACATGAACATCACCAGATGGTCAATACCAAAATCAGATTGATTATATTCTTTGCAGCTAAAGATTGAGAAGCTCTATAACTCAGCAAAAACAAGACTGGGAGCTGACTGTAGCTCAGATCATGAACTCTGCATTGCAAAATTCAGACTGAAATTGAGGAAAGTAGGGAAAACCACTAGACATTCAGGTATGACCTAAATCAAATCCCTTACTATTATACAGTGGAAGTGAGAAATAAATTCAAGGGATTAGATCTGATAGACAGAGTGCCTGAAGAACTACTGATGGAGGTTTGAGACATTGTACAGGAGGTATTGGTCAATAATGTTCTCAAGAAACAGAAATGCAAGAAGGCAAAATGGTTGTTTGATGAGGCCTTACAAATAGTTGAGAAAAGAATAGAAGCTAAAAGCAAAGGAGAAAAGGAAAGATATACCCATATGAATGCAGAGTTCCAAAGAATAGCAAGGAGAGATAAGAAAGCCTTCCTCAGTGATCAGTGCAAAGAAATAGAGGAAAACAATAGAATGGGAAAGACTAGAGATCTCTTCAAGAATATTAGAGATAGCAAGGGAACATTTCATGCAAAGATGGGCACATTAAAGGACAGAAATGGTATGCACCTAACCAAAGTACAAGATATTAAGAAGAAGTGGCAAGAATACACAGAAGAACTATACAAAAAGATCTTTATGACCCAGATAATCATCATGGTATGATCACTCACCTGAAGCCAGACATCCTGGAGTGCGAAGTCAAGGGGCCTTATGAAGCATCTCTACAAACAAAGCTAGTGGGGGTGATGGAATTCCAGTTGAGTTATTTCAAATCCTAAAAGATGATGCTGTGAAAGTGCTGCACTTAATAGGCCAGCAAATCTGGAAATCTCAGCAGTGGCCACAGGACTGGAAAAGGTCAGTTTTCATTCCAATCCCAAAGAAAGGTAATGCCAAAGAATGTTCAAACTATTGCACAATTGCACTCATCTCACATGCTAGGAAAGTAATGCTCAAAATTCTCCAAGCCAGGCTTCAACAGTACGTGAACCATGAACTTCTAGATGTTCAAGCTGGATTTAGAAAAGGCAGAGGAACCAGAGATCAAATTGCCAACATCCACTGGATCATCAAAAAAGCAAGAGAGTTATAGAAAAAATCTACCTCTGCTTTACTGACTATGCGAAAGCCTTTGACTGTGTGGATCACAACAAACTGTGGAAAATTCTTTAAGATATGGGAATATTAGACCATCTGACCTACCTCTTGAGAAATCTGTATGCAGGTCAGGAAGCAACAGTTAGAACTGGACATGGAACAACAGACTGGTTCCAAATTGGGAAAGGAGTACGTCAAGGCTGTATATTGTCACTCTGTTTATTTAACTTATATGCAGAATACATCATGCGAAATGCCAGTTTGGATGAAGCACAATCTGGAATCAAGATTGCTAGGAGAAATATCAATAACCTCAGATATGCAGATGACACTATCCTTATGGTACAAAGTGAAGAAGAACTAAAGGGTCTCTTGATGAAAGTGAAAGAGGAGAGTGAAAATGTTGGCTTAAAACTCAACATTCAGAAAACAAAGATCATGGCATCCGGTGCCATCACTTCAGGGCAAATGGATGGGGAAACAATGGAAACTGTGAGAGGCTTTATTTTGGGGGGCTCCAAAATCACTGCACATGGTGACTGCAGCCATGAATTTAAAAGACATTTGCTCCTTGAAAGAAAAGCTGTGAACAACCTAGACAGCATATTAAAAAGCAGAGACATTACTTTACCAACAAAGGTCCATCTAGTCAAAACTATGGTTTTTCCAGTAGTCATGTATAGATGTGAGAGCTGAGAAAGCTGAGTGCTGAAGAACTGATGCTTTTGAACTGTGGTGTTGGAGAAGACTCTTGTCAGTCCCTTGGACTGCAAGGAGATCCAACCAGTCCATCAGAAAGGAAACCAGTCATGAATATTCATTGGAAGGACTGATGCTGAAGCTGAAACTCCAATACTTTGGCCACCCGATGTGAAGTACCGACTCATTGGAAAAGATCCTGATGCTGGCAAAGACTGAAGGTGGAAGGAGAAGGGGACGACAGAGGATGAGATGTTTTGATGGCACCACCAATGCGGCGGATATGAGTTTGAGTAGGCTCTGGGAGTTGGGGATGGACAGGGAAGCCTAGTGTGCTGCAGTACATGGGGTTGCAAAGAGTCGAACATGACTGAGCGACTGAACTGAACTGAAGGTAGTAATTGCATTATTTCTTTAATTGGCCTTTATCTGACTACTCTAGAATTTTAGCTTCCCCCTCCTAATATATATTGATTTATTGGTCATTTAGATTCTTGACTCTATGAATTCTCAATCCGTATCCTCCTCCCATTAAAAAAAATTAGTTGCTTGTCCTTTTTTCTAATCAATTTGTAAGAGTACTTTCTGTATTGTACTTTTGTCATTTGTATTAAATAACATTTCGTGATCTGTTTTTGTTTGTATATTAATGATATCATTTGTCATTGAAAAGTTTAAAATTGCATATAATCAAACGCACCAGTTTTAATTTATTTTACTTCCCGAGTTTTCAATGTAAACTTCTCTGGCTCCTATATTATTCATATAACGCTGCCTAGATCTTCTTGTAACATTCATTTTTTTTTTTAATTTAAAACTTTAGTTAATTTTGATCCTGTGATGTACTGTATTGTACATGATATAAGAAGGCAATGCAATTTTATTAATATTCAGTTATACTATGAATTCAAGTACCACCTTTATTTTATGTTATTACACACACACACACACATAATGATATTAAAATTATCATATAATGACATCCAATAAGGCAAGTCGTCTCACTATTCTTTTTCATAATGTCCCTGCCTATTCTTGTTAATTTATTTTTACAAACAAGCTTTTGATTATTTTATAAAATTCCAACATAGTAAATCCCGTATATTCTAGTTTAATTTGGAGAGATGATTCTTTGTGATATTAAATCTTCTCATCAAAGAACATGCTTTATCTTTTTAGTACCTGGGATTATGTTTTCTGTCTTTCAATCAGATTTTATAGTTTTCTCCCTTTCATTCTGCTTTTCTTGTTAAACTGATGTCTGAATATTTTATATTGCTTCACTATAACAAATGGAATGGTTTTTCCTCTTCCTATTTCCTTTCTCCTTACCTTAACTGTTTGTATTTAAGACATGCTCTGAGACTCTTGTTTTGAGTGCTCTCAATTGGCACCCCACTCCAGTATTCTTGCCTGGAAAATCCCGTGGACAGAGGAGCCTGGTAGGCTACAGTCCATGGGGTTGCAAAGAGTCGGACACAACTGAACGACTTCACTCAAAAAGTTTTATAGAAGCAGATTACTGATCGCTTTCAGTTCAGTTGCTCAGTTGTGTCTGACTCTTTGCGACCCCATGAATTGCAACACGCCAGGCTTCCCTGTCCATCACCAATTCCCAGAGTTTACTCAAACTCATGTCCATCCAGTCATCTCATCCTCTGTCGTCCACTTCTCCTCCTGCCCCCAGTCCCTCCCAGCATCAGTCTTTTCCAATGAGTCAACTCTTCGCTTGAGGTGGCCAAAGTATTGGAGTTTCAGCTTCAGCATCAGTCCTTGCAATGAACACCCAGGACTGATCTCCTTTAAAATGGACTGGTTGGATCTCTTTGCAGTCCAAGGGACTCTCAAGAGTCTTCTCCAACACCACACTTCAAAAGCACCAATTCTTCGGCGCTCAGCTTTCTTCACAGTCTAACTCTCACATCCATACATGACCACTGGAAAAACCATCAGATCAGATCAGTCGCTCAGTCGTGTCCGACTCTTTGTGATCCCATGAATCACAGCATGCCAGGCCTCCCTGTCCATCACCAACTCCGGGAGTTCACTGAGACTCACGTCCATCGAGTCAGTGATGCCATCCAGCCATCTCATCCTCTATCGTCCCCTTCTCCTCCTGCCCCCAATCCCTCCCAGCATCAGAGTCTTTTCCAGTGAGCCAACTCCTCGCATGAGGTGGCCAAAGTACTGGAGTTTCAGCTTTAGCATCATTCCTTCCAAAGAAATCCCAGGGCTGATCTCCTTCAGAATGGACTGGTTGGATCTCTTTGCAGTCCAAGGGACTCTCAAGAGTCTTCTCCAACACCACACTTCAAAAGCATCAATTCTTCGGCACTCAGCCTTCTTCACAGTCCAACTCTCACATCCATACATGACCACAGGAAAAACCATAGCCTTGACTAGACAGACCTTTGTTAGCAAAGTAATGTCTCTGCTTTTTAATATGCTATCTAGGTTGGTCATAACTTTCCTTCCAAGGAGTAAGTGTCTTTTCATTTCATGGCTGCAATCACCATCTCCAGTGATTTGGGAGCCCAGAAAAATAAAGTCAGCCACTGTTACCCCCTCTATTTCCCATGAAGTGATGGGACCAGATGCCATGATCTTCGTTTTCTGAATGTTGAGCTTTAAGCCAACTTTTTCACTCTGCTCTTTCACTTTCATCAAGAGGCTTTTTAGTTCCTTTTCACTTTCTGCCATAAGGGTGGAGTCATCTGCATATCTGAGGTTATTGATATTTCTCCCGGCAATCTTGATTTCAGCTTGTGCTTCTTCCAGCCCATCGTTTCTCATGATGTGCTCTGCATATAAGTTAAATAAGCAGGGTGACAATATACAGCCTTGACATACTCCTTTTCCTATTTGGAACCAGTCTGTTGTTCCATGTCCAGTTCTAACTGTTGTTTCCTGACCTGATCGCTTTAGGAGATGGTAAAAAAAATGAGAATCAGTGGATCATATACTACTTGGACAAAACCAGGTAAGTTTATCCAAACCACCTAAACATCCTCTGCTGTTATGTCTTTCATTTGCCACTTCAGATCCATGCCCCATGATTTTGTATCCTGCTCTGTGCCTCAGGAAGGGGCTTTGCCCTCTGAATTCTTTTTTTTTGGTTATTTTAAGTTGAAGTATAGTTGATTTACAAAGTTGTGTTAGTTTAATGTTTACAGGAAAGTGATTCATATATATATATATATATATATATGAAGATATATATGTACATATACTTTTTCATTTTTTCCATTATATGTTATTACAAGATAATTGTCATAGTTCCCTGTGCCATATAGTAGATCCTTGCTGATTATCTATTTTATATATTCAGTAGTATGCATCTATTAATCCCAAACTCCAAATTTATCCTTCCCTACCCCTTTCCCCTTTGTTAACCATAAGTTTGTTTTCTCAGCCTGTGAGTCTATTTCTGGTTTGTAGATAAGTTCATTTGTATCATTTTTTAGATTCCATATGCGATATTGTATTTGTCTTTGTCTGACTTACTTCACTTAGTATGATGATCAGATTGGTGCTCTGTCAGAATGAGGCTTTGTAACCAAGCCTACTCTTCATGCTTTCCCTTGGAAGGAATATGTGCACATTCAAACGGACCTTCTGCAGTTCAGCAGAACCTTTAGTGCTTTCCTTAGTATAAGCCATCACTAATATGGAGAAGCCAGCCAAAACCCCTGGGGAGAAGAAGCAAAATTGCCATTTTTATCATTTCTTTTTTTGTCCCTTCATTCTTTTTGCTTTCTTTCTTAGGTGGTCTATGCCAGGAAACTTATAAAAAATAAGCTGTAAATTGTTCAAGTTAGCCTTAACAGTTCTTTTTGTAATAGTTAGTAATAGTGGTGACATTGCACCCTCTGGTGGACCTTGTAGGAACAGACAAAACTCTGTGTAGTTATGAATCTTTGGTAGACGTCAAAATGCACAGAAGAGAATTCTGGGAGCATCATCAGAAGTCAGCAGGCAGCTGATTCTTGTCTTCATGTGGTACAGGAAGAAATTCCTTGGCATCTGGTTAATACTTCAGTTATGTTAATTTCATGTATAATAACAGTTTTGGCATTACATCCAGGCAAAGCAGAGTGCAACAGAAAAAATAGAGGAGCTTTTTCCCCTTGGGTATAGTTTTTGAAGAATGAGGAATTGTGTTCTATAACATTTGCCCCCAATTTCAGATTCCGCTAACCTTTCCCTAATCCTGTTTGTGATCTTGATTTATTCAGGATAATAAATCTTATTCTCTATCATTTTCCATTTCAGGAAATCCTTTCACTGTACATTTACATTCATGTTTTAACTAGACCGAGGTGAATAGGAAAAGGATGTTGATGAATTTCTCCTATATTGCCCTAGTATTCCCAATATAACTACCTGATCTCACCTCTTGGATCTTTAGACCTCATATTTCTGTGCAGTGCATATTTGGGACTTCATAGTTGAGAAAGGCAGATAAGGAACTTACTTTTAGGGAATTCACAGTCAGCTGGGGAAGGCAGACAATAAATAAGTAAATAATCTTCAACTGTGATGAATGTACTGTGTAATAGGCAGAATTCTTCACTCTAGAACAGTGGGCACTGGAAGCATGTGGCAGGGGACTATAAACCTTTAGTTTAGGGTGTGTCATCTCCCTAAGTGACCAGTAGGTTCACATATAAAAGATGCATAGGAATTAGCCCAAAAAGAAGTGTGTAGATTTGTCAAAGCAAGGGAACAGCATGCCTGAGGTCTCAGGGGCCAGAAAGAGCATGACGTACTCAAAGAACAGACTTCATCCCTGACCCCAGTAGCAGATCACAGAAAATATTGGGTTACCCAGATCTTCAAAACTATGACAGTCACACCTAATTAATGTGAAAAATTTAGAGTGTGGGCACACAGCCAGATCACATGGGTTTAAATGCCCTCCCCCTACTTACTAGCAGTGTAACCTTCAAAACATATAACCTGAGATGTCTCAGCAAGTGCTTCATCTTTCTCTACTATGGAATTCAGTTCAGTTCAGTCAGTCAGTCGTGTCTGACTCTTTGCGACCCCATGAATCGCAGCATGCCAGGCCTCCCTGTCCATCACCAACTCCCGGAGTTCACTCAAACTCATGTCCATCCAGCCATCTCATCCTCTGTCGTCCACTTCTCCTCCTGCCCCCAATCCCTCCCAGCATCAGAGTCTTTTCCAGTGAGCCAACTCTTTGCATGAGGTGGCCAAAGTATTGGAGTTTCAGCTTCAGCATCCGTCCTTGCAATGAACACCAGGACTGATCTCCTTTAAAATGGATTTCTTTGCAGTCCAAGGGACTCTCAAGAGTCTTCTCCAATGCCACAAATCAAAACCATCAATTCTTCGGCACTCAGCTTTCTTCACAGTCCAACTCTCACATCCATACATGACCACTGGACAAACCATAGCCTTGACTAGACGGACCTTTGTTGGCAAAGTAATGTCTCTGCTTTTGAATATGCTATCTAGGTTGGTCATAACTTTCCTTCCAAGGAGTAAGCGTCTTTTAATTTCATGGCTGCAATCACCATCTGCAGTGATTTTGGAGCCCCCCAAAAATAAAGTCTGACACTGTTTCTACTGTTTCCCCATCTATTTGCCATGAAGTGATGGGACCAGATGCCATGATCTTCGTTTTCTGAATGTTGAGCTTTAAGACAACTTTTTCACTCTCCTCTTTTACTTTCATCAAGAGGCTTTTTAGTTCCTCTTCACTTTCTGCCATAAGGGTGGTGTCATCTGCATGTCTGAGGTTATTGATATTTCTCCCGGCAATCTTGATTCCAGCTTGTGCTTCCTCCAGCCCAGTGTTTCTCGTGATGTACTCTGCATAGAAGTTAAATAAGCAGGGTGACAATATACAGCCTTGACGTACTCCTCTTCCTATTTGGAACCAGTCTGTTGTTCCATGTCCAGTTCTAACTGTTGCTTCCTGACCTGCATACAGGTTTCTCAAGGGGCAGGTCAGGTGGTCTGGTATTCCCATCTCTTTCAGAATTTTCCACAGTTTATTGTGATCCACACAGTCAAAGGCTTTGGCATAGTCAATAAAGCAGAAATAGACGTTTTTCTGGAACTGTCTTGCTTTTTCAATGATGCAGCAGATGTTTGCAATTTGTTGGAACCTACCAAAAAAAGATACTCCACATTCAAGGGCAAAGGAGAAGCCACAACAAGATGGTAGTAGGGGTGAAATCACATTTAAAATCAAACCTCATACCCACCAGAGATGCTTGGAGGGCACAAACAAAACTTTGTGTTCACCATGACCCAGGGAAAGAAGCAATGATCCCCAGATTTGCTGGCATATTGAGTGCAGCACTTTCACAGCATCATTTTTAGGATTTGAAATAACTCAACTGTATTTCCATTACCTCCACTAGCTGTGTTCGTAGTGATGCTTCCTAAGGCCCACTTGACTTCACACTCCAGGATGTCTGACTCTAGATGACTGATCACACCCTCATGGTTATCCACATCATTAAGACCTTTTTTGTGTGTAGATCTTCTGAACTCTTGCCACTTCTTCTTAACATCTTTTGCTTCTGTTACATCTATACTGTTTCTGTGCTTTATTGTCCCCATCTTTGCATGAAATGTTTCCTTGGTATCTCTAATTTTCTTGAAGAGATCTCTAGTCTTTCCCATTCTACTGTTTTCCTCTATTTTTTTGCATAGTTCATTTAAGAAGGCCATATTCATTCTATGAGGCCACCATCACCCTAATAGCAAAACCTGACAAAGATGCCACAAAAAAAGAAAACTACATGCCAATATCACTGAGGAACATAGATATAAAAATCCTTAACAAAATTCTAGCAAACAGAATCCAACAACATATTAAATAGATAATACATCTTTATCAAGTGGGATTTATCCCAGGGATACAAGGATTCTTCAATACTCACAAATCAATCAATATGTGCACCATGACCCAGAGAAAGAAGCAATGACCCCCAGCAATCCCACTGCTGGGCATACACACAGAGGAGACCAGAATTGAAAGAAACACATGTACGCCGATCTTCATTGCAGCACTGTTTACAATAGCTAGAACAAGAAAGCAACCTAGATGTCCATCGGCAGATGAATGGATAAGGAAGTTGTGGTACATATACCCAATGGAATACTACTCAGCTATAAAAAAGAATGCATTTGAGTCAGTTCTAATGAGGTGAATGAAACTGGAGTCTATTATACAGAGTGAAGTAAGTCAGAAAGAGAAACACTAATAGAGTATATTAATACATACATATGGAATTCAGAAAGACACTAATGATGATCCTATATGCAAGGAGGCAAAAGAGATACAGATATAAATAACAGATTTTTTTGTCTATATGGGAGAAGGTGAGGGTGGGATGATATGAGAGAATAGCACTGAAACATATATATTACCATATGTAAAACAGATGACGAGTGCAAGTTCGGTGCATGAACCAGGACACTCAAAGCCGGTGTTCGGGGAGAATGCAGAGGGATGGGAGGTAGGTGGGAGGGGTTTTCAGGATGGGGCGACACATGTGTACCTGTGGCTAATTCCTGTTGATGTATGGCAAAAACCACCACAACACTGAAAAGTAACTGTCCTTCAATTAAAATAAATAAATTAAGTCTGAATTTGGCATTGACCACCTGGTAATATTCACGTGTAGAGTTGTCTGTTGTGTGTTGGAAGAGAGTGTTTGTTATGACCAGTGCATTCTCTTGGCAAAACTCTGTTAGCCTTTGCCTTGCTGCAGTTGAACAGTTCTATCAAGACCTACAAGACTTTCTAGAAATAACACCAAATAAATGTCCTTTACATCAAGGGGGACTGGAATGCAAAAGTAGGGAGACAAGAGATACCTGGAGTAACAGGCGAGTTTCACCTTGGAGTACAAAATGAAGCAGGGCAAAGAGTAACAGTTTTGCCAAGAGAACACACTGGTCATAGCAAACTCCCTCTTCCAACAACACAAGAGATGACTCTACACAGATGGTTAGTACGAAAATCAGATTGATTATATTCTTTGTAGCTGAATATGGGGAAGCTCTATACAGTGAGCAAAAACAGGGCTGGGGGCTGACTGTGGCTCAGGTCATGAACTCCTTATTACAAAATTCAGACTTAAATGGAAGAAAGTAGGGAAAACCACTAGACCATTCAAGTACGACCTAAATCAAATCCCTTATGATTATACAGTGGAAATGAAAAATAGATTCAACAGATTGATCTGTTAGACAAGTGCCTGAAGAACTATGGACAGAGGTTCATAACAGTGTACAGGAGGTGATGATCAAAACCATCCCAAAGAAAAAGAAATGCAAGATGGCAAAATGGTTGTCTGAGAAGGCCTTACAAATAGCTGAGAAAAAAAAAGAAGTGAACGGCAAAGGTGAAAAGGAAAGATATACCCATCTGAATGCAGAGTTCAAAAAAATAGCAAGGAGAGATAAGAAGGCCTTCTTTTTTTTTTTTTTTTTTTTTAATTGTTCTTTTTTTTTTTATTTTTTTTTTTTTTTTTTTTTTTAATTTTTTTTTATTTTTTAACTTTACATAACTGTATTAGATTTGCCAAATATCAAAATGAATCCACCACAGGTATACATGTGTTCCCCATCCTGAACCCTCCTCCCTCCTCCCTCCCCATTCCATCCCTCTGGGTCGTCCCAGTGCACCAGCCCCAAGCATCCAGTATCATGCATTGAACCTAAATGAACTATGCAAAGAAAGAGAGGAAAACAGTAGAATGGGAAAGACTAGAAATCTTTTCAAGAAAATTAGAGATATGAAGAGAACATGTCATGCAAAGATGGGCACTATAAAAGGACAGAAATGGTACACGCCTAATAGAAGCAGAAGATACTAAGAAGTGGCAAGAATACACAAAAGCAGTATAAAAAAAAAGTCTTGATGATCCGGATAATCTCGAGGGTGTGATCACTCACCTAGAGCCAGACAACCTGGAATGTGAAGTCAAGTGGGCCTTAGGAAGCATTACAATGAACAAAGCTAGTGGAGGTGATGGAATTCCAGCTGAGCTATTGAAAACCCAAAAAGAGAGTGCTGTTAAACTGCTGCACTCATTATGCAAGCCAATTTGGAAAACTCAGCAATGGCCACAGGACTGGAAAAGGTCAGTTTTCTTTCCAATCCCAAAGAAGGGCAATGTCAATAAATGTTCAAATTGCACTCATTTCACATGCTAGTAAGGTAATGCTCAAAATTGTTCAAGCTAGGCTTCAACAGAAAATGAACCGAGAACTTCCTGATGTACAAGCTGGATTTAGAAAAGGCAGAGGAACCAGAGAACAAATTATGATCATCCATTGGCTCATAGAAAAAGCAAGAGAATTCCAGAAAGCATCTATTTCTGCTTCATTGACTACATTAACGCCTTTGACTGTGTGGATCACAACAAACTGTGCAAAATTCTTAAAGAGGTGGGAATACCAGACAATCTTATTACTGGCTTCCTGGGAAATCTGTATACAGGTAAAGAAGCAACAGTTAAAACCAGATATGGAACAATGAAATGGTTCAAATTTGGGAAAGGAGCACGTCAAGGCTGTATATTGTCACCCTGCTTATTTAACTTATATGCAGAGTACATCATGTGAAATGCCAGGCTGGATAAAGCACAAGCTGGAATCAAGATTGCCGGGAAAAATATCCATAATCTCAGATATGCAGATGACACCACCCTTATGGCAGGAAGCAATGGCAACTGAAGAGCCTCTTGATGAAAGTGAAAGAGGAGAGTGAAAAAGCTGGCTAAAAACTCAACATTCAAAAAACTAAGATCATGACATCGGGTCCCATTACTTCAAGGCAAACAGATGAGGAAACAACGGAAACAGAGACAGACTTTATTTTCTGGGGCTCCAAAATCACTGCAGATGGTGACTCCAGCCATGAATTTAAAAGACGTTTGCTCCTTGGAAGAAAAGCAATGACAAACCTAGACAGCATATTAAAAAGCAGAGACATCACTTCTCTGGCAAAAGTCTGTATAGTGAAAGTATGGTGTTTCCAGTAGTCATGTATGGATGTGAGGGTTGAACGCTAAAGAAGGCTCAGCCCTGAAGAATTGATGCTTTTGAACTGCAGTGCTGGAGAAGACTCTTGAGAGTCCCTTGGACTGCAAGGAGATGCAACCAGTCCATTCTGAAGGAGATCAGCCCTGGGATTTCTTTGGAAGGAATGATGCTAAAGCTGAAACTCCAGTAGATTGGCCACCTCATGCGAAGAGTTGACTCATTTGAAAAGACTCTGATGCTGGGAGGGATTGGGCACAGGAGGAGAAGGGGACGACAGAAGATGAGATGGCTGGATGACATCACTGACACGATGGATGTGGGTCTGGGTGAACTCCAGGAGTTGGTAGTGGACAGGGAGGCCTGGTGTGATGCGATTCATGGGGTCGCAAAGAGTCAGACACGACTGAGCGACTGAACTGAACTGAACTGAACTGAAATTGAAAGTGTGGCATTGAAACATGTAAAATATCATGTATGAAATGAGTTGCCAGTCCAGGTTCGAAGCACGATACTGGATGCTTGGGGCTGGTGCACTGGGACGACCCAGAGGGATGGTATGGGGAGGGAGGAGGGAGGAGGGTTCAGGATGGGGAACACATGTATACCTGTGGCGGATTCATTTTGATATTTGGCAAAACTAATACAGTTATGTAAAGTTTAAAAATAAAATAAAATTTAAAAAAAAAGAAAAAAAAAAAAAAAAGAAAGTGTGATGCCTCCATCTTTGTTCTTCTTTCTCAAGATTGTTTTAGTTATTTAGAATCATTTATTGTCTTAAGCAAATTTAAGATTTGTTTTTGCATTTCTGAGAAAGATGAACCTGGAACTTTTAAAATTTTATTTATTTTAATTGGAGGCTAATTACTTTACAATATTGTGGTGGTTTTTGCCATACATTGACATGAATAAGCCATGGGTATACATGTGTCCCCCCATACTGAACCCCTTCCCCACTCCCTCCCCATCCCTCTGGGTTGTCTCAGTGTACCAGCTTTGAGTGCCCTGTTTCATGCATTGAACTTGCACTGGTCATCTATTTCACATATGTTAATATAAATGTTTCAGTGCTATTCTCTCAAATCATCCCACCCTTGCCTTCTCCCACAGAGTCCAAGTCTGTTTTTTACATCTGTGTCTCTTTTGCTGTCTCGCATACAGGGTTATCGTTACCATCTTTCTAAATTCCATATATATGCATTAGTATACTGTATTGGTGTTTTTCTTTCTGGCTTACTTCACTCTGTATAATAAGCTCCAGTTTCATCCACCTCATTAGAACTGACTCAAATGCATTCTTTTTAATAGTTGTGTAATATTCCATTGTGTATATGTACCTCAGCTTTATTATCCTTTCATCTGCCAGTGAACATCTAGGTTGTTTCCTTGTCTTAGCTATTGTAAACAGTGCTGCAACGAACATTGGGGAACATGTGTCTCTTTCAATTCTGGTTTTCTTGACGTGTATGCCCAGCAGTGGGATCGCTGGGTTGTATGGCAGTTCTATTTCCAGTTTTTTAAGGAATCTCCACACCGATCTCCATAGTGTCTGTACAAATTTGCATTCCCACCAACAGGGTAAGAGGGTTCCCTTTTCTCCACACCCTCTCCAGCATTTATTACTTGTAGACTTTTGGATCTCAGCCCTTCTGACTGGTGTGAAATGGTACCTCATAGTGGTTTGGATTTGCATTTCTCTGATAATGAGTGATGTTGAGCATCTTTTCATGTGTTTATTAGCCATCTGTATGTCTTCTTTGAAGAAATGTCTGTTTAATGCTTTGGCCCATTTTTTGACTGGGTCATTTATTTTTCTGGTATTGAGCTGCATGAGCTGCTTGTATATTTTGGAGATGAATTCTTTGTCAATTGTTTCATTTGCTATTATTTTCTACCATTCTGAGGGTGCCTTTTCACCTTAATGATAGTTTCCTTCATTGTGCAAAAGCTTTTATGTTTAACTAGGTTGCATTTGTTTATTTTTGCTTTTATTTTCATTACTCTGGGAGATGGGTCATAGAAGATCTTGCTTTGATTTATGTCAGAGAGTGTTCTGCCTATGTTTTTTTCTAGAAGTTTTATAGTTTCTGGTCTTACATTTAGATCTTTAATCCATTTTGAGTTTATTTTTGTGTAAGGTGTTAGAAAGTGTTCTAGTTTCATTCTTTTACAAGTGGTTGACCAGTTTTCACAGCACCACTATTTCAAAGAGTTTGTCTATTCCCCATTGTATATTCTCGTCTCCTTTGTCAAAGATAAGGTGTCTATAGGTGCATGGATTCATCTCTGGGCTTTCTATTTTGTTCCATTGATCTATATTTCTGTCTTTGTGCCAGTACCATACTATCTTGATGACTGTAGCTTTGTAGTATAGTCTGAAGTCAGGTAGAACCTGCATCTATAGATGGCTTTGGGTAGTATGTACATTTAAAAAATATTAATTCTCCTGATTCACTAATGTGAGATATATATCCATCTATTTGTCCCTTCTTCAGTTTCTTGAATATAACAATGCATTCTAGTTTTCAGTGTAGAGATCTTTTACCTCCTTGGTTAAATTTATTCCTAAGTGTTTTATTGGTTTTGATCATAAGTGGTATTGTTTCCCTTATTTCTCTTTGAGATATATTATTGTCAGTGTGTGGAAATGCAACTGAGTTTTGTAAGGTTGATTTTGTATCCTTAAATATTAATGAATTCATTTGTTATTTCTAATAGTTGTTGCTGGTGTTACAGACCATGCCATCTGTAAAAAAAAAGAGAGAATTTTTCTTTTCTGATTTGAATACCTTTTATTTCTTTTTCTTGCCCAATTGCCTTGGCTAGGACTTCCAGTACTACTTTGAATAAAAATGGAAAGAGTGGGTACCATTGTCTTGCTTTTGATTTTAGAGGATAAGTGTTCAGCTTTTCACCACTGAGTATGATGTTAGCTGTGGGCTTGTCATATATAGCTTTTATTATATTGAGGCATTTTCCTTCTATAACAAATTTGTTGAGTTTTTATCATTAAAGGATGTTGAATTTTGTCAAATGTTTTTTTCTGCATCTGTTGAAAGAATTGTATGTTTTTTATACTTCATTCTATTAATATCATGCATCACATTTATTCATTTGCATGTGTTGAACCATCCTTCTATCCCAAGGATAAATGCCACTTGGTCATAGTATATGATCCTTTTAATGTGCTGTTGAATTTGGTTTTCTAGAATTTTGCTAAGAATTTTTTTCACTTAACAACTTTATTTTTATTGACATGTAGCTGATGTACAATATTATATAAATTATAGGTGTACAACATAACTATGTTGTCACAATTTTAAAAGGCTATACTCCATTTTATTGAGCTTCCCAGGTGGCACAGTGGTAAAGAATCCACCTGCCAATACCGGAGATATGGGTTTGAGCCCTGGGTCGGGAAGATGCCCTGGAATAGAAAATGGCAACCCACTCCAGTATTTTTGCCTGCAAAATTCCATGGACAGAGGAGCCTGGTGGGCTACAGTCCATGGGGTCACAAAGAGTTGGACACGATTGAGCACACACACAAATACTCCATTTTTAGTTATTATAAAATACCCCTGCATTGTACAATGTACTCTTGTATTTTGCATCATTTAGTATATTCATCAGGGGATATTGATCTGTTGTTTTCTTTTCATGTAGTATCCTTATCTGGCTTTGGTATCAAGGTAAAGCTGGCCTCACAAAATAAGCTTGAGAACGTTCTCTCCTCTTCAACTTTTTGGAAGAATTTAGTAGGGTTGGCATTAATTAGTCTTTAAATGTTTGGTGAAAGTGAAAGCTGCTCTGTTGTGTCTGTCTTTTTGCGACCCCATGGACTATACAGTACATGGAATTTTCCCAGCAAGATTACTGGAGTGGGTAGGGTAGCCTTTCCCTTCTCCAGGGGATCTTTCCAACCCAGGGATCAAACCCAGGTCTCCCTCATTGCAGCCAGATTCTTTACCAGCTGAGCCACAAGGAATTCACCAGTGAAACCATCTGGTCCAGTGTTTTTATTTGGGGGAAAAGTTCTTATTATTGCTTCAGAATCCTTAGTTATTATTGGTTCAGATTTTCTATATCTTCACGATCCAGTCCTGGTAATTTGTGTGTTTCTAAGAATTTATTTATGTCTTCTAGATTATCCAATTTTTTTGTACACAATTGTTCATATAGCCTCTTATGATCCTTCCCTGGTGGCTCAGTGGTAAAGAATCTGCCTGCCAATGCAGAAGACACAGGAGACGTGGGTTCGACCCCTGGGTTGGGAAGATCCCCTGGAGGAAGAAATGGCAACCAACTCCAGTATTCTTGCCTGGAAAATTCCATGGATGGGATGCCTGTCGGGCTGCAGTCCATGGGGTCACAAAGAGTCAGACACAACTAAGTGACTGAGCACACATGATCCTTTGTAACTCTTGTAGTGCTGATTGTAATGTCTCCTCTTTCATTTATAGTTTTGTTTATATGAACCCTCTATTTTCTCAATTTTGTTTCTTTCAAAATAACTCACTCTTATTTTCATTTTTTTCTATCATCGTTCTAGTCTCTATTTCATTTATTTCTGTTCTACTCCTTATTTCCTTCCTTCTACTTTAGACTTACTGTATTCTTCATTTTCTAATTCCTCAAGGTATAAAGTTACACTGTTTATTTGATATCTCTACATTTTTTCTTATGTAGGCATTTATTGCTATGAATGCCCCTCTTAAAACTGCTTTTGCCACATCCATCATGCTTTGGTATGTTGTAGTTTCATTTTCATTCGTTTCAACATACTTGTAATTTGTCTTTTCATTTTTTCCTTGATACATTGGTTGTTCAGCAGTATACTGTTTAGTTTCCAGGTATTTATGGATTTTTAAGTTTTCTTCCTGTTTCTAGTTTCATATCATTTTGGATTGCAGATATGATTTCAATCTTGTTTGTTAAAGCTTGCTTTGTGGCCCAATATATGATTTATCCTAGAGAATCTTCCAAATCATTATTTATTCTAACTCTCCAATTGTGCAGGTTTAGGCAGTATTAGCCTGATTCAAGTTGGCTCCTGTGCTCTTTTGACCATCCCACATAATTTTTTTGAGCACTCCTTTATTTTCTGTTCTACATTAATGTTAGACTTTCCATATGCCTTTGCTGGAATCAATGATTTGTTCAAGGAGCTGTGATTCCTTTCATTAGGCAATGGCATTCAGAAACTGGGTGCTAAATGTTCTCAATGCAATTGGGATGCAATCATTTCATGTTTCCTGACTTAATCGTGTCCTGGAACTGCAGGTGTTTTAATAAAAATGAACTAGCTCCAGCATAATACTTAAGAGAACTAGTTGGATTTTGGTTTTCCTTTTTTTGCTACAATAGAGCAGACCCTGAAGAATTATTTTTTAATTTTAATTGGAGGCTAATTACTTTACAATATTGTAGTGGTTTTTGCCATACATTGACATGAGTCAGCCATAACTAAAATATTTTTAGATACTTTTATGACTTACCACTGATATCCACTTGCATTCTAGGAATAATTTCCCTTTGGGACTGAGAGTTTATTTTGCCTAAAAAGGAAAACCTTTCCAGACTGGAGCCAAGAAAGTAGAAAACAATGATATTTAGATTGTAGTATGTCAAAATTAGTCATTATATTCTGTTTCTGGGACAATGGCATGGGCTCAGTTTCCCCAATCCTCCTTTCTAAGTATAAAGATCCTGGAAACAATTCAAGAGACTCTAAAAGATAGAAAAAGATGGACTGAATAGGGAACTCAGGACTTAAAGAATGACAACACAGAGGACTCCCTGGGTTTTCTTTATATCACTCATACCACAGACTGTGTGCCCGAGTAGGCTGCAACTCCCAAACTGCCAACAGGTACAAACAAAAAAAAGTCTCCTAAAAAAAAAAAAAAAGAAAGAAAGGAAAAGGAAAAACAAAGCTTTATCTCTCCAAACAAAGATCAGGGAAAGGAAAGCTTAGCAGGGAGACTCATACCAGTAGCAGCAGTTGGCTCATCTGCCTATGGTAGCTTCACCAGCTGAGCTGGGAGAGAGAAGACCATCTGTCTGCATGCTTCACAGAAGCATGCCAACAGCAACTGCAGAATCTGATCTACCCTAAGCATAATAGCAGAACTAGGGAAAACCAACACACTCCATATCAAGAGGCAACAGATGAGCCCTTCCACCTACAATGGTAATGCCAGTTGACCTAGTGTTTCCCGTTCTCTACTGAAATGGAGAATGCAGCCAAACATCAATGTTTCCTGATCTTACACTCACCGGCAGCCAGCAACCTAGGTCCAGTGGGTCCTGGCCTTCCATCCAATGGCTTGAAGGCAGCCCAGGCCATGTGCCTCCTGGGTCTATACTCAGTGGCAGGAGGTGAACACGGCCAGGATCTCCTGACCTTCCATCTAGACCCATGGCTCTGGCCTTCCACAAAATGGCAAAGGGCACCCCATCCCTGGCTGCACTATCAGAGATAGAGTGGGAAGGCCCTGGCAGTGAGTGGCTGGAGAACAATTCAGGAGAAATGCTATGAGTCTGGATTTCCCCTGACTCACTTTAACTACATTGGCAGATGAAGGAAGTACCTTCTTTCCCTGCATGTAATACCAACAGAAGCTCAAGCAGAATCAAAAGAATAAAGCAGATCAAAATAGAATTGCAAAATCTCAGGAAACTAAATTGTCATTGGAACTACAGTCCACAATAGTAGACCAGAACCTATTCTAAATCTAACAGGGTGGCTGCCTGATAAAATGGAAGATATGAAAAAAGGATGAAGAGTCTTTCAATGTTATAAGTGTTCAGAAAATAATTGAACAACACTCACTACACCAATAATCAAAACATAAAAACTTGAATAAGAAAAGACAATCAAGCTTTCCTGGTGGCTCAGTGGTAAAGAATCTGCCTGCCAATGCAGGAGACACGGGTTCGATCCCTGATCTAGGAAGATCCCACATGTCACAGAGCAACTATGCCCATGTGCCACAACTGTTGAGTCTGTGCTCTAGAACCCAGGAGCTGTAACTTCTGAGCCCATGTGCCACAACTACTGAAGCCCATTTGTCCTAGAACCCATGTTCCACAACAAAAGAAACAACCACAGTGAGAAACCCGTGCACCACAACTAGAGAGTAGCACCTGCTCTCTGCAACCACAGAAGAGCCCACGCAGGAATGAAGACCCTGCACAGCCAAAATAAACAAATAACTAAAATTATATTTAAAAAGAAAAAAAAATCAAATGACATCAAATAATGAAATGAACTAGATGTTGGAACTATTTCATAAAGATTTTAAAGTAGTCACTATAAAACTGCTTCAAAAGTAATTACAGGTAACCTACTGAATGGGAGAAAATACTTGCAAATCATATATCTAATAAGGAATTAATATCCAAAATATATGAAGAACTCACACAACTCAATAGCAAAGAGACAAGCAATCTTATTAAAAAGCAGGCAGAATATATGAATAGACATTTTTCCAAAGAAGGTATACAGATGGCCGATAGGTGCATGAAAAGATGCTCAACACCACTAATCACAAGGAAAATGCAAGTCAAAACCACACTAAGATGAGATACCATCTCACACCTGGTAGAATGGCTATTATCAAAAAGACAAGAAATAACAAGTGTTGGTGAGGATGTGGAGAAAAGAGAATATTAGTACACTGTTGGTAGGAATGTAAATTTGTGCGACCACTAAACACTACAGAAACACTTTAGAAATTAAAAATGGAGCTAACATATGATCCAGCAATTCTACTTCTGGTTATTTAGCCAAAAGGAAAAAAACACTAACTTGAAAATATACCTGCATTCCCATGTTATTGCAGTGTTATTTAAAATGGCCAAAATATTAAAACAACCTAAGCATCCATCAACAGAGGAATGGAAAAAGAAGATTTGGCACATACATACAATGGAAAAAAGAATGAAATACTGTCATTAGCAGCAATACAGATGGACCTAGAGATTATTGTACTAAGTGAAGTAAGTCTCACAACAACAAACACCATATGATATCACTTATATGTGGAACCCATAACAAAACAATAAACTCATAAAAATAGAGAATAGGAAAACAGTTTGGTGGTCACCAGAAGTGGGGGAAGAAGGATAGGAAGGGAATCAAAAAGTACAAACTTCCAGATATAAGTCCTGAGGATATATAATTCATAGCATGATGACTACAGTTACTGATAATGTACTATATATTTGAAAGCTGCTAAGAGAGTAAATCTTAAAAGCTCTCAATACAAGAAAAATATGTAAATATATGAGGTGATGAATGTTAACTAGACTTAATTGTGGTGATCATATCTCAATATAATCAAATATCATATTTTGTTATACATCTGAAACTAACAGAAAGTTACAGTCAATAAAATTAATTAAATTGCAAATTGTTTTAAAAAAAGGAAACAAAAAATCTAAGCAAAGTACAAGTATATGTTGTTGTTCCGTTGCACAGTCATGTCCGACTCTTTGAGACCCCATGGACTGCAGCCTGCCAGGCTTCTCTGTCCTTCACTATCTCCTGCAGTTTGTTCAAACTCATGTCCATTGAGCTGGTGATGTCATCCAGCCATCTCATCCTCTGTCCTCCCCTTCTCCTCCTGCCTTCAATTTTTCCCAGCATCAGGGTCTTTTCCAATGAGTGAGCTCTTTGCATCAGGTGGCCAAAGTATTAAAACTTCAACTTCAGCAACAGTCCTTCTAATGAATAGTCAGGGTTGATTTCCTTTAGGATTGACTGCTTTGATCTTTCTGTCCAGTGGACTCTCAAGGGTCTTTTCCAGCACCAAAATACAAAAGCACAAGTATATGAAAGAGACAAATAGAAGTTACAGAACTGAAAAATACAATAACAGAACCAAAAATTCACTGAATGGGCTCAATAGTAGTGTATCAGTTCAGTTCAGTTCAGTCACTCAGTCATGTCCAACTCTCTGCGACCCCATGAACTGCAGCATGCCAGGCCTCCCTGGCCATCACCAACTCCTGGAGTCCACCCAAACCCATGTCCATCGAGTCGCTGATGCCATCCAACCATCTCATCCTCTGTTGTCCCCTTCTCCTCCTGCCCTCATTCTTTCCCAGCATCAGGGTCTTTTCAAATGAGTCAGCTCTTTGCATCAGGTGGCCAGAGTATTGGAGTTTCAGCTTTAGCATCAGTCCTTCCAATGAACACCCAGGACTGATCTCCTTTAGGATGGACTGGTTGCATCTCCTTGCAGTCCAAGGGACTCTCAAGAGTCTTCTCCAACACCACAGTTCAAAAGCATCAACTCTTCGGTGCTCAGCTTTCTTTATAGTCCAACTCTCACATCCATACATGACCACAGGAAAAACCATAGCCTTGACTAGACAGACCTTTGTTAGCAAAGTAATGTCTCTGCTTTTTAATATGCTGTCTAGGTTGGTCATAACTTTCCTTCCAAGGAGCAAGCGTCTTTTAATTTCATGGCTGCAATTACCATCTGCAGTGATTTTGGAGCCCAGAAAAATAAATTCAGCCACTGTTTCCCCATCTATCTGCCATGAAGTTATGGGTCCGGATGCCATGATCTTCGTTTTCTGAATGTTGAGCTTTAAGCCAACTTTTTCACTCTGCTCTTTCACTTTCATCAAGAGGCTTTTTAGTTCCTCTTCACTTTCTGCCATAAGGGTGGTGTCATCTGCATATCTGAGGTTATTGATATTTCTCCCGGCAATCTTGATTCCAGCTTGTGCTTCTTCCAGCCCAGCATTTCTCATGATGTACTCTGCATATAAGTTAAATAAACAGGGTGACAATATACAGCCTTGATGTACTCCTTTTCCTATTTGGAACCAGTCTGTTGTTCCATGTCCAGTTTTAACTGTTGCTTCCTGACCGCATACAGGTTTCTCAAGAGGCAGGTCAGGTGGTCTAGTATTCCCATCTCTTTCAGAATTTTCCACAGCTTATTGTGATCCACACAGTCAAAGGCTTTGGCATAGTCAATAAAGCAGAAATAGATGTTTTTCTGGAACTCTCTTGCTTTTTCGATGACCCAGCAGATTTTGGCAATTTGATCTCTGGTTCCTCTGCCTTTTCTAAAACCAGCTTGAACATCTGGAAGTTAATGGTTCACATATTGCTGAAGCCTGGCTTGGAGATTTTTGAGCATTACTTTACTAGCACGTGAGATGAGTGCAATTACAGAAACTACAATCACAGACAACTAGCCAATCTGATCACATGGACCACAGCTTTGTCTAACTCAATGAAACTAAGCCATGCCATGTAGGGCCACCCAAGATGGATGGGTCATGATGGAGAGGTCTGATACAATGTGGTCCACTGGAGAAGGGAATAGCAAACCACTTCAGTATACTTGCCTTGAGAATCCCATGAACAGTACGAAAAAGCAAAAAGATAGGACACTGAAAGATGAACTCCCCAGATCGGTAGGTGCCCAATATGCTACTGGAGACCAGTGGAGAAATAACTCCACAAAGAATGAAGGGATGGAGCCAAAGCAAAAACAACACCCAGTTGTGAATGGCACTGGTGATGGAAGCAGGGTTCAATGCTGTAAAAAGCAATATTGCATAGGAACCTGGAATGTTAGGTCCATGAATCAAGGCAAATTGGAAGTGGTTAAACAGGAGATGACAAGAGTGAACATTGACATTCTAGGAATCAATGAACTAAAATGGACTGGAATGGGTGAATGTAACTCAGATGACCATTATATCCACTACTGTGGGCAAGATTCCCTTAGAAGAAATGGAGTAGCCATCATAGTCAACAAAAGAGTCCAAAATGCAGTACTTGGATGCAATCTCAAAAACGACAGAGTGATCTCTATTCGTTTCCAAGGCAAACTATTCAATATCATGGTAATCCAAGTCTATGCCCCAACCAGTTAACACTTAAGAAGCTGAAGTTGAATGGTTCTATGAAGACCTACAAGACCTTTTAGAACTAACACCCAAAAAAGATGTCCTTTTCATGATATGGGACTGGAATGCAAAAGTAGGAAGTCAAGAAACACCTGGAATAACAGGCAAATTTGGCCTTGGAGTACAGAATGAAGCAGGGCAAAGGCTAATAGAGTTCTGCCAAGAAAACGCAGTGGTCATAGCAAACACCCTCTTCCAACAACACAAGAGAAGACTCTACACATGGACATCACCAGATGGTCGACACCAAAATCAGATTGATCATATTCTTTTCAGCCAAAGATGGAGAAGCTCTATACGGTCAGCAAAAACAAGACCGGGAGCTGACTGTTGCTCAGATCATGAACTCCTTATTGTCAAATTCAGACTGAAATTGAAGAAAGTGGAGAAAACCACTAGAACATTCAGGTATGACCGAAATCAAATCCCTTGTGACTATAAAGTGGAAGTAAGAAATAGATTTAAGGGACTAGATCTAATAGACAGAGTGCCTGATGAACTATGGATGGAGGTTCGTGACATTTTACAGGAGACAGGAATCAAGACCATCCCCAAGAAAAAGTAATGCCAAAAAGCAAAATGGCTGTCTGAGGAGGCCTTACAAATAGCTGTGAAAAGAAGGGAAGTGAAAAGCAAAGGAGAAAAGGAAAGATATACCCATATGAATGCAGAGTTCCAAAGAATAGCAAGGAGAGATAAGAAAGCCTTCCTCACCAATCAATGCAAAGAAATAGAGGAAAGCAATAGAATGGGAAAGACTAGAGATCTCTTCAAGAAAATTAGAGAGACCAAGGGAATATTTCATGCAAAGATGGGCTCAATAAAGGACAGAAATGGTATGGACCTAACAGAAGCAGAAGATATTAACAAGAGGTGACAAGAATACACAGAAGAAGTATACAAAAAAGATCTTCATGACCCAGATAATCACGATGGTGGGATCACTCACCTAGAGCCAGACATCCTGAAATGTGAAGTCAAGTGGGCCTTAGGAAGCATCACTACGAATAAAGCTAGTGGAGGAGATGGAATTCCAGTTGAGCTATTTCAAATCTGAAAGATGATGCTGTGAAAGTGCTGCACTCAATATGCCAGCAAATTTGGAACACTCAGCAGTGGCCACAGGACTGGAAAAGGTCAGTTTTCATTCCAATCCCAAAGAAAGGCAATGCCAAAGAATGCTAAAACAGACTGATTACTAGAAGTGAAATTGAACTTGTAATTTTAAAATGCCCAGCAAACAAAGTCCAGGACTGGGTGGCTTCACAGGGGAATTCTACCTATCTTATAAAGAAGAACTAAGATCTATCCTCTCAAATTATTCCAAACATTGAAGAGGAGGTAACACTCCCAAATTCATTCTACTAGGCCACCATTACCCTGATACCAAAATTTAAGTAGTCTTTTTTTTTTTTTAGAGAAAATGGCAATCTGAGTAAAAATATAGAGAATAAAAGATCTAAAATTGGCAAAACAATATTTTAAAAGAAGAAAAAGTTGGAGGATTTATATTACTCATTTTAAAAGGTTTTTATAAACCTACAGTAATCAAACATTATTACTGGCATAAAGGCAGACATATAGTTCAATGGAATAAAATTGGAAAGTTCAGAAATAATATCTTACATTTATGATTAATTTCCAACAAAGATGCTAAAGCAACTCAATGGGGAAAGGATAGATTTTTGTTTGTTTGTTTTTTCAGAAAATGGTGCTGGAAAGAGTGACATCAGCAAAATGGCTTAATAAAATGTCCCTTGCCCGTATCCTCCCTCTATAACAATCTGGCATCCACCCACAGTCAAGTGCTTCTGTGGGAGCTCTGGGATCCAACACCATACGCCAAGGGAACTGAGAGGATATCTACCCATCTGTGTGTTGGGTAATAGGCATACAGACCTTGGTCCTGGTTGTAGACCCCGCAGGGGCCCATGAACTGGCACCAGTCATAGTTTTATAGGCCCTTGGAAAACACTGTCTTAGACAACCACACATGGAAAGGGAGCTTTCATAGAAGTCCATGAGTGCAGGAGCTATGTAGAGAAGTTCCTGCACACTGCTGGAGGAAAAAAAATGAGTTTGGATGCACTGGAGAAGTTGAAAGGAACAGTTTGACTTTACCTGTGCCACTTCTCTCCTAAGTCAGCCTGGTTTAGTGCCAAGAGAGACTTTCTCAGCTTGTGATTTCTCCCATGGGGGAATGTGAAACCATGTGAGTATATGTTCAGCTTCTCCAGCTGTGTGGAATGCTGCAAAAGAGGCTTATTTCTCTCTTACTGCAATCAGAGCAGAGTCATTAATTTGATGACTGCATGAAGAAAGAAGGAAGAAGCTAGCAGAGCAGCAGATAGAACTCTCAGAGAACATTAAAAGGGAACAGATCCTACTACATTGAAGACTTCATTAAGAAGTCTGACTATGAAACACTGATGAAACCTAACTTGCTGATCACCCCTTATGAAATACAGGCACCTCTAGCACTCCACAAGCCCTGTGTACGCAATCCCCCACCCTGTGGCCACTAAATCGTGTGGTCAATTCACTGTGTGCATCCCTGAGTGTGGCAAGTGAAAGCTGATAAGATTTAGGGAGAGACCACAAACTTCAGAATTACCACCACCCTTGAGAAAGCAAAGGGGAGATGTCAGCACTCAGCCTGATATGTCACAAAATTAAAAGAAAAAAATTTTTTAATTAAAATTAAAAATTAAAAAAATAAAATTAAAAGAAAGCATATATGCTCAATATGCTACAATGGAGGGAGCAAGAAGTATGGAGCAGACATATCCATAGAAGGTCTAAGAAAAATTCTCCATCATTAGCAGAGCAGATGGAAGGTATTTCTCTCACAAAGACAGTCATAAACACTGGAGAAGGTGACAACTACTTCATATGTGAGGATGGCAATACAAGACTTCAAGGAGCATGGTAAATAAAGGTAACATGACACCAGCAAAGGATCACAATTATCTTCCAGTAATGACATAAAAGACCTGGACATTGGTGATTTATTTGATAAAGAATTAAAAATAGCTGTTTTTGAGCTACAAGAAAACACACAGAGAGAATATAATGAAATCGGGAAAAGAGTACATGAACAAAATGAGAAGTTTAACAGAGCAAGAAGTAAGAAAGAAAAAGAACCAAACAGAAATTCTGGAGCTAAATAGTACACTGAATAAAATAAAAAATGTAATAAAGAGAATCAACATCAGAATAGATCAATCAGAGGAAAGAATCTTTAAGTTAGAAGACAGGACCTTTGAAACTATCCAGCCAGAGAATAATGAAAAGCAATGGAAAGAGTGAAGAAATACTATGTGATTGAGAGAAAATAATTTCTAAAAATCTGTATATTATTGGAGTCATGGGAGAAAAGAAGAAGGTAGCATAAAGCTTATTTAAAGAAAAAACAGCTGAAAACTTCCCAAATCTGGGGAGAGATTCGAACATCCAACTTCATGAAGCTCAACTGTCCCCAAACAAAATCAACTGAAAGAGATCTTCTTTAAGACACATTACAATAAAACTTCCAACAATCAAAGACAAAGACTCTTAAAAGCAGCAAGAGAGGACTTCCATAGTGATCCAGTGGTTGACTCCATGCTCCCACTGCAGGGGACAAGGGTTTTATCCTTTGTCAGGGAAGTTCCATATGCTGCACAATATGGCCAAATAAATAAATAAGTAAATAAAAAAGATGCACCTTGATTAAAAAAAAAAGGCAGCAAGACAAAAGAAGCTTGTAACTTACAAGAAAACCTTCATAAGCCTATCAAAGGATTTCTCAGTAGAACTTTACAGGCTAGGAGACTGTGCAATGATATATTAAAAGTGCTCAAAAGAGAAAAAAAAAAAAACCTGCCGACCATGAATACGCTATCTGGCAAAGGTGTCCTTCAGAAATGAGGGAGAGTTAAAAATTTTTCCCAAACAAAAACCAAGGGAATAATGTGATTTTTAAAATGAGCAGAAGAACTGAGTAGACATTTTTCCAAAGAAGAAATATGCATGGCCAACAGGTACATGATAAGTTATTCAACATCACCAATGATCAGGGAAATGCAAATCAAAACCACCATGAGATATTACCTTACACCTCACAATGGAAATAATTAAAAAGATAAGAGATTACAAGTGCTGGCAAAGATTTGGAGAAAAGATAAACTTTGTATACTGCTGGTGGGAATATAAATTGGTATGCATGCATGTGTGCTAAGTTGCTTCAGTAATGTTTGACTCTGTGATCCTATGGACTGTAGCCTTCCAAGCTCCTCTGTCCCTGGGATTCTCCTGGCAAGAATACTGGAGTGGGTTTCTATGCCCTCCTCCAGGGGATCTTCCTGACCCAGGCAACGAACCCACACATCTCTTACATATGCTGCATTGGCAGGCGGGTTCTTTATCACTAACACCACTTTGGGAAGCCCATAAATTGATATAGCATCATGGAAAATACAAAGGACAGTCCTAAAAAAAGTTAAAAATAGAACTACCATATGATCCATCAACCAACTTCTGGGTATACACCCAGAGAAAATTAAATTAGCATCTTGAAGAAACACCTGCACGCCTATGTTCATTGTAGCATTATTCATAGCAGCCAAGATATAGCAACAACCCTAGTGTCTGTGTATAGATGAATGGATAAAGAAGGTGTGGTGTGTGTACACATACACATACACACATATATATAATGGAATACATACACCTTAGTCCATGGGAAAGAATGAAATCATGCCATTTGTGACAACATGGATGAACCTTGAAGGCATTATGCTAAATGAAATGTCAGAGAGAGAAAGACAAATACTGCATGCTATCACTTATATGTGGAATCTAAAAAAATTGAACTAATAAAAACAAAGAGTAGAATGGTGCTTGGCAGAAGTTGGGAACAGGGGGAAATGGGGAAATGTTGGTCAAACGATATAAGGTTCCAGTTACAAGATGAATAAACTCTGGAGAGCTAACTATAGCATGGTGACTATAGTTAAATGATACTATCTTATATATTTGATCAGTGATCAATGCGAAGAAATAGAGGAAAACAATAGAATGGGAAAGACTAGAGATCTTTTTAAGAAAATTAGAGATACCAAGGGAATATTTCATGCAAAGATAGGCTCAATAAAGGACAGAAATGGTATGGACCTAACAGAAGCAGAAGATATTAAGAAGAGGTGACAAGAATACACAGAAGAGCTACACAAAAAAGATCTTCATAATCCAGATAACCACGATGGTGTGATCACTCACCTAGAGCCAGACATCATGGAATGCGAAGTCAAGTGGGCCTTAGGAAGCATCACTACCAACAAACCTAGTGGAGGAGATGGAATTCCAGTTGTGCTATTTCAAATCCTAAAAGATGATGCTGTGAAAGTGCTGCACTTAATATGCCAGCAAATCTGGAAAACTCAGCAGTGGCCACAGGACTGGAAAAGGTCAGTTTTCATTCCAATCCCAAAGAAAGGCAATGCCAAAGAATGTTCAAACTACTGCACAATTGCACTCATCTCACATGCTAGCAAAGTAATGCTCAAAATTCTCCAAGCCAGGCTTCAACAGTACATGAACTGTGAACATCCAGATGTTCAAGCCGGATTTAGAAAAGGCAGAGGAACCAGAGATCAAATTGCCAACATCCACTGGATCATTGAAAAAGCAAGAGAGTTCCAGAAAAACATCTATTTCTGCTTTATTGACTACACCAAAATCCTTTGACTGTGTGGATCACAACAAGCTGTTGAAAATTTTTCAGGACATGGGAATACCAGACCACCTGACCTGCCTCTTGAGACATCTGTATGCAGGTCAAGAAGCAACAGTTAGAACTGGACATGGAAAAACAGACTGGTTCCAAATCAGGAAAGGAGTACGTCAAGGCTATACGTTGTCACCCTGCTTATTTAACTTATATCCAGAGTACATTATGTGAAATCCTGGGCTGGATGAAGAACAAGCTGGAATCAAGATTGCCAGGAGAAATATTAATAACCTCAGATATGCAGATGACACCACCCTTATTTCAGAAAGCAAAGAAGAATTGAAGAGCCTCTTGATGAAAGTGAAAGAGGAGAGTGAAAAAGTTGGCTTAAAACTCAACGTTCAGAAAACTAAGATCATGCCATCCAGTCCCATCAGTTCATGGCAAATAGATGGAGAAACAGTGGAAACAGTGTCAGACTTTATTTTTTTTTGGGCTCCAAAATCACTGCACATGGTGATTGCAGCCATGAAATAAAAGACACTTGCTCCTTGGAAGAAAAGCTATGACCAACCTAGACATCATATTAAAAAGCAGAAACAGCACTTTACCAACAAAGGTCCACTTAGTCAAAGCTATGATTTTTCCAGTAGTCATATATGGATGTGAGAGTTGGACTATAATGAAAGCTGAGCACCAAAGAATTGATGCTTTTGAAATGTAGTATTGGAGAAGACTCTTGAGAGTCCCTTGGAGACTCAACCAAGTAAATCTTAAAGGAAATCAGTCCTGAATATTCATTGGAAGGACTGATGCTGAAGCTGAAACTCCAATACTTTGGCCACCTGATGCGAAGACCTGACTTATTGGAAAAGAATAAAGAGCTGATAGAAATTCTTAAAATAAGTAGCATATTAAAAAGGAGAGACATTACTTTGCCAACAAAGGTCCGTCTAGTCAAGGCTATGGTTTTTCCAGTAGTCATGTATGGATGTGAGAGTTGGACTGTGAAGAAAGCTGAGCGCCAAAGAATTGATGCTTTTGAAGTGTGGTGTTGGAGAAGACTCTTGAGAGTCCCTTGGACTGCAAGGAGATCCAACTAGTCCATTCTAAAGGAGATCAGTCCTGGGTGTTCTTTGGAAGGAATGATGTTAAAGCTGAAACTCCAGTACTTTGGCCACCTTATGTGAAGAGTTGACTCAATGGAAAAGACTCTGATGCTGGGCGGGATTGGGGGCAGGAGGAAAAGGGGACGACAGAGGATGAGATGGCTGGATGGCATCACTGACTCGATGGACATTTGTTTGGCTGAACTCCGGGAGTTGGTGATGGACAGGGAGACCTGGTGGAGAAGGCAATGGCACCCCACTCCAGTACTCTTGCCTGGAAAATCCCATGGGCAGAGGAGCCTGGTAGGCTGCAGACCATGGGGTCGATAAGAGTCGGACACGGCTGAGCAACTTCACTTTCACTTTTCACTTTCATGCATTGGAGAAGGCAATGGCAACCCACTCCAGTACTCTTGCCTGGAGAATCCCAGGGACAGAGGAGCCTAGTGGGCTCCCGTCTATGGGTTCGCACAGAGTTGGACATGACTGAAGCGATGCAGCAGCAGCAGCAGCAGCAGCAGCAGCAGCAGCAGGGGGACCTGGCGTGCTGCAATTCATGGGTCGCAGAGTTGGACACGACTGAGTGACTGAACTGAACTGACCTAATGCTGGGAAAGATTGAGGGTGGGAGGAGAGGGGGACAACAGAGGATGAGATGGTTTGATGGCATCACTGACCCAATGGACATGAGTTTGGGTAAACTCCAGGAGTTGGTGATGGACAGAGAGGCCTGGCGTGCTGTGGTTCATGGGGTGGCAAAGAGTCAGACACCACTGAGTGACTGAACTGAACTGAGCTGTAAGTTAATGATGGCTCAAGAAAGCTATGGGAATGTTGTGGAAGGAAGCAGGCTTGCCTGACTATAAACCCATAAATAAAAGCATGAGATATTCCCAAGTCCATTAATGAAAGAAAAATGTCACCACCCTTCTACTGATATGATAATTTTAGTCTGACCTCGTAGGATCAGACACTCTCCTGCCTGATACGGCAAATGAGTAATTAGTGATGTAAGCTTCATGTCTGCTCAAAGAAGCTGATATTTTCCCCTTCCCCTTTCCTTATAAAACTATAGCCCACTTAATTCTCTGGGCATAGCTCCCTCACCTGCCTGCTTGCTTCTCTTAAAAGCATCCTATATTAATAAATCTATTTCTTGCCTCTCACTGAATTCCTTCTGCACTGAGACACAAAGAACATGAACCTCAGTAAGTCCAGCCACTAGGTGAGTGATTCTAATTAAAAGATTGTGTTCTGAGTCCCAAGCAGGGTTTTTGCTGTAGTCCTAGAATATGGGTTCAAGTCCCAATCTGAGGTAAATGGTTTCAATACCATCTCCTACAGAACATTGCTGTAATTTGGGAAGACTAAAACACAGTTGCCTATTGGGAAAAAATGGTCCTGAAATACACAGCCTGAAATAAAAAGGGCTGAGCTGCTTTCCTTCCAGACAGATTCCAAAAAAATAATGCCTAAATTAAAGCCTGTGGTCATAACCTCTCTACCATTAGTGCCTGCTAATGAGGCATCACTCCAGAATAGGTTGACTGTACAGAGAGACATTTAAAAGGTTTTACAAATGAACAGGGAATGCAAGCCACTTTACTTACTGACCTCACATTCTGGGACCAAAAGGATAAGCATACTTGTGTGAGCTTTTCTTTCTTTCTTTCTTTTTTCAATTTCAGGACTCTGTGAGATTTCTGAAGCTGCCTGATGACCCTGGGAAATATAAACACTCCTTTCTCCTAGTCTTGATTGGTGTCCTTGGGGGAAAGAAAAACATCCTCCCTATTTTCAGAGTGAAAAGGACTATATCAGGAAAAGCTTCAGAATGTGAATTATTATGTCAGTCTTCAGGTACCATATACAGTGTTTGCACTATGTACCAGACTCTGTGCCAGATGTGCCACCAAATTCTGTCACTATCCTACCAGACTTGAAGTGTAACTCATATGATGCCTGTTTAAATAAGGAGCTATGACTCAGAGAGGTCAGATAACTACTAGTTAAGGCATGCCACTCAGAACCTGGTCAGTCTATGGTTTGCTGTGCTACATGTTACAAATTATTATTCAAATGTTAATTTTTAAATTTGTCTCTAGGGAAAGGCCCATACAGGAATATTCTCATAAATATGTTAGTTATTTCTCATAAAGAGTAGATTCAATTCAGGAGTTAAGGAAAATGGTAATTATCTTGTTTTATTGTTACACAGAAAAGTTATTTTTGTCATTATTATTACTCTAAAATATTTTCTTTGTGCACCTGCCAAGCTCAGTGTTAGGCCCTCTCCCATTGTTATCCCAGTAGGCTTCAGAACATTCCTTCAGGGCAATGATTATCATTCTCAGTTTACAGTGAGGAAATTATGATGCTGCCTGTTTAATGGCCTGCCACATTGTTGTGGTATGCCAGAGCTGGCTCACACTGGCTCTTGAGAGCTGATTGTATGCATCTCTCCCTTGAAATTGTCTATTTTCATGGACTATTTCCACCTCGGAAACCAGAAAACTGTAAAACATGTACTCTCAGGCCTCTCCTTCTTCCCTTGCTGGTTTTTAAACATTTACCAGCATATCACTGACCAAGTTAAGTTCCAACTTTAGTTTTTTCAGCTATTAACTATATGATCTCAGATAAATTGCTTATCTTCTCTGAGCTTCACTTTCCTAATATTTCAAATCAGTAATTAATTGTATTGCCTATATCATTATGTGGATTTAACAGTTTGTATTCCCTTGGACTTGGCAGTAAATTAAGCCAGTTCCCAAATATAGTTAACATCCTATAAATAGCCATTTTTCAACTTTCTGCAGAAAAATCTCCCATGAAAAAGTTTGATAAAAGACTTTGTGCATTCAGTGGATGTAACATGCTAAAACCATCAGGAAGAGACTATACTATAGAGGAGGAGCACCTAAAGCACTCATTTGCCAAATATCTGTCAGAACAACTTTCTTTAATATGCATATTAACAGTATGTAAAAGTGTTAGTTGCTCAGTTGTGTCTGACTCTTTGCAACCCCATGGACTGTATATAGTCTTGGTTCATGGAATTCTCTAGGCAAGAATACTGGAGTAGGTTGCCATTTCCTTCTCCAGGGGATCTTCCCGACCCTGGGATCAAAGCCAGGTCTCCCGCACTGCAGGCAGATTCTTTACCATCTGAGCCACCAGGGACCTCACTAATCTCCTCCTTCCTGAGTTGGTCTAGGAAAAGCCAATGAAGTGCCCCTTTTCACAAAATATTAGAATGACTTGGGGCCGTCTGAATGACCATTGAATTAGAACAAAATTAAAATCATTCTTATTTTCTTATAGGGACAATTAACAATCTCAGACAAAATACTCCAAAATGATAAGTTACAGTGTTATTTACCATAGCATTTTGAGTTCTTTTCAATAGGCCTTGGTCTCTGCCATAATTCCAGAAATATAACTTTGTGGCCTACATTTTAATTACAATGTTGTATACTGGAGGCTGCCTAAAGTAGCAAAGAATTAAGAATTTTTCCTCATTTTTGAAATTGTTCTTATTTTCTATAAGTCATTTATTCACTTAAGGATTTGGAAATAAATTTTATTTTTTACATAAATAAATGTGTAAGTATTCACTAAGCATCTCTGATGTATCCAGATATGTTCAAATAGAATAATTAGGATGTATACACATAAGCAGACACACACACACACACACATAAACTGACACATAAACTGAATTATATTAGATGCTTTGCTGGCAAAGGGGTTTTAATAAAACCTTTGTAATGAAGGAATTTATTGCAGCATTCATTATAACTATAAAAATTGAAAACAAAAACTACAGCCTAAGAATTATGTGAGTCTAAGGAATCCAGACACATCCTGGGTCAGTCCTGTGGTTATTCTAGAGCCTGATCCAGGGAATCAGAGTGCTCTCTGCCAAGGAAATAGAGAAAACTTTATCAAACCCACATTCCTACTCTAGAATCCAGGAGCTCTCATCAACTTTTTCTTTGAGTCACAAACAACTAGAGGTAACACCCCAAGGCTCTGACGTTTTCAATCTCTGTGACCTTTAACAAGACATTCAATCACTCTAAGCCTATTTCTTCATCTGTCGTGTGGGGGGAACACCTGCCTTGCAGATTGGTTCTGAAGACTTCATGGGGTAATATACATAAATTATTTGACATGGTGGAGGAAGGGCGCCAATAAACAACATAATTCCCTCTTCTCTTTCTCTTATGGCATATTCTATCCCTTGGCTTCAGCTATGAGCTCAGATTCATTATTCCTTGAAGCTTATCTCATCTCAAATCACTGCTGCTTCAAGTTTCCTTGATATGACTACTCAGCTTCTAAAAACAGAAGAAAGATGTTTGTTAACCCAAAGGCAAAGTTTCTGGTCACAGCTTCAGTTTAGAAGGCAATTTCCTGATTATATGGTTCCCCACAATTTACCACATCTCTTTCCAGTTAAAATCTATGAACATTTACTGTGTGTCCACCATAAGCTGAGTCTTGTGCCCTTCCTTATCTCCTACATTTCCTGCAGGTCAGCAACTCAGTGTCCCTACTCCCTCCTCCATAGCAGCCTCTAGATCTTCTAGACTCTATCTCCTCCCCTAATACTTTACACAAGCAAGATAATTTCTCTCTCTCTCTCAGAACTCTGATCTGTATTCTCACTCCAAGAAACTAGATCACAAAGAGCCCTCCTCAGATGCTCACTTCTTTATACTTCTCAGGAAGGTATAGATAACAATTATTTTGTGTTCTCAGAAAGACTTTAAAATATCCATTTCTTCCTCTGTTACAGCAGGCCTCAGTGCTGAATGTATCGACAGTGGGCCACAGGCTCTGGGGAGTGTGTGTGGGATGAGGAGCTCCTGAAAGCGTAAAGAGGAAATGACCTGAAAACCAAGGAAGCCTGGATCAGTGAGAAAAAAGGGAAAGAATTCCCTCCTCCACAGTAAATCTTCACTTGATGCCAGCCCCTGTATGCCAGCTGTTGTACTACTATTGTACTTTTCAAGGCACTGTACTATAAGATTAAAAATGTTTATTTTTTGTGTTTGTTTTTATGTACATATTATTTGTGTGAAAAGTATTATAAACCCATTATAGTACACTACTGTATAGCTGATTGTGTTAATTGAGTATTTAGGCTAACTTTGTTGGATTTGCGAACAAATTGGACTTATGAGTATGCTCTCAGAGCAGAACTCATTCGTCTGTAGGGGATTTAGTGTAATAAAGTTAGGGACAGTGCACTCCATGTGGGCCTTAGCATCTAAAAATCTTGAGTTAGACTTCAGATTCTCCCTTATCCTAGCTGTGTGACACTGGGCTATTGCCTAACTTCCCTGGCTCTTAATCTCAACTGTGGTCATGGGAAGAACATTTTTCTAGAAGAGCTATCATAACTATTAAAAGAGAGAAGGTATATAGTTAGTATAATGTACATACTAGCTTGGGCTTCCCAGGTGGCTCAGTGGTAAAGAATCCACCTGCCAATGCAGGAGATGCAGACCCCTGGAGAAGGAAATGGCAACCCACTCCAGTATTCTTGCCTGGAGAATCCCATGGGCAGAGAAACCTGGCAGGCTACACTCCATAGGGTCACAAAGAGTTGAACACGACTGAGCACGCATACACATGCACGCACATACTAGCTTACTATTACTTGTACTGAATCTTAATTTCACTTTAAAATATTTCATAACATTATTTTGTGTTCTTAATTTTTAATCTCAGAGATATATTTCACTTTCAAAGATTTTTTATTTCAAAAATGAAAACATTTAATAAAAGTACAGATTGTGCACAGATAAAGCAAAAACCACTAAGAGTGACACTTGAATGATTGAGATAAAAGAAAAGCTGAAGTAAATCATTACATGTACTATAAATATTAGCTTCAGTGTGGAATGCCAAAGATAATGGGCATTTCTTTGCTCTTAAAAACTCACAGCTGATTAAAAAGAATAATTTGCTTGATACCTGTACTTAAGAGTAAACTATGTGGTGCCTACATCCTTAAGAACTTCTGAACTGTGTCCTTACTGGGTGAATGATTTTCTTATCAATGTTACTAAAAAAAAAAAAAGAAAAACTAGTTCAAAATTTAGTGTAGCTTAACAGAACTTAGTGAACTGGATGCTAGAGTTACAAAGACCAACTAAATTTTACCCTTGCCCTCAAGGATCTCATAATCAAGTAGGGGAAACAAACACCTATAATCAATGAGTATTTATTGAGTGAATACAATGTCAGGAACTGTTCTATAATCAATATCACACAGCTAGTTAGCTAGTGGTAGTGCTAAAGTCAATTTTCAATTCTGGGTCTCTTCACTCCAACCTGCAGTATGTTTTCATTTCTAGCCTCCAAAAGATGTCCCATGGCTCTTTTGGTTCTACTTAAAATTTGTTGATGTCTCTAAAGAAACTTCCTGGCACCTCTCACAGGGGAACCCTGGAGATGAAAGATTGGGCCAGCTGTAAGTGGCTGAAGGCACCAAGCCAGGCCTTTCATTGCCCCTTTACAAAATAACAACTGTTTCTGAGAAACTGTTCTCTTAGCATTGGACCCCACTGAGATGGCAGAAACAAAGAGGCAACTGGAGGTTTACAGCTCTTTATACTTGGTAAAATCCCTTCTACAGAAGGGCCCACTATTGTAGCTCTCACTTTCCAAGCTCTCCACTCATTCCTACTGTAAACAAAAAGAACAAAGAGTGTTGCTTGTCATCTCGTTATGCAGAGGGTTAAGTTGCAACCCACTGCAGTAGCCCACTGACAATGTACACTTAGGAGAATACAGGATGGGAAAAAAGGATGAAATATTCTGTGCTTTGGATATATGGGCCCCACATAGTTAACATGCATAACTAAGGAAGAATTTCAATGATCCTAGATTCTTGCATCTTTTCATACATAGAAAAGCATTAGCTGCATTAACTTGAAGTATGTTCTTTGTAATTAGAAGTCATTTTTTACCAAGATGTATGCTTGACTACAGGCATTTTCCAGCCAAAAAAAATTCATATATATCCTGGCTCCTCCCCTACTTCTTCAGAGCAGCTCCTCAGAGCTATCTGAGAAGCTGTGTCTGGGGCTATAGTCCTCAGTAAGGTCCCTGAATAAAACTCAACTCACAACTTCTACATTGTGCATTTTTCTTTAAGTTGACACTAATATAAAACACACTACTTATCTGTGTTTTGACTAAGAGTGACCTGGTTCTTTATGGAGAAGCTAAGCCTTGCTGTATGCCTGGAGTTTTACAGACATGAGTCCTTTTGGAAACAGGATGACTGTCTCATTGGGAAATTATACCTGCCACTACATATGAAATAATTGTTGCCATAATGAGTGGAAAAAGGATCACCTTTAGTGTCCACATATTTAGTGTAAGTCTCAGTTCCACCATTCACTATTTAGTTATTTACCCTCTCAGCAACACTGAGAAAACCCCATTGAGAAAAAAATATGTATATGCTATAAATATATGTATAATTATATATAATAAATGATATGTTAATTTGCATGGCACAGAGTAGATCATCAAAAATGTTAAGATTTGTTAATCTGTTTATGTTTCTCCCCCAACTACTCTTAACATTTTGATGGAAGGATTTCTATATAATTCATATCTGCACCTTCACACCTAGCACAGCACCTAATATGTACTTCCTGTCAGTGTATTCTAGTTGATCAAATACAAAAAGGATCTCTTCCTCTGCAAGATAATATGATTCCATTAGAAAATTCCTTTCAAAACTTGTATCCAACGCTTCTATGAAAACTAACTAACCCACCAAACAGAAAACTTTTAACTTGGTTATTTTTACTTGAGGCTTTGATTTGGATGTTGCTAGACGTGGGCCAGATTTGTCTCTTTCCAATGGCACCCCACTCCAGTACTCTTGTCTGGAAAATCCCATGGACAGAGGAGCCTGGTAGGCTGCAGTCCATGGGGTCGCCAAAAGTCGGACACGACTGAGCGACTTTACTTTCACTTTTTACTTTTATGCATTGGAGAAGGAAATGGCAACCCACTCCAGTGTTCTTGCCTGGAGAATCCCAGGGATGGGGGAGCCTGGTGGGCTGCCGTCTATGGGGTCGCACAGAGTCGGACACGACTGAATCGACTTAGCAGTAGCAGCAGCAGTATTCTACACTAGGCTGGGTGATAAACACATCCAGTAGTTAAGCTATATAAAGGCAACTATGATGACAATATCATACCCCAAAATGTCACAGAATCCCTTGTGAAGGTGAAGATTTTATCAAAATGGCTGCATGGGGTGATGGCAAAACAGACTATCCTCAGAACTGAGTAATTCCATGAAGTTTTATGCATGCTGACGGAACTGAGGCTCCAACTGTTTAAACAGTTTGTCCAGCTATTTACACAGCTACTAACTGCTAGGAATGTAACTGGAATGCAGATCAGTATTATGATAAAACTCAAGACCATTCATTATATCCTGTGGAAGAAGAAAAAATCAACACAGTCAACACCATCCAGGGATGTAGTGTTTTTAAGGAGGGGAGGGCCTTATTTAAGTTGCAAACCTCTATACACCACCAAAAATATCATAACAAAAAAACTACTCAATGAAATAACTCTTTAGATAAGTCATGGTGGTGGTGCAAGGAGCACAGGCTGGGGAGCCAGAAAAACTTGAAATCAAATTCCAACTACCTTCTAATCTTTGGTCTCCTTTTATATAATTAGCAATAATAGCAAAATGTTATGATAATTAATGATGAAGTGGTTAGCACAGGACCTGGCACATGGATTGTCCTCAATCAATGTTGGATGACTTAAATCCTTCCCTTTCCTTCTATCTAGCCAATGTTAAGCATTGAACCCTTGACCACAGATTTAATTTCTCCAACAAAAGCAAGTTTTGTGGCATTTTTGTCTGTCTCCTTTGTGGTGAAGTTAAAGAATGGGAGTTAAAGTTCAAAGCCGTTGGCAAATAATACTCAAGCAACATTATCAAATTATTTAATAATTATTGCAAATCCAGACATTGGAATGCCAAGGTTTTAAAAATGATTTTACTCTTCTTAAATTATGCATTCTTTCAATACTCTTCTAATAGGTGAATATTAATATGGCTATGTTGAGTTTTGCAAATAAAATACCATTGACATTTTGATTGGGATTATTGTGAAGTTTATAACCCTTGTGCTCTGGAAATAAGGTTTTGTCTACCATTATTATTAGATCACCCACCTATCCTGTAACTCCCCTCCTGTGTTAGCAAGTCTTTCTCTTCCTTTCCCTTCCCTTTTTAAAATTAACTTTTATTGGAGTAGAGTTGCTTTACAATGTGTTAGTTTCTTCCCCTTGCCTTTGGCACAGACATTTGTAAAGATTGGAAGCCATAACGGGTTGTGAAAGAGTTGAACTTTTATATTATAACGAATTATACAAAAGGACACATAGATGAGACATGGGAACCCTGCCTGATGACTATGAGGGATCCTTGGCTAGAACCTGGAGACTTTATAATCTGAGATTATAATCTGTGATTCTTTCCCTATCACCCCAGTCACCACCTCCATCATCCTTAGCTCTGCAAAACTGATAAACTGTCTCTCCATTTATCATTCAAACCTTGTTTCAAAACTCTCAATTTTATCACTTCTCTTTAACTACTGTGAATGCCATCATTTTCTATTATGTTTTGTATGTGGTTCTTGCTGATACACATAAAAGTTATTGATAGTTTAAATAGTTGCTGTTTATTCTAGCCTTTTATAGAATACATATGTACCAAGGCATTTTGTGTTGTTTTTAATGTGTTTTCCAATAATACACTCTTATCATCCTTAAGCAATGATTATTTTTTCTCTATCCTGAAAGTTATAGGTTTCATTTCTTTTTAATATCTTTTCATGGTGGAGAGAATTTCTAAAGCAATATTAGGTAGTGGAGATACTGAGCATATTTGTCTTGGTCCTAATTTTAATGGAATTTCCTCCAGTGGTGGTTATAAAATCATTTTGTGTCTTTTTACAGAAAAAAAAAAAAACTCACGTCAATGTAGCCTTCTACAAATATACTTTTAAAGTACACAGTGTTTTTTTTTTTTTAATGCGAATAGGTGCTGAATTATTTTTGATTGCCTTTGGAAAATCTATTGTGTACTTAAAATAATTTAAATCTGTATAATACAGTCTTCAAATCTAGTTGCACAATAAATATTTCAGTTTGTTCAAATCATCTTTTATTCTTACTCCATTTAATATTTGTTTTCATATACAACCCACATCTCTTTAACATTATTCTTAGATATTTTATTTTTATTGCTAGTGTCACTAAGTCATTATTTATGGTATATTGGGAAATAGCAATCTGGGAGTCGTGTGTACAGATGATTTGCCAAGCACTTTGACTAAGAGATTTATTTCTCCATTAACTCTCGTTTTCCTCAGTATACCATCAAATTGCTTATAAATAATGAATTACTTAACCAGTGTTATGCTTTTTAGTACATATTTTAATTTTGTGGGGAAACCTATATGGACTGTTTATGCTCTCCCCCCCAAATCCCCATTGCTTATGTTTTACTTTAAAAATTAATATGTTTTAATAAAAAAATGAACTAAAATATTCAAGACAAAAACTATATATTGCATATTTGCTTAAAATGTAAAATATAAAAATATTCACCCATTATAAAAAAACAAAAAATGATTGAATGCAAACATATGAAGATGTTATGAATGGTTGCTTTGCTTTTTCCCCATTTCTACATATATTAATGACTTTCTATTCTCATAACTAAAAAATACCACTAAAATAATATTACTAAAGTTAGTCAAACAAATAAAAAGTATCTTTTGCCACTCATTAATCTGGCAGACTGAAACAGAAAAAAGTTAATATATAATGTTTTGGACTACATATATCAATCATTCTAACAAACTTTACTTCCAGTGATCTTTATTGGATCAAGCTCCAGTCAGTGAAATTTCAAGCTTTTACTAGCTGTATGTGATAAGCAGCAAATGAAGTCTAGAACATGAACAGGAATGTGACAAAGTCTTCATTTCTATTTGTTTACCTCCATCCCTCAAAATGGACTTCAGCTGTGATAGTTTTTCTCAGAACTCTCAGTATATCACTTGAAATGTGTGATGAAGAAAACACAAATCTGGAAGAGCATATATGGATTCAAATATGTACTTACCCATTTCTTAACCTTGGAGCAGTACCTTGCTGAGCCTCATTTTCTTCTTCTTCATCTGTAAAATGGGGCCAATAATAATTATTAGAGAAACAATGTAATCAGGACCTAGGGAGCATACTTGTTTATCAATACTACCCTTGACTATTCTTGAATTGAAAATATCGAGTAACACAAAACATCCATATTTGGCAAGGACATCATTTTCATACTTACAAATGAACAAGAGAGTAACTGGAAATTCACACATAAAGGACAAACACATCCATTATCATGATCTCTCACAGAAATACCATACATAAAATCATCATTTTTTTTTCCTCACTGATCCATTTCATACTGGGAATGGAAGGAAAGACAACTAAGAATGATACCTTCCCTCTAGAGAGTTAAAAGATGGAAGAAGTAAGCATACAGAGCACAAGTGTAGGGAATTGTCTTAGGTGGGAGAAAGGAAATCTCTTCCACTGTACTTGAATTCCTTTCAAGTACAAGGATGGATGTTGTGATCTATTTCAAAATAGAATTCTTTACCCCACCCCCCTCCAGATAGGGTTACATCCCTTTCCAACATGACTTTGAAGCTCCTCACATCAAGAGGTGTAGTCTTTTTCTCCGTACTTGAATTGGGGCTGGTCTTGTAGCTTGGTTTGACTAATAAAGTGCTGAGTAAATGGTATTGTGCCAATTCTGAGTATTGTTGTTCAGTCACTCAGTCGTGTCCAACTCTTTGCAACCCCATGGACTACAGCATTCCAGGCCTCCTGTCCTTCACCATCTCCCAGAGCCTGCTCATACTCCTGTCCATTGAGCTGGTGATGTCATGCAACCATCTCATCCTCTGTTGTCCCCTTCTCCTCCTGCCTTCAATCTTTTCCAGCATCAGGATCTTTTCTAATGAGTCAGCTCTTCACATCAGGTGGCCAAAGTATTGGAGCTTCAGCTTCAGCATCAGTCCTTCCAATGAATATTCAGGGTTGATTTCCTTTAGGATTGACTGCTTTGATCTCCTTGCAATCCAAGGGACTCTCAAGAGTCTTCGCCAACACCACAGTTCAAAAGCATCAATTCTTTGGTGCACAGCTTTCTTTAGAGTCCACCTGTCACATCCATACATGACTACTAGAAAATCCATAGCTTTGACTATATGGACCTTTCTCAGCAAAGTACTGTCTCTGCTTTTTAATATGCTGTCTGGGTTGGTCATAGCTTTTCTTCCAAGGAGCAAGCGTTGTTTAATTTCATGACTGCAGTAACCATCTGCAGTGATTTTTGGAGCCCAAGAAAATAAAGTCTGTCACTGTTTCCATTGTTTCCCCATCTATCTGCCATGAGGTGAAGGGACCAGATGCCATGATCTTCATTTTTTGAATATTAAGTTTTACACCAACTTTTTCACTCTCCTCTTTCACTTTAATCAAGAGGCTCTTTAGTTCCTCTTTCACTTTCATCAAGAGTCTCTTTAGTTCCTCTTCACTTTCTGCCATAAGGGTGATGTCATCTGCATATCTGAGGTTATTGATATTTCTCCCAGCAATCTTGATTCCAGCTTGTGCTTCATCCAGCCCAGCATTTCGCATGATGTACTCTGGATATAAGTTAAATAAGCAGGGTGACAATATACAGACTTGATGTACTTCTTTCCCAAGTTTGAACTAGTCAATTGTTCCATGTCTAGTTCTCACTGTTGCTTCTTGACCTGCATAAAGGTTTCTCAGGAGGCAGGTAAGGTGGTCTCGTATTCCCATCTCTGTAAGAAGTGGAGGTGATACAAGATGGTGGAACAGAAGGATGTGCGCTCATGTTCTCTGACAAGGACACCAAAATCTCAACTAGCTGCTGAACAACCATCAATAGGAAAATGTTGGATCCCACCAAAAAAAGATATCCCATGTCCAAAGGTAAAGGAGAAGCTCCAACAAGATGGTAGGAGGGGCACAATTGCATTTAGAATCAAACCTCATACCTGCCAGAGATGCTTGGAGGGTGCAAACAAAACCTCATGCACACCAGGACCCAGGGAAAGGAGCAGTGACCCCCACAAGAGTCTGAGCTAGACCTGCCTTTGAGTGTTTGAATGTCTCCTGTGGAGGCATGGGTCAGCAATTCTTGTGTACTTCAGCTTTCACTCTTGGATCCCTGCTCAGTTTCCATGTGAATGATCCTGGGCCAGTTGACTGAAGGATGAGAGACCACAAGTAGCAGAAATAAACAACTCATGGCATCTGGGGCCATCTTAAAAAATCCATTCCATGGTTTATCTGACAGTTCACCACAGGAATATGAATGGGTCCAACTGAGACTAGATTATTTGAGCTAAGCCTTAATTGCTCAACCAGAGTAAGAAGAGCTAAATAAATGGGTGTCATTTTAAGCCACTAAGTATAGGGGTTATTTATTATACAGCAATAACCAACTGATAGAAGAGTGAATGTGGCAAAGTTTTTAGGTTTGGTTATGAGAAAATGAAAAGAATTCTACCTGATAGAGTGAAAACTCTGGTTATGATAGCTGGAGGGTTTGGCTAATTCTCTCTGTGAAATTCAAGTATAAAGCTGGAAAAAGTTGTCAAAAGCAGCAATAGTAAGTGCCAGACAATTAGCTTTGCTGATCATAATGTAAGTGCCTGACATTAAGCTTTTGATTGCTACAGCATCTATTTCCAACATCCATCTCCAACAAGCACATTGCCCAACACACAACTAGAGAAGGAGCCAGGCTGCCCCACCCATTTTAGAAATCCCTGGTTGACCTAGATTACTGACCATTTGAGTGATCCTGCTTCCCTTCCCACACTTTAATTCCTACTCTCCTAAGTTCACCCATAAAGAGTGAACATACAAAACCCTAGATGCCTCAAACTCAACCCCAAATAAAGGCACAACTTCAGGTTCAGGCTTTCTCTCTCTCTGTCTCTCCCAATGACCTCCCTGTGAGGCCCTGGGTATGCCATGTACTCTCCAGGACTTGTAAATAATAAACCTTGTATTTTTCAAAGTTTCTTGATGGTTGTTGCTGAGGTGTCATGTTATCACATCATATCATTAATAATAAAAATCATAAGGGCCAGTTCAGCCACAACATTAGCTATGGTTGGGGAAATTTCTGTGGGGGTGTCCCACAATTATCAGGGGTCCAGATGACTGCCTCTAGGCATTTGTACCCAAGAACATCACTATTGATAGGCTGAAATCAATACAAAACAAGCAACCATTTTATGTCTATGAAAGTCCACTGAAGCCAAAGAACTTACTGAAGCACAGTTAGCCTTGCAAAACTACTAGAGACGTGTGCAGGAATAAGTCTGTGGCCTTGCATGAGGCTGTTCCCATCAAGCACACCCTTCATTCCCCTTCAGCTATGAAGGTGAGAAGAATAGTTTTACCAAACTATGGGCTGGCCCCCCAAATTAGCAGCTTAACTCTGAGAGGAAGTAAATTCCATTTGGGTCAGATAGTGAAAGACTGTTAGCTAATACTTATAAACTCATTAGGAAACAAATGGTAAAATCTGTTCATTTGTTAGCCCACGTTTGAGGTTCCAGTGGGACAAGCAGTGAACCATGCAAGAATTTGATGGGGAGAGCTTGAAAATGAAAGCACCATACTAGAGTTCTACATATCTCTGACTGACTGGGAAAATATGCATTCTTATGAAAGAGATCCAAGAGAAGCAAAGAAAAAGTAAAACTGAAAGTAGACTTGAGAACTGACTGAAATGTTGATTGTGCTTCCCAGATCAGCTGAGGGTGGGAGTCTTACAGGCTCAAGATATTTGAGAACAACCTCTTTCCAAATCATTGCCCAATCACTAAGCTATGTAGACACAAGGAAAAATAGGAAGTCAGAATAAAAAATTAAAATTAAAAAAATGAACAGAAATCTCATTGGCTGCTTACCATGGAGTAAGAAATTACAATGCTAACTCTCTAGAGAGAAAAAAAAAAAAAAACAAACTCATAAAGTTAAAACCAAATCCAGAATTGCTACAATATATTATCTAAAATATCCAGTTTACAACCCAAGCTTTTTTTCTCTTCATATTTAAGGACTCATCTGATACCTTATTCTAATATTAACAAATGCAATTTATAAATTTATTTATTAATTGAAGGTTAATTGCTTTACAGAATTTTGTTGTTTTCTGTCAAACCTCAGTATGAATCAGCCATAGGTATGCATATATCCCCCCCTCCTTGAATCTTCCTCCCATCCACCTCCCCATCTCACCCTTCTAGGTTGATACAGAGCCCCCCTTTTTGAGTTTCCTGAGACATACAGCAAATTCCCATTGGCTGTCTATTTTACATATGGTAATGTAAGTTTCCATGTTACTCTCTCCATATATCTCCCCCTCTCCCCACCTCTCCCCATGCCGATAAGTCTGTTCTCTATGTGTTTTTTTCCACTGCTGCCCTGCAAATAAATTCTTCAGTACCATCTTTCTGAATTCCAGATATATGTTTAGTATACGATACTCATCTTTCTTTTTCTGACTTACTTTACTTTGTATAACAAGCTCTAGTTTCCATCCACCTCATTAGAACTGACTCAAATGCATTCCTTTTTATGGCTGAGTAATATTCCATTGTGGATATGTACCACAACTTCTTTACCCATTCATCTGTCAATTGACATCTAGGTTGCTTCCAAGTTCTACCCACTGTAAACAGTGCTGCAATGAACAATGGGATACATGTGTTTTCTTTCAACCTTGGTTTCCTCAGGCTATGTACCTAGGAGTGGGACTGCTGGGTCATATGGTGGTTTTATTCCTAGCCTTTTGAGGAAATCTCCATACAGTCTTCCATAATGGTTGCATCGATTTACATTCCCACCAACAGTGAAAGAGGGTTCCCTTTTCTTCATACCCTCTCTAGCATTTATTATGTAGACTTGATGATGGCCATTCTTACTTTGTGAGGTGATATCTCATTGTAGTTTCGATTTGCATTTCTCTAATAATGAGCGATTTTGAGAGTCTTTTCATGTGTTTCTTAGCAATGTTTTCTTTGGAGAAATGTCTGTTTAGGTCTTTTCCCCACATTTTTATTGGGTTATTTGTTTTTTTCTGGTATTGGCTTCTATGAGCTGCTTGTATATTTTGGAAATTAATCCTTTGTCAGTTGTTTCATTTGCTATTTTCTCCCATTCTAAGGGTTGTCTTTTCACCATGCTTATACTTTCCTTTGCTGTGCAAAAGCTTTTAGGTTTAATAAGGTCCCACTTGTTTAGTTTTTATTTCCATTATTCTAGGAGGTGGGTCATAGAGGATCTTGCTTTGATTTATGTCATCAAGTGTTCTGCCTATGTGTTCTAAGAGTTTTATAGTTTCTGGTCTTACATTTAGGGCTTTAATCCATTTTGAGTTTATCTTTGCGTATGGTATTAGGAAGTGTTCTAATTTTATTCTTTTACATGTAGCTGTCCAGCTTTCCCAGCACGATTTATTGAAGAGGCTGTCTTTGCCCCATTGTATATTCTTGCCTCCTTTGTCAAAAATAAGGTACCCATAGGTGCATGGGTTTATTTCTGGGCTTTCTGTCTTGTTCCATTGGTCTATATTTCGGTTTCTGTGACAGTACCATACTGTCTTGATGACCGTAGCTTTGTAGTATAATGTGAAGTCAGGAAATTCCTGAAATTAATCCCTTCAGCTCCATTCTTCTTTCTCAAGACTGCTTTGGCTATTTGGAGTCTTTTCTGTTTCCATATGAATTGTGAAATTCTTTGTTCTACTTCTGTGAAAAAAACCATTGGTAATTTGATAGGGATCACATTGAATCTGTAGATTGTGTTTGGTAGTATAGTCATTTTCAGAATATTGATTCTTCCTACTCAGGAACATGGACTATCTCTCCACTGTTTATATCATCTTTGATTTCTTTCTTATAGTTTTCTGTATACAGCTCTTTTGTCTCGTTAGGTAAGTTTACTCCAAGATATTTTATCTTTTTTGTTCCAATGGTGAATGGGATTGATTCTTAATTTCTGTTTCTGATTTTCCATTGTTAATATATAAGAATCCAAGTGATCTCTGTATATTGATTTTGTATCCTGCAACTTTGCTAAACTCACTGATTAGCTGTAGTAAATTTCTGATACTGTCTCCAGGGCTTTCTTTTCATTTTTTGGTTTTGAGCTAATATATAATTTTTAATTTATATTTTACTTGGAGGCTAATTACTTTAAAATATTGTAGTGGTTTTGCCATACATTGACATGAATCACCCATGGGTGTACATGTGTTCCCCATCCTGAACCCCTCTCCCACCTCGCTCCCTATCCCATCCCTCTGGGTCATCCCAGTGCACCAGCCCTGAGCACCCTGTCTCATGCATTGAACCTAGACTGGTGATCTCTTTCACATATGATAATATACATGTTTCAATGTTATTCTCTCAAATCATCCCACCACCTTCTCCCACAGAGTCCAAAAGACTGTTCTATACATCAGTGTCTCTTTTGCTGTCTCGCATATAGGGTTATCATTACCATCTTTCTAAGTTCCATATATATGCATCAATATACTGTATTGGTATTTTTCTTTCTGGCTTACTTCACTCTGTATAATGGGCTCCAGTTTCATTCACCTCATTAGAACTGATTCAAATGTATTCTTTTTAATGGCTGAGTAATATTCCATTTACAGCTTTATTATCCATTCGTCTGCTGATGGACATCTTGGTTGCTTCCATGTCCTGGCTATTATAAGCAGTGCTGCGATGAACATTGGGGTACACGTGTCTCTTTCAATTCTGGTTTCCTCAGTGTGTATGCCCAGCAGTGGGATTACTGGTTCATATGGCAGTTGTATTTCCAGTTTTTAAAGGAATCTCCACACTGTTCTCCATAGTGGCTGCACTAGTTTGCATTCCCACCAACAGTTAAGAAGATTCCCTTTTCTCTACACCCTCTTCAGCTTGTAGACTTTAGGATAGCAGCCATTCTGACTGGTGTGAGATGGTACCTCATTGTGGTTTTGATTTGCATTACTCTGATAATGAGTGACGTTGAGCATCTTTTTATGTGTTTGTTAGCCATCTACATGTTTTCTTTGAAGAAATGTCTGTTTAAATCTTTGGTCCATTTTTTGATTGGGTCGTTTATTTTTCTGGAATTGAGCTGCATGAGCTGCTTGTATATTTTTGAGATTAATTGCTTGTCAACTGCTTTGTTTGCTACACCTATGTCAGAAAATAGCTCATAATGTTCCTATGAGGATTAAGTTAGGCTAAGAGGTTTTTAGCTGTTTCTCCTTGGTGTTTTCTCCTGGTCATTTTTATACTATCCTGAGCAGATTTAGTTTTCAAATTTATGGGCAAGCAAAGTCAAGGAAATGTAGCTAGTATCTGTGCAGTAAGGAGATGACATTATTAAAAGCATATTCATTCTCAAAAACAATAATAAAATAAAGACCTAGTTTTGAAAATAGTATCACTGGTAGATATTAATATGACCATAGAACAGTCTTATGGACTCTGTGGGAGAGGGAGAGGGTGGGATGATTTGGGAGAATGGCATTGAAACATGTAAAATATCATGTATGAAATGAGTTGCCAGTCCAGGTTCGATGCACGATACTGGATGCTTGGGGCTGGTGCACTGGGACGACCCAGAGGGATGGAATGGGGAGGGAGGAGGGAGGAGGGTTCAGGATGGGGAACACATGTAAACCTGTGGCGGATTCATTTTGATATTTGGCAAATCTAATACAATTATGTAAAGTTTAAAAATAAAATAAAATTTAAAAAAAATCATTTTAAATATCAATGGTCTAAATATATCAATAAAAGGACAGGCAATAAAAAAGAATACCTAACTATATACTGTCTACAAGAAACCCACTTTAAATATAGAGACACAGAGGTTAAAAGTAAAGTGGTAGGGAGAACTTCCAAGATGGTGGAGGAAAAATATGGGGAGACCAACTCTCTCCACAAAAATATATCAAAAATTTATGTGCATATGGAACAACTCCTACAGAACAACTTCTGAATGTTGGCAGAAGACCTCAGACTTCCAAAAGGCAAACCAATCTCCTTAGAATAAGGTAGGGGAAAAGACAAAGATAAAAAAGAGGTAAAGGATTTCAGGACAGGGACCTGTGCCCTGGGGAGGGAGTCCTGAAGGAGGAAAACTTTCTACACACTCAGAAACCCCCTCACACATGGAGTCAGTGAGGAGCTTTGGAACCTCAGAGGTGAATGCAGCAACAGGTGCTTGGAAGGCAAAACGGAAAGAATTTACCAGAGAGATCATTGCTGAACAGCACTTCCCAGACGAGAAGCGAACAGTACTCCTGCACCCACCAAGGAGAGTGGGGCCTGGGTACTGAGGCTCAGGTTCAGTGGGTCAGACCCCAAGGAGAAGACAGGGGTTGACTGCCCTGAAGATATTCTGAGCGGGCTAGTACGACACAGCTGAGGGAGTCTACTGTAAAGCCTGGGCCTGCCAGAGAGACAAGAGATTCTTGTCGCCAGGACACTAACTCCATGTACTCACAGACAGTGGCTGTGCTGCCCAGTGGGTGGCCATCAAAGTCGGCAGACATGGCATGTCTAAAGTTTATGATACCAGAGAGGGGAACACAAGCCACTGCCAAAACCAGGGAGAGGGCCTGAGGCAGCAACAAAATGCCGCTGCTACGGTCCCAACCCCAAAGGCGGCAGTTGCCACCAAGCTGTGAGCAGGCACAAATTACTGCCCACACCTTCCTGGGAGTCCAAGTAGCTTGATTTTCCCTAGGAATATACAACACGAGACCAAATCCTATGGGAGAACACATAAACTGCCTCAGACTGTAACAACATCCTTCTGGTCTCCACAGCCTCAGGCACTCCTTAGTACATCTCAGTTGTGGCTTCCAAACACCCCCCTCTCCCCAGCCCAACTGAGAAAGTGAGCCCTAATAAGCCTTGGCCTTTGCCTCCTCTTGTTTGTGTGGGGAACAAACACTGGAGGGCAGCCTACAAAGGCGGACCCAAAACCAAGTGGAGCACTAGGGACTGTGTGACCAAAGAAGAGGAAGAGAATTAGCTCCTACAGCCTACAATCCTCCTATAATCCTACAGTGCAGATTATATCGCTGCAATTAGCTGAGACTGTGGACTTTAGGGGCGATTGTGCACCTTGGAAGCAAGTACAAGCTAGACTAAGGAAAGATCTGAGTTTGCACTGGCCCCACAGTACCCACAGCAGGTCCAGAGACCTTCCTAGAAATGTTGGAGGTCTTCCTGAGTAGGCAGATTGTCTGGAGCACATTTTGGGAAGAGGACAACGGAGGAATTATGAGGAAATCACCTTTACTATCATTCTCTATATATTTTTTATTTTTATTCTTTTTCATATTGTTCTAACATTGTTCTTTCTTTCTTATTCCTTTAATTTTTATTTTTATATTTTTTCTTTTTATTATTTATTATTTAAATTTATTTTATTTTTTATTTTTTAACTTTACAATATTGTATTGGTTTTGCCATATATCAAAATGAATCTGCCACAGGTATACATGTGTTCCCCATCTTGAACCCTCCTCCCTCCTCCCTCCCCATACCATCCCTCTGGGTCGTCCCAGTACACCAGCCCCAAGCATCCAGTATCATGCATTGAACCTGGACTGGTGACTCATTTCATATATGATATGACATGCATGTTTCAATGCCATTCTCCCAAATCATCCCACCCTCTCCCTCTCCCACAGAATCCAAAAGACTGTTCTATACATCAGTGTCTCTTTTGCTGTCTCATATACAGGGTTATTGTTACCATCTTTCTAAATTCCATATATTTGCGTTAGTATAAATTTATTTATTTTAATTGGAGGCTAATTACTTTACAATATTGTATTCATTTCGCCATACATTGACATGAATCTGCCACGGGTGTACATGTGTTCCCCATACTAGTTTGCATTCCCACCAACAGTGTAAGAGGGTTCCCTTTTCTCACACCCTCTCCAGCATTTATTGCTTGTAGACTTTTGGATAGCAGCCATTCTGACTGGCGTGAAATGGTACCTCATTGTGGTTTTGATTTGCATTTCTCTGATAATGAGTGATGTTGGGCATCTTTTCATGTGTTTGTTAGGCATCTGTATGTCTTCTTTGGAGAAATGTCTGTTTAGTTCTTTGGCCCATTTTTTGATTCAGTCGTTTATTTTTCTGGAATTGAGCTGTAAGAGTTGCTTGCATAATTTTGAGATTAATTCTTTGTCAGTTGCTTCATTTGCTATTATTTTCTCCCATTCTGAAGGCTGTGTTTTCACCTTGCTTATAGTTTCCTTTGTTGTGCAGAAGCTTTTCATTTTAATTAGGTCCCATTTGTTTATTTTTGCTTTTATTTCCAATATTCTGGGAGGTGGGTCATAGAGGATCCTGCTGTGGTTTATGTCGGAAAGGGTTTTGCCTATGTTCTCCTCTAGAAGTTTTATAGTTTTTGGTCTTACGTTTAGATCTTTAATCCATTTTATTTTTGTGTAGGGTGTTAGAAAGTGTTCTAGTTTCATTCTTTTACAAGTGGTTGACCAGTTTTCCCAGCACCACTTGTTAAAGAGATTGTCTTTTCTCTTCTGTATATTCTTGCCTCCTTTGTCAAAGAAAAGGTGTCCATAGGTGCGTGGATTTATCTCTGGGCTTTCTATTTTGTTCCATTGATCTATATTTCTGTCTTTGTGCCAGTACCATACTGTCTTGATGACTGTGGCTTTGTAGTAGAGCCTGAAGTCAGGCAGGTTGATTCCTCCAGTTCCATTCTTCTTTCTCAAGCTTGCTTTGGTTATTCAAGGTTTTTTGTATTTCCATACAAATTGTGAAATTATTTGTTCTAGCTCTCTGAAAAATACCATTGATAGCTTGATAGGGATTACACTGAATATATAGATTGCTTTGGGTAGTTATACTCATTTTCAATATATTGATTCTTCTTATCCATGAACATGGTATATTTCTCCATCCATTAGTGTCCTCTTTGATTTCTTTCACCAGTGTTTTATAGTTTTCTATATATTGGTCTTTTGTTTTTTAGGTAGATGTATTCCTAAGTATTTTATTCTTTTCGTTGCAATGGTGAATGGAATTGTTTCCTTAATTTCTCTTTCTGTTTTCTCATTGTTAGTGTATAGGAATGCAAGGGATTTCTGTGTGTTGATTTTATATCCTGCACCTTTAGTATATTCATTGATTAGCTCTAGTAATTTTCTGGTGGAGTCTTTAGCGTCCTCTATTGGAAAAGACTCTGATGCTGGGAGGGATTGGGGGCAGGAGGAGAAGGGGACCACAGAGGATGAGATGGCATCATTGACTCAATGGACGTGAGTCTGAGTGAACTCCGGGAGTTGGTGATGGACAGGGAGGCCTGGCGTGCTGTGATTCATGGGGTCGCAAAGAGTCAGACATGACTGAGCGACTCAAGTGAACTGATATAGAGGATAATGTCATCTGCAAACAGTGAGAGTTTTACTTCTTCTTTTGCAATCTGAATTCCTTTTATTGCTTTTTCTGCTCTGATTGCTGTGGCCAAAACTATGTTGAATAGTAGTGATGAAAGTGGGTACCCTTGTCTTGTTCCTGACTTTAGGGGAAATGCTTTCAATTTTTCACCATTGAGGATAATGTTTGCTGTGGGTTTGTCATATATAGCTTTTATTATGTTGAGGTATGTTCCTTCTATTCCTGCTTTCTGGAGAGTTTTATTATAAATGGACGTTGAATATTGTCAAAGGCTTTCTCTGCATCTATTGAGATAATCATATGGCTTTTATTTTTCAATTTGTTAATGTGGTGTATCACATTGATTGATTTGTGAATATAGAAGAATCCTTGTATCCCTGGGATAAAGCCCACTTGGTCATGATGTATGATCTTTTTAATATGTTGTTGGATTCTCTTTGCTAGAATTTTGTTAAGGATTTTTGCATCTATGTTCATCAGTAATATTGGCCTGTAGTTTTCTTTTTTTGTGGTATCTTTGTCAAGGTTTTGGTATTAGGGTGATGGTGGCCTCATCGAATGAGTTTGGAAGTTTACCTTCCTCTGCAATTTTCTGGAAGAGTTTGAGTAAGATAGGTGTTAGTTCTTCTCTAAATTTTTGGTAGAATTCAGCTGTGAAGCCGTCTGGACCTGGGCTTTTGTTTGCTGGAAGATTTCTGATTACAGTTTCAATTTCCGTGCTTGTGATGGGTTTGTTAAGATTTTCTATTTCTTGCTGGTTCAGTTTTGGAAAGTTGTACTTTTCTAAGAATTTGTCCATGTCTTCCAAGTTGTCCATTTTATTGGCATATACTTGTTGATAGTAGTCTCTTATGATCCTTTGTATTTCCGTGTTGTCTGTTGTGATCTCTCCATTTTCATTTCTAATTTTATTGCTTTGATATTTCTCCCTTTGTTTCCTGATGAGTCTGGCCAATGGTCTGTCAATTTTATTTATCCTCTCAAAGAATCAGTTTTTGGCTTTCTTCATTTTTGCTATGGTCTCTTTTGTTTCTTTTGCATTTATTTCTGCTCTAATTTTTAAGATTTCTTTTCTTCTACTAACCCTGGGGTTCTTCATTTCTTCCTTTTCTAGTTGCTTTAGGTGTAGAGTTAGGTTATTTATTTGACTTTTTTCTAGTTTCTTGAGGTATGCCTGTATTGCTATGAAGCTTCCCCTTATCACTGCTTTTACAGTGTCCCACAGGTTTTGGGTTGTTGTGTTTTCATTTTCATTCATTTCTATGCATATTTTGATTTCTTCTGTGATTTGTTGGTTATTCAGCAGCGTGTTGTTCAGCCTCCATGTGTTGGAATTTTTAAGTTTTTCTCCTGTAATTGAGATCTAATCTTACTGCATTGTGATCAGAAAAGATGCTTGGAATGATTTCAATTTTTTTTAATTTACCAAGGCTATGACCCAGGATGTGATCTATCCTGGAGAAGGTTCTATGTGCACTTGAGAAAAAGGTGAAATTCATTGTTTTGGGATGAAATGTCCTATAGATATCAATTAGGTCTAACTGGTCTATTGTATCATTTAAAGTTTGTGATTCCTTGTTAATTTTCTGTTTAGTTGATCTATCCATAGGTGTGAGTGGGGTATTAAAGTCTCCCACTATTATTGTGTTATTGTTAATTTCCCCTTTCATACTTGTTAGTATTTGTCTTACATATTGTGGTGCTCCTATGTTGGGTGCATATATATCTATAATTGTTATATCTTCTTCTTGGATTGATCTTTGATCATTATGTAGTGTCCTTCTTTGTCTCTTTTCACAGCCTTTGTTTTAAAGTATATTTTATCAGATATGAGTATTGCTACTCCTGCTTTCTTTTGGTCTCTATTTGCATGGAATATCTTTTTCCATCCCTTTACTTTCAGGCTGTGTGTCCCCTGTTTTGAGGTGGGTCTCTTGTAGACAACATATATAGGGATCTTGTTTTTGTATCCATTCAGCCAGTCTTTGTCTTTTGGTTGGGGCATTCAACCCATTTACATTTAAGGTAATTATTGATAAGTATGATCCTGTTGCATTTACTTTATTGTTTTGGGTTCGAGTTTATACACCCTTTCTGTGTTTCCTGTCTAGAAAAGATCCTTTAGCATTTGTTGGAGACCTGGTTTGGTGGTGCTGAATTCTCTCAGCTTTTGCTTGTCTGTTAAGCTTTTGATTTCTCCTTTATATTTGAATGAGATCCTTGCTGGGTACAGTAATCTGGGCTGTAGGTTATTTTCTTTCATCCCTTTAAGTATGTCCTGCCAGTTTCTATGGAAAGATGAGCTGTTATCCTTATGGGAATCCCCTTGTCTGTTATTTGCTGTTTTTCCCTTGATCCTTTTAATATTTGTTCTTTGTGTTTGATCTTTGTTAATTTGATTAATATGTCTCTTGGGGTGTTTTGCCTTGGGTTTATCCTGTTTGGGACTCTCTGGGTTTCTTGGACTTGGGTGATTATTTCCTTCCCCATTTTAGGGAAGTTTCAACTATTATCTCCTCAAGTATTTTCTCATTGTTTTTCTTTTTGTCTTCGTCTTCTGGGACTCCTATGATTCGAATGTTGGGGCATTTAACATTGTCCCAGAGGTCTCTAAGATTATCTTCATTTCTTTTAATTCGTATTTCTTTTTTCCTCTTTGATTCATTTATTTCTACCATTCTATCTTCTCCCACACTTATCTTATCTTCTGCCTCCATTATTCTACTGTTTGTTCCCTCCAGAGTGTTTTTGATCTCATTTATTGCATTGTTCATTATATATTGACTATTCTTTATTTCTTCTAGGTCCTTGTTAAACCTTTCTTGCATCTTCTCAATCCTTGTCTCCAGGCTATTTATTGGTGATTCCATCTTGTTTTCAAGATTTTGGATCATTTTCACTATCATTATTCTGGATTCTTTATCAGGTAGATTCCCTATCTCTTCCTCTTTGGTTTGGTTTGGTGGGCTTTTATCCTGTTCCTTTACCTGCTGGGTATTTCTCTGTCTCTTCATCCTGTTTATATTGCTGTGTTTGGTGTGGCCTTTCTGTATTCTGGCAGTTTGTGGAGTAGGTGGGGTTGTATGGATGGCTTATCAAGGTTTCCTGGTAAGGGAACCTTGTGTCCATGTTCTGGTGGGTGGAGCTGGATTTCTTCTCTCTGGAGTGCAATGAAGTCTCCAGTAATGAGTTATGAGACATCAGTGGGTTTGGAGTGACTTTGGGCAGCCTGTGTATTGAAGCTCAGGGCTGTGTTTCTGTGTTTCTGGAGAATTTGAGTGGTATGTCTTGCTCTGGAACTTGTTGGCCCTTGGGTGGTGCTTGGTTTCAGTGTAGGTATGGAGGCGTTTGATGAGCTCCTGTCGATTAATGTTCCTTGGAGTCAGTAGTTTCAGGTGTTCTCAGGATTTGGACTTAAGCCTCCTGCTTCTGGTTTTCAGTCTTATTTTTACAGTAGCCTCAAGACTTCTCCATTTATACAGCACCAATAACAAAATATCTACATTAAAGATGAAAAGTTTCTCCACAGTGAGGAATACCCAGAGAGGTTCACAGAGTTACATAGAGAAGAGAAGAGGGAGGAGGAAGATAGAGGTGACCCGGATGAAATGAGGTGGAATCAAAAGAGGAGAGAGCAAGCTAGCCAGTAATCACTTCCTTATGTGGCCTCCACAGTCTGGACTGCTCAGAGATGTTCACAGAGTTATACAGAGAAGAGAAGAGGGAGGAAGGGGACAGAGGTGGCCAGGAGGATAAAGAGGAGAATCAAATCTGAGAGAGACAGATCCAGCCAGTAATCAGTTCCCTAAGGGTTATCCACTGTCCAGAACACAAAGAGATTCACAGAGTTGGGTAGAGAAGAGAAGGGGGAGGGAGAAGATAGAGGCAACCTGGTAGAGAAAAAGGAGAGGCCAAAGGGGGAGAGAGTAGTCAAGCCAGTAATCTCACTCCCAAGTAAAAATGCATACTGAATATTGGTTTCTTAAAGGTACAAAATTGATAATAAATAACAAAAAGCAGAGATCAAAAATCTAGAGTAGTGGTTGGATTTTCAAAAATACAATATTAAAGAAAAAGAAAAAACAAAACAAAGTCACAAAAATTATAGAATATATATATATGAAGTTTGCTTTAAAAAATAGGATATCTCTTTTTTTTGCAAAGTAATAGTAGGTTATAAAAACGAAAATTAAAGGAGTAATAGAGGACTTAAAATTTAAAAAAAATTAAAGAATGATAGTAAAAATAGTAAAAAATATATCTAGGACTTTCTCTGGTGGTGTTGTGGGCGGTGTGGTTTCAGTTCATTTTCAGATAGTTCCTTGGTCCGGCTTATATTTCTCAAGATCTATAGGCCCCTTCCTATGTAGTCAGTGCAAACTACAGGGTTTTAATCTATTGCACCTGTCACTTCCAAGGAAGGTCCCTCTGTTTTAGCTTCTTCTGTTTCCTGGTCTCTTCAGTGTCTAATTTCCACTCTGGCACAACGGGGTGGTGGTGGACACTTTTTTAGGCTCACTTGTTCAGTCGTGCTGTGGGGAGGGAGGGACGCTGCAAACAGATAACATTGCCGTGTGTTCACAGTGTCTCGGCCACACTGGGTTTGCCCCCATTCACGGCGTGTGTGCTTTCCCTGTCTACACTTCTTAGGCTCTAGGTTGCTCTGCTGGGAACTGTCTGAGGCCGGCCCTGGGTTGTATGCACTTCCCAGGTCTAAGCTGCTCAGGTTCAGGTACTTGGGTATTCCTCAGAGGCGCAGACTCGGTTGGGCCTGCGTTTTGTGCCCTTCCCAGGTCCAAGCAGCTCAGGTGACCAGGTGTTTGGCGAGCATGGTCGCTGTGATTTATTGCCTCCCCCCGTCCCTGCTGCTTGGTTTTCTGGGTATACAACTGGCACACCTTCTCAAGCGGATGTTGACTGTCCAGAATCCCAAGAAGTCTTGGTTAGCAATGAAGCCTGATTGCAGTTTGGTAGACAATGCCTCTCTGGGGCCATGATTGCTCCCTTCCAGCTCTGGCTGCCCTCGTCTGCCTGTCACCAGAGTGGGATGGGCTGGTCTGCAGCCAGCTAGTTCTGCTCAGTCCTTTGTTCTGTGAGTGGGCCTGGCAGTGTCTTAGGTTAAGGCTTTTTGCGTGGTAGCATATCCCACAGTCTGGTTTTCTAGCCCAAGTTAGTTCCCTCACATTGCTCTTAGGGCATTCAGGCCCAGTCTAAGCAATGCAGCCCGTGCCTCCCTGCCCAGCCCCCACTTGCTAGTGGTGAATGCAGGCGTCTCTGCTGCTTCTCCACTGCGGGAGTTACCATTGGGCACATAATCTGTGGGATTTAATTATTTATTTTTCCTCCTGATTATGTTGCCCTCTGTGGTTCCAAGGCTTGCCACAGACTCGTCAGTGAGAGTGTTTCCTGGTGTTTGGAAACTTCTCTCTTTTTTAAGACTCCCTTCCCAGGATGGAGCTCCGTGCCTACCTCTTTTGTCTCTCTTTTTATCTTTTATATTTTTTCCTACCTCCTTTCGAAGACAATGGGCTATTTTTCTGGGTGCCTGATGTCCTCTGCCAGCATTCAGAAGTTGTTTTGTGGAATTTTCTCAGCATTTAAATGTTCTTTTGATGAATTTGCGTGGGAGAAAGTGGTCTCCCCATCCTATTCCTCCATCATCTTAGGACCGTCTCCTCCTTTTTTCTTTTTAAAACACCTTACTTTTAAATAAATTCATTTTATTTTCCTATTTTTACAATACTCATTAGTTATATCGCATTTTCCCCATGTATTTTTTCAATGTTTTTGATTCTGTATTTTTGCTAGTCTAGTTTTTAGTATTCATTTTCACTTAAAGGTTTGCTCATTGCCTTAATTGCTCTCTTCCTTTTTGACTCCTGTTTTTATCCCTTTTTTCCTTTCCTATTTTTTGTGTTTGAGTTTCTTTGGGTGTTCTTGGATGTTGAATGTTGCTTTCACCATTAGTCTTGGGGTTTTGTCTTCTGTGATGTGTGGCCTGTGAAGTCTTGGTGCTGCAGTAAGGAGTCTGGCTTGAAGCTCCAAGGTGGGAGACCTGATTCTAGCACTTTGGACAATTAGAGAACTCCTGACACCACGGAACATTAATCGGTGAGAGATCTACCAAAGGCCTCAAGGTCCACACTAAGTCCAAGCACCACCCAAAGGCTAGCAAGCTCCAGTGCAGGACGCCTCTAGCCAAATCTTTAGCAAAACAGGAACACAACCCTGCCATTAGCAGAAAGGATGCCCAAAGTCATACCAAGCCCACAGACACCTCAAAACACACTACTGGACATGGATGGCACTGCCCTTCAAAGAGACAAGATCAAGCTTCACCCACCAGAACACAGGCACAAGTCTCCCCAACAACAAAAATTTCACAAGGCACTGGCCAACACCATCCACAGGGAGCAGGCTCCACAATTAAGAGGACCTACAACCTTCCAGCCAGCAGAAAGGAGACCCCAAACACAGTAACTTAAAATGAAAAGTTAGAGAAACATGCAGTAGATGAAGGAACATGGTAAAAGCCTACAAGACAAAACAAATGATGAGAAAATAAGCAGTCTAACTGAAAAAGAATTCAGAGTAATGATAGTAAATATGATCCAAAATTTTGGAAATAAAATGGAGGTACAGATAAATAGACTGGAGGCACAGATCAAGAAAATACAAGAAATGTTTCACAAACATGTAGAAGAATTAAAGAATAAACAACCAGCAATGAACAAATCAATAATTGAGATTAAATATACACTAGAGGGAAATGATAGGCAAATAACTGAGACAGAAGAATGGATAAGTGATCTGGAAGATAGAATGATGAAAATAACTGAAGCAGAGAAGAATAAAGAAAAAATAATGAAAAGAAATGAGGACAGTCACAGAGACCTCTTGAACATTAAGTGCACCAACATTCAAAGAAGGGGTCCCAGAAGAAGACAATAAAAGGGTACAAGAAAATATTTGTGATTATCGTTGAAAAATTCCCTAGCATAGGAAAAGAAATAGTCACCCAAGTCCAGGAAGCCCATAGACTCTGATACAGGATAAACCCAAGGAGAAACACACCAAAACATATAGTAAGCAAACTAACAAAAATTAAACACAAAGAATAAATATTAAAAGTAGCAAGGGAAAACAACAAATAACATACAAGGGGATCCCCATAAGGCTAACACCTGATCTTTCAACAGAAAATCTGTAGGCCAGAGGGAGTAGCAAGATATACTTAAAGTGATGAATGGAAAATATCTATAACCAAGACTACTCTATACAGCAATGATGTCATTCAGATTTCAAGGAGAAGTCAAAAACTTTTCAAGCAAGCAAAGGTTAAGAGAATTCAGCACCACCAAACCAGCTCTACAACAAATGCTAAAGGAACTTCTTGAAACACAAGAGAAATAAAAGGTCTACAAAAACAAACCTAAAACAATAAAGTAAATGGTAATAGGGTCACACACACCAATAATTACCTTAAAGGTAAACAGACTAAATGTTCCAACCAAAAGATGCAGATTGGCTGAATGGATACAAAAATAAGACCCCCTATATATGCTGTCTACAAGAGATCCACCTCAGACCTAGGGAAACATACAGAATGAAAGTGAGGGGTTGGAAAAAGATATTCCATGCAAATGGAAATTAAAAGAAAGTGGGAGTAGCAATACTCATATCAGATAAAACAGACTTTAAAATAAAAACTATTACATGAGTTAATGAAGGACACTGCATAATGATCAAGGGATCAATCCAAGAAGATATAAAAATTATAAATATATATGCACCCAACATAGGAGCACCTCAATACATAAGGCAAATGCTGCTGCTGCTGCTAAGTCGCTTCAGTTGTGTCCGACTCTGTGCAACCCTATAGACGGCAGCCCACCAGGCTCCCCCATCCCTGGGATTCTCAAGGCAGGAACACAGGAGTGGGTTGTCATTTCCTTCTCCAACGCATGAAAGTGAAAAGTGAAAGTGAAGTTGCTCAGTCATGTCTGACTCTTAGCGACCCCATGGACTGTAGCCCACCAGGCTCCTCCATCCATGGGATTTTCCAGGCAAGAGTACTGGAGTGGGGTGACATTGCCTTCTCCGAAGGCAAATGCTAACATGTATTAAAGTGCACTAGCTCCACACTGCTGTCCTTGTCAGGTGATAAATCTCAGCATTTGTCGTTGAAATGGAACAATATTTGTATAAAGCCTGAGGTGAAAATAGCGCTATTAGCTCAAAAACTGCAAATTAGAATGCTTTTCACCGTGAAGCACAGGAAGCTGCTTTCCGTCGTGTGTTTCCAAGTATTTCTGAAGTGGAAAGTAGAGGAAAACTTGCTAATTTATTTGACTGTATAAATATAATTTGATAAATTTTTTTTATATTTTCATAAACTTAATTTTGCAAATGTAAAGTTAGAGAATTTCCTTTGTTCTTTGGAGTCTATTTCATTGTACATCACTACAGATTCTTCCCTTTCTAGCACAAACGTTTAAGCTGCGAGAACATTGAGAACTTAGCAGTTTGGGTGATTTGTGGGTGTTACAGACCCTATCAGTAGGTTAAGTTACATTAAAGTGGTGACGAGTTCCAATATCTAATGTGATGTGAAGTTTGTTTTTTTTTTTTTTTTACATGTAAAACAAAAATTTTCTAATTTAAATACAACCAAATGTAAAAAATCAAGTGTGTTTCTTTAGGTTTACTTGATAGAAATTTCTGTAAATTGTATTTTATATTGCAAAGTATTATATCACTGTACATTTAAACATGGAACTTCATAGCTTTGTTACATGAAGTAGAATAAACATCTACAGAAAGTTAAAAAAAAAAGAAGAAGAAACTGACAATAACACAGTAATAGTGGGGGACTTTAACACCCCACTCACACCAGTGGACAGAACATCCAGATGGAAAATTAATAAGGAGATACAAGCTTTAAATGATACACTGGACCAGCTGGACCTAATTCATATCTATTGGGCATTTCATCCAAAAATAGTAGATTTCACTTTTTTCTCAAGTGCACATGGAACATTCTCCAGGATATATCACACCTCGATTCACAAATCAAGCCTTGGTAACTTTTAGAAAACTGCAATTATTTCAAGTATCTTTATTGTATGCTGTTAGATAACAACCACAGGAAAAAAAAATTAAAAACATAAACACATGGAGGTTAAACAATACATTTCTGAAAAACCAAGAGGTCACTAAAGAAATCAAGCATAAGCAGAGCTAAGATGGAAGTTTATAGCAATTCAGGCCTATCTCAAGAAACAAGAGAAATATCAAATTAACAACCTAACCTTACACCTAAAGTAACTAGAAAAAGAAAAACAAGAAAATCCTGAAATTAGTAAAAGGAAAGAAATCATAAAGATCAGCACAGAAATAACTGAAAAAGAAATGAAGGAGGCAATAGAAAAGATCAATAAAACTAAAAGCTGGTTCTTTGAGAAGACCAAAGAACCTAACATAGGAACCTGTTTTTTTGTCAACAAAATTGACAAAACATTAGACAGACTCATCAAGAAAAAAAGGGAGAAGACTCAAATCAATAAATTAGAAATGAAAAAGGAGGTTACAACGGACAACACAGAAATACAAAGGATCATAAGAGACTATCACAATCAACTATATGCCAAGACAATGAACAACCTGGAAGAAATGGAGCAATTCTTAGAAAAGTATAACCTTCCAAAACTGAACCAGGAAGAAATAGAAAATATGAATAGACCAATCACAAGCATGGGAATCAAAACTGTAATCAAAAATCTTCCACCAAACCAAAGCTCAGGGCCAGATGGTGTCACAGGTGAATTCTACCAAAAGTTTAGAAAACAGTTAAGACCTATCCTGCTCAAACTCTTCCAGAAAATTGCAGGGGAAGGAAAACTCTGAAAATTATTCGATGAGGTCACCATCACCCTGATACCAAAACCAGACAAGAATACCACAAAAAAAGAAAATTACAGGCCAATATCTCTGATGAATATAGATGCAAAAATCCTCAACAAAATTTTAGCAAACAGAAGCCAACAATAATTAAAAAGATCATACATTCTGATCAAATGTGCTTTATCCCAGGGATGCAAGGATTCTTCAATATATGCAAATCAATCATTTTGATATATTATATTAACAAATCAAAAGATAAAAACAATATGATCATCTCAACAGATGCAGAGAAATTTTTTTACAAAATTCAACACCCATTTATGATAAAAGCTCTACGGAAAGTAGGCATAGAGGGAACAAGTGAAAGTAAAATTGTTAGTTGCTCAATTGTGTCCGACTCTTTGTGATCCCATAGATTGTAGCCCCCTAGGCTCCTCTGTCCATGGAATTCTCCAGGCAATACTGGAGTGGGTAGCGATTCCCTTCTCCACATGACCTTCCCGACGCAGGGACTGAACCCAGGCTGAATCTGCACCACAGGCAGATTCTTTACTATCTGAGCCACCAGGGAAGCCCAGAAGGAACATACTACAACATAATAAAAGCCACCTACAACAAACCTACAGCAAACATTATTCTCAATGGTGAAAACCTGAAAGCATTTCCTCTAACAGTAGGAGCAAGACAAGCATGTCCACTCTTACTACTATTATTCAATATAGTTTTGGAAGTCCTAGGCACAATAATTAGAAAAGAAAAAGAAATAAAAGGAATTCAGATTGGAAAAGAAGTAAAACTCTCACTGTTTGCAGATGACATGATACTAAACATATAAAATGCTAAAAAAAAAAGCCACCAGAAAATACTAGAGCTAATCAGTGACTATGGTAAAGTCACAAGATACAAAATTAATCCACAGAAATCACTTGCACTGCTATACCCTAACAATGAAAACTCAGAAAGAGAAATTAAGGAAACAATTCATTCACCAATCCAACAAAAATAATAAAATACCTAGGAATAAACCTACATAAAGGGACAAAAGAATTGTATACAGAAAACTATAAGACACTGATTAAAGAAATCAAGGTGACAAGCAGATCAAGAGATATATACCATGCTTTTGGATTGGAAGAATCAATATTGTGAAAATGACTATTCTACCCAAAGCAATCTATGGATTCACTGCAACCCCTATCAAACTGCCAATGATTATTTTTCACAGAACTAGAAGAAATAATTTCACAATTTATATGGAAACATAAAAGATCCTGAATAGCCAAAGCAACCTTGACAATGAAGCTGGAGGAATCAATCGTCCTAATTTCAGATAACACTACAAAGCTACAGTCATCAAGGCAGTATGGTACTGGCACAAAAGTAGAAATACAACCCAATGGAACTAGATAGAATGTCAAGAGATAAACCCATCAATCTATGGGCACCTTATCTTTGACAAAGGAGGCATGAATGGATAAAAGGTAGTCTCTTCAGTAAGTGGTGCTGGGAAAACTGGACAGCTAAGTACAACAGAATGAAATTCGAACATTTCCTAACACCATATACAAAGATAAACTCAAAATGAATTTAAAACCTTAAGGTAAGACCAGAAACTATAAAACTCTTAGAGGAAAAGATAGGCAGAACACTCTTTGACATAGATCGCAGCAAGATCCTCTGTAGCCTACCTCCTGGAGTAATGGAAACAAAAACAAAAATAAACAAATGGGACCTAATTAAATATAAAAGCGTTTGCACAGCAAAACAACCCTCAATTTGCTGGAGAAAAATAACAGCAAATGAAACAACAGACAAAAGATTAATCTCCAAAATATACAAGCAGCTCATTCAGCTCAATACCAGAAAAACAAACAACTCAATCAAAAAGTGGGCAGAAGACCTAACCAGATATTTTTCCAATGAAGATGGTTAATAACCAGATATTTTTCCAATGAAGATGGTTAATAAACACATGAATAGATATTCAACATCCTTCATTATTAGAGAAATGCAAATCAAAACTACAATGAGGTATCATCTCACACCAGTCAGAAGGGCCATAATCAAGAAATTTACAAACAAAAAATGCTGGAGAGGATGTAGAGAAAAAGGAGCCCTCTTGCACTGTTGGCGGGAAAGTAACCTGATATAGCCATTATGGAAAACTTTAAAAAACTAGGAAGAAAACTACCATATGACACGATAATGCCACTACTGGGCATATACCCTGTTCAGTTCAGTTCAGTCACTCAGTCGTGTCCGACTCTTTACGACCCCATGAACCGCAGCTCACCAGGCCTCCCTGTCCATCACCAACTCCCGGAGTCCACCCAAACCCATGTCCATTGTGTTGGTGATGCCATCCAACCACCTCATCCTCTGTCGTCCCCTTCTCCTCCCGCCCTCAATCTTTCCCAGCATCAGGGTCTTTTCAAATGAGTCAGCTCTTCGCATGAGGTGGCCAAAGTACTGGAGCTTCAGCTTCAACATGAGTCCTTCCAATGAACACCCAGGACTAATCTCCTTTAGGACGGACTGGTTGGATCTCCTTGCAGTCCAAGGGACCCTCAAGAGTCTTCTCCAACACCACAGTTCAAAAGCATCAATTCTTTGGCATTCAGCTTTCTTTATAGTCCAACTCTCACATCCATACATGACCACTGGGAAAACCATAGCCTTGACTAGACTGACCTTTGTTGGCAAAGTAATGTCTCTGCTTTTGAATATGCTGTCTAGCTCGGTCAAAACTTTCCTTTCAAGGAGTAAGTGTCTTTTAATTTCATGGCTGCAGTCACCATCTGCAGTGATTTTGGAGCCCAGAAAAATAAAGTCAGCCACTGTTTCCCCATCTATTTGCCATGAAGTGATGGGTCCAGATGCCATGATCTTAGTTTTCTGAATGTTGAGCTTTAAGCCAACTTTTTCACTCTGCTCTTTCACTTTCATCGAGAGGTTCTTTAGTTCTTCTTCACTTTCTGCCATAATGGTGGTGTCATCTGCATATCTGAGGGTATTGATATTTCTCCAGGCAATCTTGATTCCAGCTTGTGCTTCCTCCAGCCCAGCATTTCTCATGATGTACTCTGCATATAAGTTAAATAAGCAGGGTGACAATATACAGCCTTGACATACTCCTTTCCCGATTTGGAACCAGTCTGTTGTTCCATGTCCAGTTCTAACTGTTGCTTCCTGACCTCCGTACAGGTTTCTCAAGAGGTAGGTCAGGTGGTCTGGTATGCCCATCTCTTTCAGAATTTTCCACAGTTTATTGTGATCCACACAGTCAAAGGCTTTGGCATAGTCAATAAAGCAGAAATAGATGTTTTTCTGGAACTCTCTTGCTTTTTTGATGATCCAGCAGATGTTGGCAATTTGATCTCTGGTTCCTCTGCCTTTTGCAAAACCAGTTTGAATATCTGGAAGTTCATGGTTCATGTATTGCTGAAGCCTGGCTTGGAGAATTTTAAGCATCACTTTACCAGTGTGTGATATGAGTGCATACACCCTTAGGAAACCATAAATTATTTGAAAGAGCACATGTACCCCAATGTTCACTGAAGCACTATTTACAATAGCTAGGACACGGAAGCAACCTTGATGTCCACCAACAGATGAATGAATAAAGAGGTAGTAGTACATATATACAATGGAATATTACTCAGCAATAAAATGAAATGCATTTGAGTCAGTTCTAATGAGTGGATGAAACTAGAGTTTATTTTACAGAGTGAAGTAAGTCAGAATGAGTAAAACAAATATAATATATTAATGCACACATATGGAATCTAGAAATATGGTACTGATGAACCTATTTGCAGCACAGCAGTGAAGATGCAGACATAGAGAACAGACTTGTGGACACAGAGGGGTAAGGAGAATGTGGAACGAATGGAGAATAGCATGGAAACATATACATTACCATTTGTGAAATAGACAGCCATGAGAATTTCATGTGTGACTCATGGAATTCAAACCAGGGCTCTGTGACAACCTAGAGGGGTGGGATGGGGTGGAAAGTCGGAGGGAGGTTTAAGTAGGAGGGGCCATATGTATACCTATGGCTGATTCATGTTGATGTGTGGCAGAAACCAACTCAATATTGTAAAGCAAGTATTCTTCAATTAAATATAAATACGTTTTTAAAAAAGAAGTTCACAGGCTCAGAGATGTAGAGAGATTTGCCCCAAATCACAAACCAGTAAGAGGTAGCACAAGGAATGCCTCACCCGTGGCCTTACTGCTAACCTGAGCTACTGTTAGCTCTAGCAGCCTACAGCCTACACCATCTTCCTAACTGGCCTATAGACTCACTGGAGGTCAAAAATACTGTTTAGCTCTCATGTATACTCTCGCACTAAATTCACTCTCAAGTGCATACTTGGGGAGAGAATTTCTCCCTTTAACCTGGAAAGAAGGGTTCCTTTCAACATTTCAGAGAGCTTGTAGAAACAAGTTACATGAGGTGGCTCTCTAAGTGTACACTAAAAAAATCAAACATGTGATATCTATTGACACAAGGTTTATCTTTAATGAAACTAGATAGTTTAGTGTAGTTTACATAGGCAGTAGGTGAAGCTATAATAAGCTGCAAGGAATAGATACTGAGCAAGGATCGGGATGGCAGATTTCTCTATTGAGGAGACACTGTTGTGGTCTGAGAGGGGAGCTGCGGGGGCTCTGGGGTTTTAATAATATTTGAGTCACTGTTTTGGGTGGTGGTTACATAGGTTTTCACATTATAATTATTCATTATTAATCTCTGTATATGTTTCATGCTTCTTATGTATGTTATTACTTCAAAACTGAACCCAACGAAAGGGAATATGTAGGTCCCAAGACACAAATGCTGAGATTTGAATAAAGGTATTAATGGCAACCCACTCTAATATTCTTACTTGGAAAATTCCATGGACAGAGGAGCCTGCTAGGTACAGTCCATCGGATCACCAAGAGTCAGACATGACTCAGCACACATGCATTAACATGGCTACATGAAGAAGATGTTATCAGTCAGAAGGGGTAGGTTACTCATTCATAAAACAAAACTTTTAATGCCAATCTAACCACTGTTTGGGCAAAAATGTCTCTACTAACTTGACTGAGTATTCCTAGTGCCTTTGTCAACATAGTATCTAGTCTGAGATAGACATATCAAATGACATTAGCCTCATGTGATTAGCAGACCAGGAGTTTCTAGGCAAGATGTCAACTCTTCCCCCATCTCCTGCCTCCTGAATTACCGTAATCTACTTCTTTATGATCTGAAACCACTACATATCAGAATTCCACCCCCCTATCAATCACACACACACAAACACACACACTCTCTCTCTCATCATAACAATATATGGATGTTTTTCAGGGGACATTGTGATAAAATCCTCATCATCTCATGTTCATCTAAGCCAGTTATGATGCATCCAGTATCACTGACAATCACTGATTTGGGGTTGGTCATGTGACCAGATTCAGTCTCATATTCTTGGGATTATGGGGGTAGAAAGTATTATGTCACAGTTTTCTTGCTCTTGGAAAAGGAACACTGGAAGATATTTTCCATTTTCCCTAAATATTACCATTTCTAGATATGAGCTCTGTATTGCTACAGACATCTGGGTACCAGAATGATGGAGGACACTGAGGTGGATGAGAAAAGAGGGAAAGAATCTGAACCCTTAATGACACCCCTGAACTGGACTTCTCCATGTCTAGAACCCACCCTACTTTGCACTTCCAGTCTACTTGGCAATTAGACCAAATATGTAATGACTAACAGCTACCTGCCAGGCACTACTGTTGACCCTGAAGATACTAAAGTAAACAAAATGCACATCTGTCTCTGCCTTCACAGAACTTATATTTTGGGGTACCTGTATAAACAATAAATAAAATAAATCACTGAATTACACTGTAAGTAGGAATATTATACTGCTATGGAAAGCAGATTAGAGCAAGTTGAGCAGGCTTTATAAATTGTCAAGGAAAGAATAGAAGTGGAAAGCAAGGGATAAAGGGAAAGATAACCAACTGAACGTAGAGTTCTAGAGAACAGCAAGGGGAGATAAGAAGGACTTCTTAAATGAAGAATGCAAAGAAGTATAGGAAAACAATAGAGTGGGAAAGACTAGATATTTCTTCAAGAAAATTGGAGATATCAAGGGAAGATTTCATGCAAGGATGGGCACAATAAAGGATAGAAACGGTAAGAACCTAACAGGCAGAAGAGATTAAGAAGAGGTGGCAAGAATACACAGAATAACTATATGATAAAGGTTTTAATGACCAGGTTTTCAATGATGGTGTGGTCACTCACCTAAAGCCAGACATCTTGGAGTGTGAAGTCAAGTGGGCCTCAGGAAGCATCACTAAAAACAAAGCTAGTGCAGGTGATGGAATGCCAGTTGAGCTATTTCAAATCCTAAAAGATGATGCTCATAAAATGCTGCACTCAATATGTCAGGAAATTTGGAAAACCCAGCAGTGGCTGCAGGACAGAAAATGCCAGTTTTCATTCCAATCTCAAAGGAGGGCAGTGCTAAAGAATGCTCAAAGTGAAAGAAAGTGAAAGTGAAGTCACTCAGCTGTGTCCAACTCTTTGCAACACCATGGACTATAGCCTATCAGGCTCCTCCACCCATGGGATTTTCCAGGCAAAAATACTAGAGTGGGTTGCCATTTCCTTTTCTAGGAGATCTTCCCAACCCAGGGATTGAAAACGGGTCTCCTGCATTGTAGGCCAGACGCTTTACCATCTGAGCCACCAGGGAAGTCCATTGGCAGGTTGGTATAAACCCCCGACAGGGTTTCTGCCATGAGCCGTATGAGGTCACTGTGGAACTGCGGAACTGCGGAGCAGGGCTCCTCACTTGCTTCACACAGGGCATGTCATTCATTCACACAAGCACACTGTAGAGTTAGTAAAGTACAGCAGAAAGCATGTTCATTAGGAGAACAAAGAACTAGAGCTCCAAGCATCCTTACTTGTCCTGAAGAATCCTGGATGAGGCCCCAAGATGAAAGGTTGCTGCTAAACCACAAAAGATGCCAGGATTCTTGGCCTCCAGAGGAGAAGAATTCAATCTGGGGCCAGTGATGAGGTTTGATCACTCAGAGCTTTTGTGTAATAAAGTATTATCAAAGTATAAAAGAGATAGAGAAATCTGTATCAGAAAGAGATTTCTGACACAGATATCAGAAGGGGGCAGAAAGAATGCTCAAACTAATGCACAATTGCACTCATTTTCCATGCTAATAAGGTAATTCTCAAAGTCTACAAGTTAGTCTTCAGCAGTATGTGAACTGAAAACTTTCAGATGTACAAGCAAGGGGTAGAAAAGGCAGAGGAACCAAAGATCAAATTGACAACATTCGCTGGATCATAGAGAAAGCAAGGAAATTCAAGAAAATCATCTACTTCTGCTTCATTGACTATGCTAAAGCCTTTGACTGTGTGGATCATGAAAAACTATGGAAATTACTTAAAGAGTTGGGAATACCAGACCACCTGACCCATCTCCTGAGAAACCTGTATGTGGGTCAGGAAGCAACAGTTAGAACTTTACATGCCAGGACTGACTGGTTCAAAACTGGAAAAGGAGTAGGACAAGTCTTTATATTGTCACCCTGTTTATTTAACTTATATGCAGAGTACATCACATGAAATGCTGACTAGATTAATTACAGGCTGGAATCAAGATTGCTGGGAGAAGTATAAACAACCTCAGGTATGCAGATGATACCACTCGAATGGCAGAAAGTGAAGAGGAGCTAAAAAGCCTCTTGATGAAGGTGAAAAAGAAGAGTGAAAAAGATGGCTTAAAATGCAACATTAAAAAAACAAAGACCACGGCATCCAGTTCCATCACTTCATGGCAAGCAGAAGGGGAAAAAGTGGAAACAATGACAGATTTTATTTTGGGGGGCTCCAAAATCACTGTTGATGGTAATTGCAACCATGAAATTAAAAGATGCTTGCTTCTTGTAAGAAAAGTTATGACAAACATAGACAGCATATTAAAAAGCAGAGACATCACTCCCTACAAAGGTCTGTACAATTAAAGCTATGGTTTTTCCAGTAGTCATGTATGGATGTGAGAGCTGGACAATAAAGAAGGCTGAGCACTGAAGAACTGATGCGTTCTAATTGTAGTGCTGAAGAAGACTCTTGAGAGTCCCTTGGACTTCAAGGAGATCAAACCAGTCAATCCTAAAAGAAATTAACCCTGAATAGTCATTGGAAGGACTGATGCTGAAGCTGAAGTTCCAATACTTTGGCCACCTGATGTGAAGAGCTGACTCATTTGAAAAGACCCTGATGCTGGGAAAGATTGAAGGCAGGATGAGAAGGGATGACAGAGGATGAGATGGTTGGATGGCATCACCGACTTAATGGACATGGGTTTGAGCAAAGTCCAGGAGATGGTGAAGGACAGGGAAGCCTGGCATGCTGCAATCCATGGGGTTGCAAAGAGTCAGACACAACTGAGTAACTGAACAACAACTGGAAGATTGTGAAAACTGGAAGCATGAGTTATAGACAAAGTATATATATTTCTATATAGACACGATTTAGCCACTGAACTATAAAAACAACAAAGAAAAATCTGGAATGTTGAGAAATTGGAAATTTTGTTAAGTAGTCAGAATAAGCCTCACTCAGAAAGTGTATTTAGGAAAAGATTTGAAGGAGTTGGTAGGATGAGCCATTAAATATGTAAAGGAAGAACATTTTAAACACAGACAACAGCCAGTTGAAGAGCCTTCAGGTAAACTGTGATTACTTAACTTAAGGTAGCTATGGAGGGATTTCGTGGTAGTATAGTTGGATTTCAGAGAAATAACACATCAAATCTTGCAGAAACTTGTAGGTCATGTAAATATTTTGATGTTGCGTTGTTGCACCAATCAAGGCAAGAAGTTGTAGTGGCTTAGAATCAAGTGGTAGGAGTGGGGAAGGCAAAATTTTTCATAATCCCAATCTACTTAGACCACAGAAGCAACAGGATTTCTGGATGGATATAATGGTAAGACTGATTCCAATATATTTTTTTTAATATTTATTTACTTGGCTGTGCCAGGACTTAGTTGGAGCATGTAAGATCTTCAATCTTTGGTGCAACGTGTGGGATTTTTAGTTGGGGCATATGGAATCTAGTTCCCTGATCAGGGAATCGAAGCCAGGACCCCTGCATTGGGAACACAGAACCACCAGGGATTCCTCTGACCCCAGTATTTTTAAGTGAGTATCTGGAAGGCTGATATTAACTGAGATGACAACCAACAGAATTTGATTGACTGAAATGAAATAAGTTCATTTTTTGCATGATTGAAATGTAATGTCTATTGGATATCCATTTGTGCTTCCAGGTGGACAGTGAAAACAGACTCTGGAGCCTAAGTTGGATATCAAAGCTGGGGAGAGAAGAGGGTATAGATGGCATAGAAAGCCTCGGTCCTGGATGAGATCACAAAAGGAATGAGTATAGGCAGAGAAGAAGAGGATAAGGATTCAGTTCTGAGGTTTGTCAATATGGAGAGAACACAAGGAAAGGAGAAGAACAAGCCAAGGAGACTGAGCAGCTACAGCTACATGATATCAGGGAACAACCAGGAGAGTGTTGTCCTGGAACCCAGGTGTTTATGCGTCAACCTGACTGGATCATGGGGTATCCAAATATTTGGCTAAACATCATTTCTGGGTATGTCTGCAAGGCTATTTCCGGGTGAAATTAACATCTGAATTTAATTTGGACTGGACTTAGAAAAGAAGTTTGCCCTTCCCAGTGTGAGGGCAAACAATGCTGAATACAAGAAAAAGGTGGAGGAAAGAAAATCTGGGCCTTTCCTGCCTGATTGAACGAACTGAGACATTGATCTTCTACTGTTCTCGGTGCTACAGTTTCTCAGGTCTTCAGACCCTGACTAGAATCTACCTCATTAGTTCTCTTGGTTCTCAGGCCATTGGAGTTGAAATGAATTAAGCCACCAAGCCTCTCTGGGACTCCAGCTTGCAGACACCAGATTGGGGGAATTCTCTGTCTCCACAATTGCGTAAGTCAGTTCCTTTAAAGAACCTCTTCCTATATACTATTGTTTCCATATCTCCAGAGAATGCTAAATAATACACCAGGGTAGAAAGTAGTTCCAGGTGGAAGGAGTGATTGACTTGGCCCAAAATTATAGACAGGATACACAAGGAACTGTGACATAGCCACTGACTTAGAAATATTGATGTCAGTATTACATTGATTAGAACAGTTTCAGCTCAGGTGAAGATGTCCTCGCTCAATCACAGTGAGATTAAGACAAAATGGAAGGATAGGAAACTGGAGACAGTGAGTGTAGACCCTCGCTATGTGAAGTAGGCTACCAAGGGGAGGAGAAATGTCCCCATAGGGAGTAAGAAATAGGGAGGCAAAAAGAAGGTTTTTTTTTCTGTTTGTTTTTTAAATAATAATAATAAATCAATTTTTATTTTGACAGGAGTAATCTACCAGAGGGAGGGAAAGTGATGCAGATGTTACAAATGCTCTGAGATCATGAACTTCCTTTTCCATTGAGCCAACCTAGAAAATAATTTTCTGCTCCTTGCAACCCAAAGGATTTTCACTAATAGAGTGAACAGCATCTTCACATGTGTAAGTCTTCTGTTTTATGCCCACTGAGGTATAATTTTTCATAGTGCTCTCATTCTGGTGTGGATGATAAATTATATGCTCACACTAACTAGTTATGGACATTGGTTCTGAAGCCATAGATTTCAACCCTGGGCCTGCCACTTAACAGTTGACATCTGCAGCAAATTACTTCTGTGCCCCAGTTTCTTCATATGGAAATGGGAATAACAATGGCATGTATCTCATGGGATTTTGCTGAACAAATGAGGTAAAGCACTTTAAAAACATACAAAAGGATGTGCTATATGGTAACTATTTCATAAATATTAGGTATTATTAAATCTGCATGCTACATGATGTAATATTCTCCTTTACCATATAGAATGTACACTGCTTCCTGATCAGTGTTTCCCTTTAACACATATACTCTTAAAGGTAATTAGTTACAATAAAACTAACAAAGGGAACTTATCCACAGACAAGGAAGCTGGGAAACTAAGCAGTTAATTAACAAAGAATAGGAATTTTAAAATAAATGATAACCTATGGACTGTGTCAAGATGCCTGGACTGATGTGCAATATTTTGCGTCAACGTGATTGGGCCACAGAAAGTGCCCAGACAGTAGGTCAACCATTATTGTGAGTGTGTCTGTGAGGGAGTTTTAGATAAGATTAGCACTGGAATAAGTGGACTGAGTAAAGCAGGTTGCCCTCTAATGGGGATGTCCCATACCAAACAGTTGAAAGCCTGAATAGAACAAAAAAAGCTGAGCTTCCTTCAAGGAGGAGGGAATCAAGTCTGACTGCTTGAGGTGGGTCTCTGGTCTTTTCCTGCCTGTGGACTTGAACTGAACAAGCTCTTAAGGCTCAATCTCAGAACTTTTGGATTAGAACTCACACCACTGGCTTTCCTGGTTCTCAGCCTTTGGACTCAGACGAACTGTACCATCAGGTCTCCTAGGTCTCCACCTTGCTGAAAGCATATCTTGGGCTCTTGTCAGCCTCTATAAATATGTGAGCCAATTCCTAATAAAAAAATCTATTTCTCTCCTCTCTCTCTCTCTAAACATCCGATTGGTTCTGTTCCTCTGGAACTCTGACCAATACACTTGTGAAGGCACTAGTCACTGGTGCAAATAAAATTACACGATGACATGATGGAACTCAGTGAAGACCTGCAGTATGATCACAGAATTTACAGATACTCCATCAGGGTCACAAAACAGGGTTTTAATAAATAATTATCTGATGGTTATTAAAGGCTATGGTAGACAGAATCCTAATACTGGTTTCCCAAGATACCTCGCCATAATCCCAGGTACTGTGAATTAGAGGAGGAATCACACGCACATTTGTGTTATATTTGCATGGCTAATGGGCTTTTGCAGTAGTAACTGAGATTATTAATCCACTTACCTCAAAATTGGGAGATTATCCTGGATTATCCAAAGAGGCCTAACATAATAACAGCAGTCCTTTAAAAGCAGAGAGTTTTCCCTGGCTTGCAGCAGAGGAAAGCAAGAGAAATTTGAAGCACGAGGTTTTGACACACCATCATTTGCTTGAAGATTGAGGGAACCATATGATGAGAAAAACAGGCAGCTCCTAGGATCCGAGAGCAGCTTCGACAAGACCCTGCAAAGACATAGTTCAGTCCTGCCACCATAGGAGATAAATTCTGCCAATCACCTGGATGAGCTTAAAAGCTGCTTCCTCCCCAGAGCCTCCGGGTAAGATTCCAGCCGCACTGATACCTTGATTTCAGCCTCGTAAGACCCTAAGCAGAGAACTCACTTGATCGATGCAGCATGCATTATCTATGGGAACTGGGAAATAATACATATGGGCTGGTTTAAGCTGCCAAATTCGAGGCAATTTGCTGTGCAGCAATCAAAAACTGATCACAGATACTTAAGTTATTGGCGTATTGAATCTGTTGAGCATAAGGTAATTCTCTGCATTATCCAATCTACTGGGGAGGTTAAGGAATCATTTCTGGCCCAGTGATAGTCACACGTACCTCAAAAAGTGCCACTTAAAATAAGAATCACCAAAATCACAGTGCAGAGAATTCTAACTCTAATTGTAGTGAAGACTAATTGCAAAATAGAGGCAAAAACAGGCAGCCTGCAGTGGGACAGCAACATGAGGTCACATGGCTGTCAGATGGGGCCATACTCAACATGAAGGGCTTGGGCGCAGGAGCTGCCCACTCAGTCCCTGCCATTTAGATAAGGCAGAACATTCAATTCCCAGTTCCTCTTAAGGGCAACAACAGGCAAGCACAGTCAGGGGAACTGCAGGTAGTGGTTCTCAATTAAATTGAAATAAATTATTATGAAAAAGGGTTTGATGTCATAGACATTCTTTGAGGCTTTGGAGGCAGACAGACTGGCTCTGAAACTGTGATCTTAGCTGGCTTTCAGAATTCTAATTTATTAACTGTGTGTGAGTGTGTGTGTGTGTGTGTGTGTGTGTGTGTGTGTGCAGGTAAGACACCTCCTCCATCAACAATCCTGACAAATCTTTCCAGACCACTGGGTTTAAGATATGACTGCATGATTCTGTACTAAGAGACCTGGATCAGCTTGCCTGATTGCTCTAATCCCAGACCCTACCATGGCGCGTGGAACGTACGCATCTCCTGACTTTTACAGCAGCTCCCTGTACTCAGGAGCCTCTACTACTAGTGTACTGGCGACTTCCTGGATTCATCATCATTGGTCTTTCTAACATCTCTCAGTTTCTGAAATGTCCTCATGATGGGAGCATTTCGAAATCCAAAGCTTTGCAAATAAAAAAATGACAGAAACATAAAAATTATTTTAAAAATGTAACTGGAGAGATTAATTAGTGACTATAAGGCTGGTATAAGAATACAATAGAAAGGGACTACAGAGGATGAGATGGTTGGATGGCATCACCAACTCGATGCACATGAGTTTGAGCAACCTTGGTGATGGACAGGGAAGTCTGGCGTGCTGCAGTCCACCAAGTCCTGAAGAGGCGGACACAATTTAGCAACTGAACTGAACTGATAAAGCTGGCAATGTGATTACTTAATCATTCTGTTGAAAATCACAAATATTCAGGATTAAGGAATCACATCCCCTGGCAAACAGTGGAATTTTCCAATACAGGCCTTAGTGTTCACAGTCACAATATGATCTGACTTCTGACCCTACTGCCTCTCTTCATTGTCAGCCCTAATCTTTGTCTCCTCTTCCTCTTTCGCATCTTGCACTGTACATGTACTCCGTGGATACTTCTAATTCAGCAAGTACTACTTCTTTTTGGTTTGTTTTCCTGTGAGATCCTAAGGGCTGGCACCATGGTTGCTTTGCTCTGTGCTTATCATGTAGGACATACACTGCAGGAAACATCTTAGGCATAGCTGAAGGTATGTTAAACGTGAAACTTTAACCCCCAAAACATTCATTCGCAACCTGGGGGTAGTACAGTAGAGGATTTCTACATAGGTAGCATAGCTGTGGTTTATGAGTATCAGGTGCCATGCAAACTCTTCTAGAAACTCAGGAGGTTTTGGAGGACATGAACTGGCTCTTTTATCCATGTGCATCTACACAGTATATGGCACAGTTTTTAGCCCACAGTATGGCGAAATGCAACACTTTCCAGAACTGAGTCATGTATATGCCTTTCCACGTCTGCCACCCCCAAGTATAATGTTATAAGCTTAATACTGTCTGTAAAGGAAAGTACTATTTGTCATGAGAAAGACTCTAAAAATAAACAGAATGATGAGATAGAGAAACAGTATACAATTTTTCAATTTACATTGGTGACTCTCAAAAACACAAGAATGTTCTTCAAATACTTTTTTAAATTGTGGAGATATGCAGACAATGGATTGTGAGAGCAGTTCTAAATCCCAGCTCTGCCACTTCCTCACTCTGTGATGAGCAAGGCATCTATCCTCCCGGGCTTTCATTCCCTCATTTGTGACACTGGAATAATGGCATTTATGCTGCAGGGATTTTATGAAAATTGTCAGTGAGTTATGAAAATATCTGACCTGCAGTAGCCCCCAAAGAGACTCTATCATCTCTTCTGATATGTAGTTCGGAAACAGCAACAAGAGAACTAGGATTCCTTTACAAGAACTCTGGGAATTATACACATCAGAAGATTCATCCAAAGCAACAAGTCAAGGAGCTTTCCTGTGAGGTGTAGGCTGGTACTAAAAGCAATCTGATCAACGTTAAAATAAAGTTTAGAAACTAAGAGTCTAATTGGTGTCCTCTGCTAGGAGATCTTCTATTTTATGAAAACTGCTAACAAAACCACTGATTTTCAAATGTGCCCTGAAATAAATACCTGAGAAGAAGATGGGGGAAAAAAGGGGGAAGCCATTGTCCACTAATCTCTAATTCAAGAGAATGATGCCTGGCTCAGAACCCACGGTCAGAGCCCCTCTACCATGCTGCTCACTAATGTGCATCATCCCAGAACAGGCAGATTTTACTGAAGTCCTGGAAGACTGTGGCCATTTTCCTGATCCCAATTTTGATTCCAAATCTCACTTGTTGTCTTTATCAAAGGAGCCTGTGAAATGTGCAGAACAGCTTGGTAACCCTGAGAGATCTGTGTTGCTTCTGAGGGAACCAGTCTCATGGTGCGGTGCTTGGGCCTGTGGGTACATAGCAGCACTGATCAGTAAGATCCTGACCTTCCATCCTGGGCCAGTTTGAAGTCTTTGTGGAAGGAAAGGGCATCCTGCCAAGAACACGATTCTCACACAAGGAAACTAGCTCTGCAGCAAAGGACCCTCCCCAGCATACACAATCATCAAAAGTCATGAAGAAGTATAAATAACAGTTACTTTGTTCCTTCGCAAGGGCTCAGAACAGTCACCTTCCATCTGCCACAGCAGGGGTCAGTGTTGAATATACCAACATTTGATCAAAGGAGCTGGGTCGAAATCTCTGGGATGAAGCACTTCTGCAAGTGATATGAGCTGGGATGAAAGCTTTGGAGAGCGGATCAGTGAAAAAAGGAAGGGAACCAAACAGGACTGCTGGGAGCAGATTAAGTGTGTGGGGGGGTCTGCCTATGTTGTGGGCTTCCCTGGTGGCTCAGTGGTCAAGAACCCACTTGCTAATGCAGGAGATGCGGGTTCAATCCCAGGACCCGGAAGATGGCCTGGAGAAGGAAATGGCAAACCACTCTGGTATTCTTGCCTGGGAAATCCCATGGACAAGGAGTCCAGTGGGCTATAGTCCATTTGGTCGCAAAAGATTCAGACACGATTTAGTGACTAAACAGCAACAGCAACTGTCTATGCTGAACTTGCTCTGAGGTGTTATCACCAATGAGTCCTGAACTGGGCTCTCATTGGGCTATCTACTGCCAGATCACAGGCAACTCACAGAATGTCCATGGTCTCAATATTCTCCCTTGTGAAATGGGAATGACAATATTACCTCTTGAGGGTTTTTATTAGGATTCAACTACAGAAGATCCAGGAAGAGCCTAGCTTGGTGCCGATCTTTGTGTGTACTACTACTCCACAGTAGCCTCCACTTTCGTCCAACTAGTTCATTACCTTCTTTTGCACTCACGTTTGATTATATGATTACCTTTTATTCTCAAAGATACAATTTTATTGAAAGAAAATACATAAAGTACTGCATGTTCTGCACAGCTAAAGCAAAGTCTATTTAGATGACGAAGGCCTGAGTTCCAGAAATGCCACCCTAAGTCAGGATGGGTAGTAAGCCGAGTGCTAGCCTACGAGATTTCCACAGCAAACGAGTCAGACATCTGGCCGCACTGACTAGCAGAGTTTGCATGGCGCTGATAGGTCCATGGTTCTCACACAGATGGTGCCTACTGGAAGAACTACAGTTTGGAAACAGGATCTTTTCTCTATTAGTGCCACTTTCACAAATTAATTCATTAATTCAGTGAGTATTCAGTAGTGTCTCTCCAGCTGTATCAGAAAGTTTGCTGGACCGTGGAGTGACAAAGATCCATGGTTTGACAAAGACAAACAATGGCCCTTGCCCTCAAGGGTATCACAATGTACCAAGGAGGCAGATACATTCAGTACATAAACTGATATCATCTGCGTGACTACAGTGTGTTCTCAGTAATGTTCTGGGCTGGTGGAGATTGACCAGTGAGCAAGAGAGAAAGATTTCTAAGATCAAGGACTTTGCAGCTGGGAACTATGGGGGAGGACAGAGATAAGTACAAACAAAGCAAAGAAGTAAATAACAGAGTCTGTTAGGTGATACGTGTTGTAACTAAAGGACAATGTAGGGCAAGATAAAGGGGATGAGGGATAGGGTGGACGGTGGGAAAGATGGGTGCACTTGCCAATATACTGTCCAGTGGCCTGGGTAGCCCTCACAGAGAAAGCAAGTGAGAAATGAGCAAGACCTCCATGGAAGTGAGGAAGTCAGCCAGGCAGATGTGGGTGAGGAGCATGCAGGCAAAGGGAAGAGGCCCTGAGGAGGGAGCCTAGCTGACTTGACCCAGAAACTGCAGAGCCCAGCTGACCTGGAGCTGAGTGACTGAAGGGAGGCTGCTGGGGGTACAGTCAGGGAGGAGACAGGGTCAGATCCTATAGGACCTCAAACACCTCTCTTAGTGATTAGCATTTGACTCTAGAGACAGCACTAGCAAGGGTTTGGGTGCTGAATTTAGGCCGGTAGAGAGGACAGTAATCGGTGAAAAAGGGGGACACTGCAGTCAGGGAACCAGAGGGAGTGACCAAAGAGGCAGGAGGAATTAAGGAGTGCTCGCGGCCTCTTTGAGAGAGCGGTAACACTCACCTGGACTTGATCTCCATTGACCTTTGTGCTCACACCCTTGATTGTTCACATGTGTGCTGTTACTCACACACTCACAAACTTAGAAGTCTTGTTTTTATCCCCATGGTTCACTGATTAATCAAAGAGAAAGACTGGGGAGGCATTGTTTTGTTCTAATCACTTGGTGTTTGAGAAGTTTCTACTGAATGACCTACTATAGCCCCTCTCTGCGCTTGAGGGAAAAAGAGAGAATGCAAGGAACACGATGAAGCCTCCCCACATGAAAAGCCACATATGGAGTTGCCTGTGTTCACTCATCTCTCATTTTATATTTGGAATAAACAATTAGTAGGTGTAATGAGAACCATCCTTCATGATCCAAATAGCCTTTGTGAAATTCTACTAGGAAATATACGTTCTCTTTCATTCATTCAATATATTTTGAATCCCTGCTGGATGCCAAGTTCAGGTCACTGTGCTGACTTGGGGAACAGGTATGTATCTGGCTGGCCCCCAGCCTTTACATTTTTTTCAAACATGCAGACAGATCATCACAGCGCTCCCTAAATAAAACTATGACAGAATTCAAGTCAAGGGAGCCTGGCAAAAAGGAGGAGGGTAATTTAGTCACAGTATAAGAGATGAGTGAGTAATGGTCAGGAAAGCCTTTGCGGGAGGGAGAAATTAATGAGGTAGGTACTTTCATTATCCGCATTGTACGGATGAGAACTATCAAGGTCCAAGATATTCACTGATTTAAGACTATACAGCTAGTGAGAGAGCAAGATTTAAATGCTAGGGCATTTGGTTAACAAAACACCAATTTTCCCCACTCATTGACTGCTACTAAAATCACATTCCCTGACTCAGCTTCCCTTTAATACATCCAGAAATCCTCGCAGATATGGGTGGTAACTCTCCTGCAAGCTAGAATCAGCTGTGAATACCCTAAAGCTCTGAGGAGGTCTGAAATTGTCTCCATCTGAGCTGATATCTGTTCTGGAGAACTCCTCCCTCTTAGAATTGCATTCCACTTTAATTTAATCACAAAAGAGACAACTCTAGGTTCCATCCCCATCTCACCAAGAAAGGTGCCCAACTGTGCAGGATCATGTTTCTAATCCTGCTCTCACTTTCCAATCTGCCTGCTCCTTCCTAACTCAGAAAAAGTGCACAAATATGTATCCCTGACCTGTTGCTCTCAGGGCAGGTCTTCTCAGTTTTAGAATGTTACATAGAAGCTATGGTCTCCTGGGTGCCTGGATCACCCAGGTAGAAAAAAAATGAGAGAAGAGAAAGTCTGTACCATAAGGAACGACATGTACTGTGTGTGCATCTCAGCAATCCCAGCACACGTGCAATCTGTCATAGTGAAGGGAAGATTACCTTTGGAGTCAGAGTCAAGGTCTGACTCAGTTCAATGTCAATCTCTTCAAAAGAGGTGAAATTCTACTAGGAAACATACGTTCTCTCTTTAGTTTTGGTTGGAATTTGATGGATGGCAGTTAATGGTTGTGTCAGCTAGCTCTTGATGCACCCCACAATTTACACGACTGATTCTTGTGCTCACAATTCTGCAGCTCAATGAGTTCAGCTGGGCTCAGCTGAGCAGTCCCGCTGTTCTCAGAAGGCTTACTTAATGCATTCGTGGTCAGTGCTCTGTTAGCTAACTGGCTCTGCTGGGGGCTGGATGGTATAGGATGGTCTCACCCACGCTTCTGGTAAATGATTCTCTGGCAGCTAGGGTGAAAGCGATGCATGGACCATGGATCTCGCATCATTCACCTAGCCCAGGATTCTTCACATTGCTATCATCTTGTTTCAAGAACAGCAAGAGAGGGCAAACCCCAGTGCGCAAGCACTTTTCACCTCTCTGCTTGCTTCACACATGCTGTTGTCCCATCAGACAAAGCCAGCTCCATCGCCAAGGCTACGACAATGTGGGAGGCATGCACATGTCACCGCTGTCGCTGTGACAGTCTACTACTGCAGTGGCTCAAGAAACAAGCCTGCTCATCCGTGCAGTAGCTGAACTACAGATAAACCACGCACTGGAGTGCTAGTCTTTCAAAAAAGATTTCTACTCTTGTTTAGAAAAAGTCAAAACTGTCTTGCCTATTGTTTTAACAGGTGGAAATACAATTATTTTATGAAAATCAGGGGAAAAACTAATTTGTAAATATCCTTGGCATTGTACTAAACCTGCAACTTGTGGGTCTTTGCCAGTAGGAATTCACTCTCTACCTCCTTCCATATTATAATGTCGCCTGTCCTCTACCTTCCAAGAACTATGCCCCACCCCCAGCACAGACATGTTACATGGGTGTAATCTGATGTGGGAATGGTGGAATAGACTATAAAACGCCACCTCTGTTAAGACAAGGAGATAGTTCCTGGCAATTGTGAAGCAGACCAGTGATGTAGCTGCAGCCTGTTTGGTCCACAGCTCCCTGCAGACAGGAGAAGGAAATGGCAACCCATTCCAGTATTCTTGCCCAGAGAATCCCATGGACAGAGGAGTTGGCAGGACATGACTGAGGGACTGACACTTTCAAGTCCTAAGCAGATAGTGAAGGACAGGGAAGCCTGGCGTACTGCAGTCTATGAGGTCCCAGAGAGTCATGACACGACTAAGTGACTAAAACAAGAAAGTACTAAGCAAGAAATGAATAATAATAATCCCTGCAGACACCAGCCCAATCTCCCAACTTTGCTAAAGTGCCTCTTGATTTACTCAAATATCTTTTAAAGCTGAGTATGAGTTTTATCATTTTCTACTACAATGTCCTAACCATATTTTTAGGATTCCTTGGTGCTTCATTTACTTTGTAGTGGTTGATACTACTACTGTGATGTCGTCATTTACCCATTCTATTTTCTACAGGATTATTGCTGGCATACATGAAAGCTCTTGGGATTTTAAGTTTAATATTTATTAATTTCTCCCACTTAAAGAAGTTTATTTTTACATCGTTTCTCAGGTGTTTCCCAAGAATATATTCCTACTGTCTGCAAAAAAGAGAATTTTGTCTTCTCTTCCAAAATGGCAGGCATTTTTCTCTTTATGATCTCATTACATGGGAAAGAAAATTTTAAATGATATGTAATAACATGGGTGATAATTGATATATTTGCCTAGATTCTGATTATGATGAATTTTGTTTTTGATTTTTTAATTGTGAGTATAAACACACTGAGGAATACATCTTGCTTAAATTTACATTTTTTCCTAGTGTAGTTTTTTTTTTGGAGGGGGGGGGTGGAAGTCCTACCATGCAGCAGAGGAAACTTTCCCTAGCAGGGATCCAACTCGTGCCTCCTGCTTTGAAGTGCAGAGTCCTAACCTCTGGATCTCCAGGGAAGTCCTCCTAGTTTGTTTTTGGTCATGGTACTTTGCATTCCACCAACTGTTCTTTGATCATCCATAAATCATTGAAATATGGTCATTAGCGGTAGTATGACTGTTGGTTCAGGTGATACTCTGTATATCTCTTATCTTTTTCTTCCTACAGTTTTGTTCTATCATGCCCACATACTTTTGTCATATTATGCTCAAGATATTGAGGGTAGTCTTGCCACCAGGAACAGAATCATTTTTATGGGCTATTTGGGTATACACGGAGTGGAACAGACCCTGGGCAGCTGAACAAACTTGTTATTTAAAAACCGGACTGTATGTTTCATAACCATTTTCCACGTACCTTTCCGATTCCATTTCCCCTTGAGGAATGGATTATTTCCTTGGAAAAGTCAGTTGTCATGATCCGGCTTGCCTGATGCCAGCAGACTGTCTACAGGCAAAAGAGACAAAGATGCCTAAGTTGCAATAAGGCAAAATGTGGGGGACATCAGAGGTCTTCTCCATAAGGTTACTGTGAGAGCAGGGAGGCAATAAGAAGAAATAAAATGGAGGGGGAAGGCTTTAGGTTGTTATATCTGGGGTTGTGGGGAGGCCACTTCTTGGCCAAGGGTACAGGATGGCTAGACCCACTCCAGTATTCTTGCCTAGAGAATCCCGTGGACAGAGGAGCCTGGTGGGCTGCTCTCCATGGGGTCACACAGAGTCGGACAGGACTGAAGCGACTTAGCATGCATGCATGCATTGGAGAAGGAAATGGCAACCCATTCCAGTATTCTTGCCTGGAGAATCCCAGGGACAAAGGAGCCTGGTTGGCTGCCATCTATGGGGTTGCACAGAGTCGGACACGACTGAAACGACTTAGCAGCAGCAGCAGCAGACAGAGGTGAGAGGTCACCAAGTGGCCTTGCTGGAATCCCAGGCCAGGAGGCTTCTGAAACTCAAAATGTAAAATATGAAGGGACTGCCAGAGGCATGTTTCTCAAAACCTCAACCAGTGCTTCCCAATGAGAAAGAGAGAGACGTGTGGAGTGTGTGAAGGGGAGAGATTCCTGGGATTGAATAAAACACTGCTTTGGGTGGCTCTCCAGCTGTTGGGTGAATATGACCTAAAGTGCAAAGGTCTGAACCAAGTAGGTGAGGAGTTTACTGACGAGGAAACCAGGGACCAGAGGTTAAGTAAGATGTCAACAGGGGTAGGTTCAAGAAAGCTGTTCAGTCATGGACTGTGCCAAGATGCCTGGCCAAGTGAAGAACCTGTTGAAAAAACAAAACTGCACGAAATGACTCAGCAACGATTCGGTACTCTTTCGCCCAATACCTAGGATCATCTTGACAAAACCGAGGCCTTCCTATAAGTAAGCCGGTACTCTTCATTGTGGGAGATGACTACGACCTTATGCACTTGACCATCCGTCTTGTGGTCCTGTGTGTAAAAAGATTGCGCGTGTGTTTTCTGCGACCTGATGGAGAGGTTGAAGAGGTCCGGCCGCGCCACAGCCACGTCTGGGTCAAAGGCACACGTGGAAACAAGCTGGCCCAAGTCACACCGCGGTGCATTTCACCCTGGGGGACAGAGAGTCCCAGGCGGAGAAGTGCCAGGCGCCTGCGCTGTGCGCCAGAGGCGCCTGGCGTTGCGGGAGCCGCGAGACCCCCGCCCTCCGACGGGAACGCGCACGTGCCTGGGGACGCGGACGCGCGCGCGAATGCGCATCACCTCGCTCAGCCTCGGTCCGGGCGGCTGAGGAGGGAAGGAGGGACGGACGGAGACGCGCACCGGAGACGCGAGTGGGCTCTTCGCAGAGTGGCGGGCTCGGGGCGGAGGCGGGGACGGGGGCGGGGGCGGCGCCTCCTCCACTCTGGCGTCTGTGCTCGGGACCCCCGGCCGCGCGGGGGACGGACCGACTGACGTACCTCGCGCGCCCCCGCCCCCGTCCCCGCCCCCGCCTTATCTTCCCTGAGCTCCTGGGGCTCCTGAGCTGAGGCCCCTCTCTCTCACTCTCTGCCCCTCCCCGCGGCTCTTTCTCTCCCCAGCACCTTGGAGCCCCTCGACCCGGCTGCGGCGGGGACCTGAGCGGCGGCGGACGGCCTCGAAGATGAAGTGCAAGCCGAACCAGACGCGGACCTACGACCCGGAGGGGTTCAAGAAGCGGGCGGCGTGCCTGTGCTTCCGGAGCGAGCGCGAGGACGAGGTGCTGTTAGTGAGTAGCAGTCGGTACCCGGACCGCTGGATCGTGCCGGGCGGGGGCATGGAGCCCGAGGAGGAGCCCGGCGGTGCGGCCGTCCGCGAGGTGTTTGAAGAAGCGGGAGTCAAGGGGAAGTTAGGCCGGCTCCTGGGCATTTTCGAGCAGAACCAAGATCGCAAGCACAGAACGTACGTGTATGTACTGACTGTCACTGAGATTCTGGAGGATTGGGAAGATTCGGTTAGCATTGGGAGGAAGCGAGAGTGGTTCAAAGTCGAAGATGCGATCAAGGTTCTCCAGTGCCACAAGCCCGTGCATGCTGAATATCTGCAAAAACTAAAGCTGGGCGGTTCCCCAACCAATGGAAACTCCGTGGCCTCGTCCCTGCCGGAGGGCGATCCCTAGTATGTACCGCTCGTGCACAAACTTCTGCTTTCCGCCTACCTGACAATAAGTAGTGCCCGGAGCACCTCTCTTGCCGTGTGCGGTCTCACCGGGAGGGAGGCTTCTTTTGTTTCCTTGGCAGACCTCTGAATCACGCTTGCAAACTGTCTCAGTTGCCAGGCACTTTTCAGGCACTTTGCACGTTTTTCAGATGCTTTCAGAATCGCTTCTTGGTAACACTTGATAACATTTCAAAAAGCCAAAGCCAGATGGGTTTTTTAAGTTGCCTTATCTGGTCACCCAGAGTTTGGGATGTGTGTGTATGTGCACGCACTCGCTTGTGTGCATGTGTACTTTTGGTACCAGTCTTGTCGTTTGTATTGTATTGAGGGCCTTTAAAATCTGATCACCTTGGTTGTGTGGCATTTTCATTAATTTTTTTTAAGTTGTTTTCTCATTCACAGCTTTAGTCCTGTCAGCAAGCCCTTCTGTGATGGGATTGGTTTGACGGTCCAGTTTTGAATTTCAAAAAAGTATTTAAGAAATTTTACATCATTTGCTCTTTCTGCACTGAGCAATAATTGCATGTTCAGATATGTGATCTAATTTGCCCTTTTCAGAAATTGCTTTATTCATATGTTGTTAATTCGAGTTTCAGAATATTTTCATAACTGATATTTTTTTACTTCTTACTTGAAATAACCATTAACTTTTTAGCCCAAATGTAGCTTAGCAAAATACCATTTTATAGAGTAAACACCCTCTCGAGAAGGTTGTTATGTACTGTCCTGATAATGTACATATTATGAAAACTGTATTCCAAGTGTGATTTAGCATGCTCAACTTCCAACTTCCATTGCTCTTTTCTCAGTGCCCTAGAACAACTATGGTTCTCAGTATAAACTATTCTTTGAAAGAAAGTTTGTGTATTTGAATTTGTGATAGTCAAGTTAAACTTGTCTGAATATCAGTAGTCAAAGAAGTGGAATATTATATGGTAATTTCATCCCAATTGAGGGAGTTAGCTTTCTTAGCTACTCAGCTACTACTGACTTCTCAAACTGTTAAGATGTCTGAACAATCTCTTGTGAAGATTTTGGATTAGGTTTTGTGTCACATGACAATCTTTTTTGGGTGTCTAAGTAAAAGCTCTTACTTACATTTGCTTCAGGACTTGTTTGAAATTAGGGATCCTATCTAAAATGTATAGGTCTGTCTTCTGGAACTACCTTTATTCCTCTAGCCATGTCGGCAGTTAGGTAGATGGAAAATCTACTTTCTAAATTGGGCTTCAGGTTGAAAAAGTTATTCCATACTTAATACTTAAGCATTTTTAAAACATCCTTCTAGTAAATAGTAAGATAGAAAGTAATAGTTATTTCAAACATTTTGTTAGTCCTGAAAGTAGCCTGTTTTAAAACACAATTACTGCTAAAGATTTAATGGAAGTTATCCTTTGTTAAATTAATTCATATTTTGCTGTTGTGCAACATACATGCAGAACAGTTGACAAATCTTTACAGCTTAATGAATCTTTACATAGTGAGCAATACATGTAACTAGAGTTCAGATCCAGAAATTATTAATAACATTACCTGTAACTCAAAAGTCGATTGCATTCCTCTTCCTAATCAGTACTCTGCCCTTCTATCTTTTAAGACCATAGAGTAGTTCTGCTTTTAAACTTTATATTGAATTTTAGAACATATACTCTTTTGTGCTGCTCCCTTGTGTGCTGTATGTGTTTTGTTCCTCAAAATACTCAAATATTTTTCTCTATTTGGTTGCATTTTAATTCTATAAATTAGTAACATGCTTATATGATTGCTTCTAAAAAGTGGGTTCTGTTTCACTTTCTAAAGAAATTTGGTACTACTATTTTGAAAACAAATCTTATTACACTTTCAAGTACAGATAAAGTGCAAGTTTCAGTTCACAAAACATTTTCTGTACTAATGCCATTGAAGTAAACTAAAAAATGAGTGAGTTTTAAAAACAAATGACAGTTTATTATCTGAATTATTTCATTTGATTAGTTATTGTGTATTTTTCAATTTTCCTCTGCAAAAGTGATCGATATCAAATATATATTTGAGCACATATGTTTAATTCCAAACAACTTGACCTTTACTATTCATATAATCTCAAATAGCCCCAAAGATATTTTCCCCCAATAACCTAGTTATTCAAGAGGGTTCTTAAATTCTACCTTAACATTAACACAGCAGATATACTGGGTTCTTATTTTACAGATATTTTTGCAGATAAAAACCCCTTCCATCTGAAATGCTGTCACAAATACTTTGGAGCCTTAACTTGTTATTCTTAGAGGTAATAATGCATCATCTTATTTGGTTCTTAAATTAAGTGTCTGACAAAGGCAAAAATATACAGTATTCATATTAACCCTTTGTTAAGAATTTAGCATATAAATACATTGTGGGTTTGTTTGCTTTTGCCAGAAACATTTAGAATATGTCATGCTATATTTTAGGATTGACTGTTAGGTTCGTTTAAGTAGCTTTGGAACTTAGCCTAGTTGAAATAGTTTAAAGCTCCAAGGAGACTTCTCTTTTTCTCTTGAAGACCAAGCCTTTCAAGCTAAACAGATGAGCAGAGATCATGTAAAAAATTTCTACCACCTCAGCGCTCCAAAGATTGATGTACAGTTGATTTTTTTTCCTTCTAAGAGTGTTAAAGTCACTTATATGTTGTTTGTTTGGTTTTTCAGCCTTCCCCTTGGTAAAAAGGGAAAAAGAGTACTCTCCATAGATAATTGAGGTTTGCAGCAATGAATCAAATTTTTTCTGCATGTTTTATAAACAGCATATATTTTCAGCTGCTCAAATATTTTATTCTTTTAATTTATAGAGAGACAACATTAGAGATTAATATAAATACATAGAAACACTGAAAATAATTGGTGCTATGTCTATAATGTATAAAAAATTTTAAATAAATTATGTCTGAATATGTACACACACAAATATATTTGGGGGGCAAATCTTTTACTTCCAGGTGTCCCATATAGGGAAGCCATCAGGCATTACCAGGGTTTCACCAGTGTTTTCCTGGTAGTTGTCTTCTGATAAACTGTTATACTATATTTAACAGATATTAAATATTTTATGGGCAAATAGCATTATGAGAATCAGAAAGGTCACTATGGTAACTGAAGTAAAACTGGATATTTTTATGAGCAGTTTTCAACTGCTTCTTTTTGATAATTCTGTAACTTCAGCCAAGTTATCTGATGCTCAGGGTTTTTAATATAAAATTGAAGATAATAAAAATGGTTACTTCATAAACTTTTCCTATGAGAAGCCTTTCCTGACCACCTGGGTCAAGATACCCTCTCCTGTGTGTGTCATGGTTTTTACAATTTATTGTACTTACCTATTTGTATGGTTGTGTGGCCACTACACAACAAATTTCACAAACTTTTTGATGGCTAGGAACCAATAATTCCCATAAGCCTAGAGTCCAGAACATGAAATTTATGGGTTTTTTTTATGTCTTAGATGACCACTCCCCCTTTTGCGAAACTTCTGGTATCACTTCTTTCCAGACTTTTTTGTTTTGTAACATATATTGACTTATAACTTCCTCAGCTGCTCATCCAGACTCACATTGCAGCTGCATTACATAATTCCGGGAAGGCTTTCCAAATGTGAAGTGAATGATGCAGATAATAAAGCCTTTGTAAATTTATCAATTGGAAGAATTGTTAAATTAATATAAGCCTTCTAATTTTATGTTGGTTTGTTTCTCCAGATGAACAGCAAAGATGTCCGGATTGTTTGAAAGAATCAATGATGTGAACCATTAATAAATGGAATTGTCAAGTATAGGTGAGCACTTCCATGCTTCCAAGGAGACAGCTCATCTGGTTTTCTTCCTGCATCTTGAGACATGCCTTCCCTGTCTGTTTTGCTGACTTCTCTTGCCCTGGTGATTTTACTGTTGTACATGAACAGACTCTTATTCAGCACCTGTAGCCTTTTGTTGTGCTTTTTTTTTTTGATATGTCTGCCTTCTTTATTAGACTATGATATCCTTGAAAGCAAGAACCACATCTACGTATTCTTTGCATATTCTGCACCTGAGACACTACTTGAAATATGGTTGACATCACTGAAGGTTCTTTGATTCAATTAATATTTTATAATCACTACATATAATTATAATGGCAAAACATTCCCCTTCCAATCTGGTGCTATATGCTCTCCAGGCACCATGTGTGTGGCTTTTCTGAATAAGACATTTTGGAAACTTTTCAAGGCAGTTGTAGGATATTCAAGGACAAGAATTACTACTCCTATTGCTATGTCATACCATGCAGTGGATAGCACAGTTTTTACATCACGTAGGGCAAAATTTTATAGAATCAGTCCTTTGTGTAACAACTTCAGTGTTTTTGTACTGTTGTTAATTTGCTTAAAATTTTATTCAAGAATACCACTTGCTGTAAAACTAATTATAAAAATAAATACAATGAACATAATAAGATGATGTGCTTTTAATAAAAATTTTACAATATACAAATAATAAAGTTAATGTTTTTGCACTGCTCTAACCACTTCTTCCATGTAATCTTAACATTTCTTTGAAGAAAAGATTGCTTTTATAATTTTACAGATTCAGTATACTATATTATTTGATGTCAGAGGCAACAAAAACTGCTACAGGCAGTTTCCAAAGTTAATCATGCCACTTAGTTTGCCTAGGTTTCTTTATTATCTCTCACTGATTCAGTTGGCCATAGTTTTCATCCCCTTTTCCAATACACTCAGCTAGATCCTCATCCCACCTGGATTCTGTATGTGAGAATGCAGAGGATTGAAAGAGAGCTACATTGTTGTCACCTGGAAAAGTCAAGGGGGGGCACTTCTAGGAGGGTGCTGAAAATTAAAAGATTTAGAGATGACTTGGGTCAGCTACCTCCAAGAGAGCAACTTTAAGAAAATGGCAGAGATGTTTAGAGGAAATTTTATGGAGTTCTGCCATGGGGTTTGTGATGTCAGCACTCTTCCTCATCTCCCTACAGAGGCCCTAGAGTGGCCTTAATAAGGTAGTTTTCTTTCTTTTGCATTGTAAAGCAGTAAAATCGAAAAAAAGCTTGGACTCCATTTGAGTGTTACACCCTTCCACATGGTACCAGTGAAATGTATTGATTATTTCCCCAATTTTTATAGAATTTGAAATAAAAACATTTCCCTGGTGTATTGGATTTTTTTAGGTATGATATGGTACTGTGGTTATGTTTTTTAAATCCTTATCTTTTAGTGAAATATACTGTAAATTTAACAGATGAAAAAATATGCTACTGATATTTGCTTAGATGGGGTGAGTGAGCATATAGACGAAATAGGCAATAAATTGAAAATTATTAAAGTTGGGTGATGGATATTTGGGAGTTCGTTATACTATTCTCTATACTTTTGTATATGTTTGAGATTTTTCATAATAAAAATTGAAAAAAATTCTTCAGAGTATACTTGTAGGCCTCCCTCTGTCCCTAAGACTTGAGAAGGTTGGTTGGAACATCAGTCGACAGCCCATACAGCCAGAACCTCTCCTCCTCTCAAAAAAACCTAGGTTTTGTTCCTGAGCTAACATGTTGGCAGACTTTCTCTTCCCTTAATGTCAATTCTTCCCTCGGAGGTCTCCCAGCTCTACACGTAAAAAGACTTTTAGTTGAATCAGTATGTCAAATATGACCAGAAAGCTTTGAACACTACTGGTGGACATAGCTTAGGTTCCACTCCCCATTCTATAATTTAGTTTTAAAAGCTGAAATTTTTTTCCTCATTACAGTTAATTCATCTTAATTTCATAAAAGTTGGAAAATTCCCCCCCAAATAAATGAATCAAAAGTCACACATGATCCCCCTACCAAGAATAACTATGTTTGAAAAAAAATATGTGTGTATGTGTATTCTAGCCATTTTTCTTTTCAAATATAAACATATGTAACCCAGACACAGATGGCACAGATGAGCCCCTTCCCCCAGAATAGTTTCTAAAATCCATGACCACTTTATTGTTAAACACAACACAGGCACCTTGCTGTTACTCAGAGTGTTTTAGGGTACTTCTCATGGTTGTCATGGGCTTCCCTGGTGGCTCAGATGGTAAAGAATGCTCCTGCAAAGCAGGAGACCTGGGTTCGATCCCTGGGTTGGGAAGATCCCCTGGAGGAGGGCATGGCAACCCAGTCTAGTATTCTTGCCTGGAGAATCCCCTCGGACAGAGGAACCTGGCAGGCTGTAGTCCATGAAGTTACAAAGAGTCAGATACAACAGAACGACTAAGTATAGCACACTGCACAGGGCTGTCATGGAATTTTTGCTACTTCTTTTCTGTACAAGTGCAAAGGCATGGCACAAAACTTGGGTGTCAAATCCAGACCAAGTTCTCTATCAAATGTTGATGAAGGGAACAATGCAGGCTTGTTTTATTTATCTATTTATTTAGCCACGAAAGAGCTGCAGCGTAGGCTAGCAAGCCCTGTGTGGAGATCTTTATACAAGAATAAGATAGTAAAGGTTGTGATTTTTTTTTTTCTAATTCATTTAGTTTTTTACTTTACAATATTGTATTGGTTTTGCCATACATTGACATGAATCTGCCATGGGTGTACATGTGTTCCCCATCCTGAACCCCCCTCCCACCTCCCTCCCCATACCATCCCTCTGGGTCATCCCAGTGCACCAGCCCCAAGCACCCTGTATCATGCATCGAACCTGGACTGGCAATTCATTTCTCATATGATAATTCACATGTTTTAATGCCATTCTCCCATATCATCCTGCCCTCACCCTAGCCCACAGAGTCCAAAAGACTGTTCTATACATCTGTGTCTCTTTTGCCATCTCGCATACAGGGTTGTCATTACCATCTTTCTAAATTCCACATATATGCGTTAGTGTACTGTATTGGTGTTTTTTTTTTTTTTCTGGCTTACTTCACTCTGTATAATAGGCTCCAGTTTCATCCACCACATTAGAACTGAATCGAATGTATTCTTTTTAATGGCTGAGTAATATTCCATTGTGTATATGTACCACAGCTTTCTAATCCATTCATCTGATGATGGACATCTAGGTGGCTTCCATGTCCTGGCTATTATAAACAGTGCTGTGATGAATATTGGGGTACACGTGTCTCTTTCAACTCTGGTTTCCTCAGTGTGTATGCCCAACAATGGGATTGCTGGGTCATATGTCAGTTCTATTTCCAGTTTTTAAAGGAATCTCCACACTGTTCTCCATAGTGGCTATACTAGTTTGCATTCCACCAACAGTGTAAGAGGGGTCCCTTTTCTCCACACCCTCTCCAGCATTTATTGCTTGTAGACTTTTGGATAGCAGCCATTCTGACTGGCATGAGATGGTACCTCATTGTGGATTTGATTTGCATTTCTCTGACAATGAGTGATGTTGAGCATCTTTTCATATGTTTGTTAGCCATCTGTATATTTTCTTTGGAGAAATGTCTGTTTAGTTCTTTGGCCCATTTTTTTATTGGGTCGTTTATTTTTCTGGAACTGAGCTGTAGGATCTGCTTGTATAATTTTAAGATTAATTCTTTGTCAGTTGCTTCATTTGCTATTATTTTCTCCCATTCTGAAGGCTGTCTTTTCACCTTGCTTATAGTTTCCTTCATTGTGCAAAAGCTTTTAATTTTAATTAGGTCCCATTTGTTTATTTTTGCTTTTATTTCCAATATTCTGGGAGGTGGGTCATAGAGGATCCAGCCGTGGTTTATGTTGGAGAGTGTTTTGCCTGTTTTCCTCTAGGAGTTGTATAGTTTCTGGTCTTACGTTTAGATCTTTAATCCATTTTTAGTTTATTTTTGTGTATGGTGTTAGAAAGTGATCTAGTTTCATTCTTTTATGAGTGGCTGACCAGTTTTCCCAGCACCACTTGTTAAAGAGATTGTTTTTTCTCCATCATATATTCTTGCCTCCTTTGTCAAAGATAAGGTGTCCATAGGTGCGTGGATTCATCTCTGGGCTTTCTATTTTGTTCCATTGATCTATATTACTGTCTTTGTGCCAGTACCATACTGTCTTGATGACTGTGGCTTTGTAGTAGAGATTGAAGTCAGGCAAGTTGATTTCTCCAGTTCCATTCTTCTTTCTCAAGATTGCTTTGGCTATTTGAGGTTTTTTGTATTTCCATACAAATTGTGAAATTATTTCTTCTAGCTCTGTGAAAAATACCGTTGGTAGCTTGATAGGGATTGCTCTGAATCTACTGATTGCTTTGGGTAGTATACTCATTTTCACTAAATTGATTCTTCCAATCCATGAACACGGTATATTTCTCCATCTATTAGTGTCCTCTTTGATTTCATTCACCAGTGTTTTATAGTTTTCTATATATCAGTCTTTTGTTTCTTTAGGTAGATGTATTCCTAAGTATTTTATTCTTTTCATTGCAATGGTGAATGGAATTGTTTCCTTAATTTCTCTTTCTGTTTTCTCATTGTTAGTGTATAGGAATGCAAGGGATTTCTGTGTGTTGATTTTATATCCTGCACCTTTATATCCTGCACCTTTACTAGCTCTAGTAATTTTCTGGTGGAGTCTTTAGGGTTTTCTATTAGAGGATCATGTCATCTGCAAACAGTGAGAGTTTTACTTCTTCTTTTCCAATCTAGATTCCTTTTATTTCTTTTTCTGCTCTGATTGCTGTGGCCAAAATTTACAACATTATGTTGAATAGTTGTAATGAGTGTGGGCACCCTTGTCTTGTTCCTGACTTTAGGGGAAATGCTTTCAATTTTTCACCATTGAGGATAATGTTTGCTCAGGGTTTGTCATATATAGCTTTTATTATGTTGAGGTATGTTCCTTCTGTTCCTGCTTTCTGGAGGGTTTTTATCATAAATGGATGTTGAATTTTGTCAAAGGCTTTCTCTGCATCTATTGAGATAATCATATCGTTTTTATTTTTCAATTTGTTAATGTGGTGTATCCCATTGATTGATTTGTGGATATTGAAGAATCCTTGCATCCCTGGGATAAAGCCCACTTGGTCATGATGTATGATCTTTTTAATATGTTGTTGGATTCTGATTGCTTGAATTTTGTTAAGGATTTTTGCATCTATGTTTATCAGCGATATTGGCCTGTAGTTTTCTTTTTTTGTGTGGCATCTTTGTCAGGTTTTGGTATTAGGGTGATGGTGGCCTCATAGAATGAGTTTGGAAGTTTACCTTCCTCTGCAATTTTCTGGAAGAGTTTGAGTAGGCTAGGTGTTAGCTCTTCTCTAAATTGTGTAGAATTCAGCTGTGAAGTCGTCTGGTCCTGGGCTTTTGCTTGTTGGAAGATTTCTGATTAACAGTTTTAATTTCCGTGCTTGTGATGGGTCTGTTAAGATTTTCTATTTCTTGCTGGTTCAGTTTTGGAAAGTTGTACTTTTCTAGGAATTTGTCCATGTCTTCCAAGTTGTCCATTTTATTTGCATATAGTTGCTGATAATAGTCTCTTATGATCCTTTGTATTTCTGTGTTGTCTGTTGTGATATCTCCATTTTAATTTCTAATTTTGTTGATTTGATTTTGCTCCCTTTGTTTCTTGATGAGTCTGACTAATGGTATGTCAATTTTATTTATCTTCTGGAAGAATCAGATATTGGGTTTGTTGATTTTTGCTATGGTTTCTTTTGCATTTATTTCTGCCTTACTTTTTAAGATTTATTTCCTTCCACTAAACCTGGGGTTCTTCATTTCTTTCTTTCCTAGTTGCTTCAGGTGTAGAGTTAGGTTATTTATTTGACTTTTTTCTTGTTTCTTGAGGTAAGCCTGTATTGCTATGAACCTTCCCTTTAGCACTGCTTTTACAGTGTCCCATAGGTTTGGGGTTGTTGTGTTTTCATTTTCATTCATTTCTATGCATATTTTAATTTATTTTTTTCATTTCTTCTGTGATTTGTTTGTTATTCAGCAGTGTGTTGTTCAGCCTCCATATGTTGGAAGTTTTAGTAATTTTTCTCCTGTAATTGAGATCTAACTGCATTGTGGTCAGAAAAGATGCTTGGAATATTTCAATTTCTTTGAATTTACCAAGGCTAGACTTGTGGCCCAGGATGTGATCTATCCTGGAGAAGGTTCCGTGTGCACTTGAGAAAAAGGTGAAATTCATTGTTTTGTGGTGAAATGTCCTATAGATATCAATTAGGTCTAACTGGTCTATTGTATCATTTAAAGTTTGTGTTTCCTTGTTAATTTTCTGTTTAGTTGATCTATCCATAGATGTGAGTGGGGTATTAAAGTCTCCCACTATTATTGTGTTATTGTTAATACCCCTTTCATACTTGTTAGCATTTGTCTTACATATTGCGGTGCTCCTATGTTGGGTGCATATATATTTATAATTGTAATATCTTCTTCTTGGATTGATCCTTTGATCATTATGTATTGTCCATCTTTGTCTCTTTTCATGGCCTTTGTTTTAAAGTCTATTTTATCTGATATGAGTATTGCTACTCCTGCTTTCTTTTGGTCTTTATTTGCATGGAATATCTTTTTCCAGCCCTTTGCCTTCAGTCTGTATGTGTCCCTTGTTTTGAGGTGGGTCCCTTGTAGACAACATATGTAGGGGTCTTGTTTTTGTATTCAGGCAGTCTTTGTCTTTTGGTTGGGGCATTCAACCCATTTACATTTAAGGTAATTATTGATGAGTATGATCCCGTTGCCATTTACTTTATTGTTTTAGGTTCGAGTTTATACATCCTTTCTGTTTTTCCTGTCTAGAGAAGATCCTTTAGCATTTGTTGGAGAGCTGGTTTGGTGGTGCTGTATTCTCTCAGCTGTTATCCTTATGGGAATCCCCTTGTGTGTTATTTGTTGTTTTTCCCTTGCTGCTTTCAATATTTGTTCTTTGTGTTCCATCTTTGTTAATTTGATTACTATGCGTCTTGGGGTGTTTCGACTTGGGTTTATCCCATTTGGGACCCTCTGGGTTTCTTGGACTTGGGTGATTATTTCCTTCCTTCCCCATTTTAGGGAAGTTTTCGACTATTATCTCCTCAAGTATTTTCTCATGGTCTTTCTTTTTGTCTTCTTCTTCTGGGACTCCTATGATTCGAATGTTGGGGCATTTAACATTGTTTCAGAGGTCTCTGAGGTTGTCCTTAGTTCTTTTAATTCTTTTTTCTTTTTTCCTCTCTGTTTCGTTTATTTCTACCATTCTATCTTCTACCTCACTTATCCTATCTTCTGGCTCCATTATTCTACTGTTTGTTCCCTCCAGAGTGTTTTTTATCTCATTTATTGCATTATTCATTATATATTGACTGTTTTTTATTTCTTCTAGATCCTTGTTAAACCTTTCTTGCATCTTCTTAATCGTTGTCTCCACGCTATTTATCTGTAACTCCAATTTGTTTTCAAGGTTTTGGGTCATTTTCACTATCATTATTTGGAATTCTTTATCAGGTAGATTCCCTATCTCTTCCTCTTTTGTTTGGTTTGGTGGGCATTTATCCTGTTCCTTTGCCTGCTAGGTATTTCTCTGCCTTTTCATCTTGTTCATATTGCTGTGTTTGGTGGCTCAGACAGTAAAGCGTCTGCCTGCAGTGTGGGAGACCTGGGTTCGATCCCTGGGTGAGGAAGATCCCCTGGAGAAGGAAATGGCAACCCACTCTAGTACTCTTGCCTAGAAAATTCCATGGACAGAGGAGCCTTGTTGGCTACAGTCCATGGGGTCTCAAAGAGTCGGACACAACTGAGCAACTTCACTTCACTTCACTTCTGTATTCTGGCAGTTTGTGGTTCCTCTTTATTGTGGAGGTTCCTCACTGTGGGTGGGGTTGGGCGGGTGGCTTGTCAAGGTTTCCTCTTTAGGGAATCTCGTGTCAGTGTTCTGGTCGGTGGAGCTGGATTTCTTCTCTCTGGAGTGAAATGAAATGTCCAGTAATGAGTTTTGAGATGTCAGTGGGTTTGGTGTGACTTTGGGCAGCTTGTATATTGAAGCTCAGGGCTATGTTCCTGTGTTGCTGGAGAATTTGCATGGTATATCTTGCTCTGGAACTTGTTGGCCCTTGGGTGGTGCTTGGTTTCAGTGTAGGTATGGAGGCATTTGATGAGCTCCTATCGATTAATGATCCCTGGATTCAGGAGTTCTAAGGTGTTCTCAGGATTTGGACTTAAGCCTCCTGTCTCTGGTTTTCAGTCTTATTCTTACAGTAGCCTCAAGACGTCTTCATCTGTACAGCACTGATGATAAAACATCTAGGTTAATGATGAAAAGTTTCTCCACAGTGAGGGACACCCATAGAGGTACACAGAGTTACATGGAGAAGAGAAGAGGGAGGAGGGAGATAGAGGTGACCAGGACAAGAAGAGGGGGAATCAAAAGGGGAGAGAGCAAGCTAGCCATTAATCATTTCCCTGTGTGCTCTCCACAGTCAGGATCCCTCAGAGATGTTCACAGAGTTACACAGAGAAGAGAAGAGGGATGAAGGAGACAGAGGTGGCCAGGAGGACAAAATGGGGAATCACAAGGAGAGAGACAGATCCAGCCAGTAATCCGTTCCCTAAATGTTCTCCACAGCGTAGAACACACACAGAGATTCACAGAGTTGGGTAGAGAAGCAAAGGGGGATGGGGGAGATAGAGGTGACCTGGTGGAGAGAAAGGAGAATTAAAAGGGGCAGAGAGCAATCAGGCCAGTGATCTCGCTCACAAGTAAAAATGGGTACTGAAGATTGGGTTCTTAAAGGTACAAAGTTGATAACAAATACCAAAAAGCAAAGATTAAAAATCTAGAGTAGAGGTTAGATTCTCAAATATACAATATAAAAAAAAAACAAAGTCACAAAAATTATTTTATATATATATATATATATAAAGTTTGCTTTAAAAATAGGGTCTTTTTTTTGCAAAGTAATAGTAGGTTATAAAAATGAAAATTAAAGGAGTAATAGGGGACTTAAAATATCTTTTAATTTAATTTAAAAAATGATAATAGTAAAAATATATCTAGGGCTTTCTCTGGAGCTGTTGCAGACAGTGTGGGATCAGTTCATTTTCAGACAGTTCCTTGGTCGAGCTTGTACTTCTCAAGGTCTATAGCCCCCTTCCTATGTAGTCAGTGCTAACTACAGGGTTTTAATCTATTGCACCTGTCACTTCCAAAGTGGTTCCCTCTGTTTATTTTAGCTTCTTATGTTTGCTGGTCTCTTCAGTGTCTAATTTCCACCCCAAAACAAGCAGGGTGGTGGTGGTCACTTTTTTTTAGGCTCACTTGTTCTTTCGTGCTGTGGGGAGGGAGGAACACTGCAAACAAATATCACTGGCATGTGCTCACAGTGATTCAGCCACACTGCGTTTGCCCCTGCTCACAGCATGTGTGCTTTCCCAGTCTACACTGTTCATGCTCTAGGTTGCTCTGCCGGGAACTGTCTGATGCGGGCCCTGGTTTGCATGCACTTCCCAGGTCTAAGCCACTCAGGTTCAGGTTCTCGGGTACTCCACAAAGGCACAGACTTGGTTGGGCCTGTGTTTTGTGCCCATCCCAGGTCCAAGCAGCTCAGATGACCAGGTGCTTGGCGAGCACAGTTGCCCCCAGTTGAAGGCTGTGACTTATTGCCTCCCCTGACCCAGCCGCTCAGTTTTCTGGGTGTACAATGGGCGCGCCTTCTCAGGTGTGCCTGTGTCTCTTCTGGGGATCTGATCTCTGACCTTGACCCTCCTGGCGGATGTCAACCATCCAGAATCCCAAGAAGTCTTGGTTAGCAATGAAGTCTGCTTGCAGTTTGGTATAGGATGCCTCTATGGGGCCGTGATTGCCCCCTTCCAGCTCTGGCTGCCCTCGCCTGCTTGTCTCTAGCAGGGGATGTGCCTGCGGCAGCTGGCTAGCTCTACTCAGTCCTTTGTTCTGTGAGCAGGCCTGGTGGTGTCTTAGGTTAGGGCTTTTCACGGGATAGCTATCCCACAGTCTGGGTTGCTATTCGAGCTAGTTCCCTCAGATTGCCCTCGGGGCCTTCAGGCCCGGTCCTTACCCTAAGCAATGCAGCCCCTGCTTGCTAGTGGGGGATGTGAGCGTCTGGGCTGCTGCTCCACTGGGAGTTGCTGTTAGGCACATAATCTGTGGGTTTTAATTATTTATTTATTTTTCCTTCTGGTTATTTTCCCCTCTGAGATTCCAAGGCTCACCACAGACCCGCTGGAGAAAGTGTGTTCTGGTATTTGGAAACTTCTGTCTTTTTTAAGACTCCCTTCCCGGGACGGATCTCCATCCCTACCTCTTTTGTCTCTCTTTTTATCTTTTATATTTTGTCCTACCTCCTTTCGAAGACAATGCCTTTCTGGGTGCCTGATGTCCTCTGCCAGCGTTCAGAAGTTGTTTTGTGGAATTTGCTTGGCATTCAAATGTTCTTTTGATGAATTTGTTGGGGAGAAAGTGGTCTCCCTGTCCTATTCCTCCACCATCTTAGGACCGCCCCTTGCAGGCTTGTTTTAGTTGGTTTGGCTTTTCATCTCCTAATTCCCATACAGACTTTCTAGTCACCAAGCACTGAGGCTGGCAGGGGAGGGAGAACAATCAATTCAGAGGGGTTCACCTTTGTTAAATCACACAATTGCAATATATTAGCTAAAAGTAGGCTGGCCTGCTACTACCTTGTTTTTTCAGAAACTTCCCTGTTTTTTCTGGATCCTTTTTAAGCTGCCATGTGTGACTCTCATGTCCTCTTCTGAGCATAGTGATTTTTCAACTGGTAAGCAAGGACATCACCACTCTGGACTCAGGAAATGGAACCCTGTTATTCATTCCCCTTCTATCTTTTTACCCCAGAATGTGCCCTTATCAATTTTATATAGTGCCCAAGAGACAAGGCCATTTATTGAAGAGTACCAGATTATGTGAGGCAAAGAACACAATTTACAACTACTGTACAGTTCAGATCTTTGCTAAGTTTCATTGCTAGAAAAGTTCCCTAATGCTGGCTGACTCCAAATTGGCCTAGGAAAGTCCCTCCATCCCCCACTCTCCATCACTACCAAAAACCTGAGTTTGCAGTTTCAAATCATGGATAAAATGATTCCCACTATGGATAGGAGAAGGCAATGGCACTCCATTCCAGTACTCTTGCCTGGAAAAATCTCATGGGCCTGTTAGGCTGCAGTCCATGGGGTCGCTAAGAGTCGGACACAACTGAGCAACTTCACTTTCACCTTTCACTTTCATGCATTGGATAAGGCAGTGGCAACCCACTCCAGTGTTCTTGCCTGGAGAATCCCAGGGACGGGGAAGCCTGGTGGGCTGCCGTCTATGGGGTCGCACAGGGTTGGACACGACTGAAGCGACTTAGCAGCAGCAGCAGCAGCAGCACCATGGATAAGGTAAAGCTGCTCCCATGACTCAATCTCTAAAAAGTACTTAAGAGTGCCTCAAATTTATATTCATAGAATCAAAGATATGAATCTTAATGGATGGATCAAAGGACTAAAATGTGAATGGTCTCCTTTTACTCCAAAGTTCATGATTTATGTTAAGATGAAGAAGAACATGACTGACAGTATCTTGCAGTGAATTCGGTGTTCCACCTTTTCCCAGGATAGTGAACATAAGGAATCAAGAAGCCCATCCGTGGTCTAAGAAGACTTAACACCTCACTCCTGTGTAATCCTACACAGCAGTGTGAAAAAGCAGTCCAGGACCTCTCGAACCTTAAACCTCTCTGGGGCCACTGCTGAAGGTATAGAGGACTTGAAACAGAGTTCGTATCAATTCTCTTTTTGCCCTTTGTCTAACCACTCAAAATTAGACCTCATTTCTTGGTATTACAAACACATAAATTGACTGCAAAATCATTCTTAGTAGGCGTTACCAGTGATAGCATCATGCTCCCTAGTGGACATTTTAGGGATTAGCCCAGTCTATCTAAACAGATGCATCCTGTTTAAAGCAAGGAAAAACCCTTCCCAGGAGTATTTTGCTGCCCTAGAGCACCCTGCTGTCCAAGTCTATTAACAATTATCTTTTTCTTAATTAAATCGCTTAATTAATTTCTAAATTAAACCTTAATATATTAGATATGAATAAAGACCTTCTATCATCTCAGTCAATAATATTTCGAGTCTTTAAGCTGTGTTCTTTCATCTAGCTTTAACCTGGTAGGTAAATAGGAAAGTATTTGCATTTATCTAGTACATCTATCCTTTCAATTGGAGCTCTCAGTGTTGGGAAGACAAATGAGAAACCAAGAAATCTCAACAAAATGTAGTGGGTTGTTTTTTCGTGTGTGTGATAGTGGGGATTCAGTGGGCTCTGCCAGCATGTAGTAAACTAACCTAGTTTAGCAGGGATGAGAGATTCTCAGAGAAAGTGTCATGTAACTTAGCACCTGAAGGGTGAACAGGGCCTAGCCAGGAGAAGTACTGGGAGGGTATTCTTCCAGAAAGGGAAGAGCTAGTGTGGGGTTCTAGATGATTTTAGGAACAAGAACTTGTTCATTATGTCTGGAACATAGTTTGAGCATGTAGAGAAGAAGAAAGGATCTCCAAGTGAATGTCATGGGGTAAGAAAAAGCCAGATTATAGAGGGTCTGATATGACTTGTTCAGGAATTGGAGGAAAGGAGACATGACATCAACTTGTCTAAAGAGTAGAAAATTATTTGTAAAGGGAGAGAAGATTGTGATAGTAGTTCAGGTGAGAAATGATGGTGATCTGAACTAGGGTACTGACCATATTGATAGATGTGGACACATTTTAGAAATTTATAGGATTTAATGGGGCATGAGTTGATTAATTGGATGTAGGGGATTAGAGAGGTAGATATCATGGATATATTTAAAGATATCCGTCTAAAACAACTGAGATGATGGTACCACTCCCTTGGTGGAATCTAATAGAGGGAAAGCATTAGTTATGGAAAACTGAGCAATGAGAGTAGTTTTACAACTGTTTCTGGTAGCCAAGAGACATTAACTTAGACATATCCAAAAGTCCAGAGATACGTAGACATGCAGCTTAGGAAAGAAGAATGAGGTGGAGGTGTAGATCCTGGAATCATCAGTAGATGGACAATAAGTGAAGAGGTAGTAAAGGTCATATAGGAGAGAGTATACAAAGAGGACAATGAAAATCTCCCTGAAGAATATCAACATTTAAGGGTGGGTGCAGGACTTCCAAAAGAGTTGTATGAGGATCTTGGTTGGACCCACTCCCTACTGAAATAACATTTAATTGGTGACAAATATGTATGTACACACACACACATATTTAAAGTCCCTAAAAACTGTCATAAGGGCATACAGCAAATGGATAAACATTTGTTCAAAAAAATCTACTAAATCTCTGTAAAAATAGAATTTGGCATTTGAGCTATAACCTGTTCCAATCTCCCTCAGCTCTATGTGAAAAGCTCTCCTCCAAGTATGGGTGTGCCCAAGAAGACCGTGGCTCATTATCCTCGCAGTTCCTAGTCTAGGGCTATATTTTCACCTCTGGGGGAAGGCACCAATGTCTTTTATTCCATCACAGCCCTATGTTGCCAAATCACTACTCTAGGCAAGCCGGGGCTAAAGAACAGATATTCTTGGCCCAAGTTCATTTCTAGGGTGAAGTTTCTACATGGAGATAGGAAAGGTGAAATAACCAGGTGCTACCGTCTCCCTTGAATGCCCAGTGGAGTGTTATTATAGAAGTATCCTACTATATCCACCAGTTCAGGTCAAAACTACAATGAGATACCAGTCAGAATGGCCATCATGAAAAAGGCTACAAACAATAAATGCTGGGGAGGGTGTGGAGAAAAGGGAACCCTCTTGCACTGTTGATGGGAATGTAAATTGATACAGCCACTATGGAAGACGGTATGGAGATTTCTTAAAAAACTAGGAATAAAACCACTGTATGGCCCAGCAATCCCACTCCTAGGCATATACCCTGAGGAAACCAAAATTGAAAAAGACACATATATAGTTGTCTGAAGTTTCTGCTTGGGTACAGAAGCAAGCTGTAAGCAGCATAGCAGCTGTGCCTGAAGGGATTGAATTTATTTGGAAAAGAACCTGGAAACATTTATATCTAAGGGCATTTTTTGGAAAAACAATGAGGATCTTAATGGTGAACAATTAAGAAGGGCCTGGTAGCTCCAGGATGCCATTAACAACAGAGGAACAACACTATAAAACATTAGACTAATATACATATAATGACCACTCCAAACAACAACAAAATGTACAAGGATCCTTCTCCAAAAAAGACTGTATGCTGGGCCATAAACATGCCCCAAAAGATTTAAGATTGAAATCATACTAATTATGTTCTCTAACCAAAATGGAATTAAATTAGAAATCAACAATAGAAATATGGGAAACTCACAAATATGTGGAAATTAAACAATACATTCCTAGATAACCAATGGGTTAAAGAAGAAATCATGATAGAAATTAGAAAATACTTTGAGATGGATACAATCAAAATACCAAAGCTCGAAATGCAACTAAAGCAGTACTTAAAATGGTAATTCATAAGTATAAATTCCTATGAAAAGATGAGCAAAGTAAACACAAAACAAGCAAAAAGAAAGTAATACAAAAGGATAGAATGAAATTAGGTAAACAATAGAAAAACAACAGTGAAATTAGATAAACAGTAGTGAAAATCAACAACACTAAATGTTGGCTCTTTGAAATGATTAGTGATCTGTATTGTATCCAGAATATTAAAGAATATGTGTAAGTCAATAATACAACAAATACTGCAATTAAAAGGTGGACAGAGGATTTGAATAGACTTCTCCAAAGATATACACAAAGGGACAATAAGTGTGTGCAACGTTATTAGCTATTAAGGAAATGGATGAACAACAGGTCAGACATAACACATCACATATTGTACAGCTTCATTTATATAATGCCTAGTATGGTTGAACATACAGAATCAAAACGCAGATTAATAGTTACCTATGGCTGAAGGAAAGGGGAATGGGAATTGACCTCTAATGGGTACAAGGTTTCTCTTTGAAACAATGAAGATATTTTAAAATTAGATTATAACAATGGTTGCCCAAATTTATAAATGCACTAACAACCTTTGACTTATACAATAAATAGGTGAAGATTATGGTATGTAATTTACATTGTAATAAAACTGTTAACAAAAATTTCTGGGTTGGGCAGAGAGAGAAGTGCATACAAAGGGATCATCAAAAAAAGGAGTAGTTATCAAAATAAAAGGGAAATGGGGAGAAAGTAGACACAGAATTGAGTGAATTTAAGGCTAAACATGATTAACAAGAACTGCTTCAATAAAGTGGCAGGATGGAAACACAGATGATAGTGGGCTAGGGAATGAGTGGGAGATAAGGAATTAGATTCAGCGAGTCTAAATGATTCATTCAAGCAGCTTAATTATGAAAGAGAGCAGAGGAATGGAAGGGATAGTAGCTCAAAGGTGATGCCACATCGAAGAAAAGTTTTAGTGTTTTCAGGGTGGCAGAGACTTGAGCACCTTTACTTGTTTATGAAGAGAAGCCAGTGTTATCAAGTCAAGCTTGCTCTGCTCACTGGACGACAGGCCAAAAAATTCGAGAAACAAGGTGTTGAGGCAAGGAGTATGACTTTTTCATAAAGCCAAGAAGATGACAGACTAATGTCTCAAAATAACCATCTTATTAGGGTCTGGATACCGGTTTGTTTTATAGAACAGAGATGGGAGAGGTGAGGAAACAAAGTAAAAAGGCCATTAATCTTGTAAATATCTCCTAGGATGGCAAGCTTCAGGGAGGGGATGTGTTAATTTCTTCTTTCCTGCCATCCACAGGTGGACAGGGTCCTGAACAGAAGCTAGTTTAGCAGTCAGGCAGAGGGGCAACATTCTCTGAGGTAGGCCATTATATATGATTACAATAACAAAAGCAATGAAAAGCAAGTCAAAGAAATGGTTCGAACATGAAGTCAGAATTGGCTTTTCCTTGAAACACCAGTAGAGAGGGAAAACCTGAAAACATAGTAAGATGTGGTAACCAATTGAACAAGAGGGTAGAAGGACTTGTGTGTGAAGCACAGTGAATGAATTTATCTTAGATGGTGGGGGCGGGGAGGAGGAAAGTTTGGATTACATATAAGTAAGGTTGTACATTTGTGCTGCAAAACTGAGGTACATTACACTTGAGAGATTCATTTCCCTTGGGGAAGTAAGAAGCAAATCATCTAATGTGTGTGAGGACAGAATGTGTAAAAGGTTAGGAGAAGGAACAGAAGCATGGATGAAGCTCTGTGGAGAATAAAAAAGAGAACTAAGAAAACAGCAAGATTTCCAGGAAGCAGTGAGAGGTGAGGTTGGAAAACACCTGTATGGTGACAAGTGGCTATACACCCATAGAAACGCTATTTAATGTGACCCTGTTTCTTTACAATTAAATGACAGACTAAACAAATTTTCACTGTTTCCACTCGAAAAACAATACTTCTGGAATCTAAGAAAAAAAGACAAACTTGTGAATATAATAAAAAAGAAACAGATTCACAAACATAGAGAACAGTTAACCAGTGGGGAGACAGAAGGGAAGAGGAGCAATATAGGGGAGTAAGAGGTACAAATTATTATGTGTAAAATAAGTAAGCTAAAGGATGTATTGTACAGCACAGGGAATATAACTAATACTTCATAATAACTACAAATTGAGTATGGGCTTCCCTGGCAGCTCAGATGGTAAAGACTCTACCTGCAGTGCAGGAGACCCAGGTTTGACCCCTGGGTTGGTAATATCCCATGCGGAAGGGAATGGCAACCCACTCCAGTATTCTTGCCTGGAGAATCCCATGGATGCAGGAGCCTGGCAGGCTATAGTCCATGTGGTCACAAAGAGTTGGACACGACTGAGTGACTTCACTTTCACAAATTGAGTATAACCTTTAAAAATTCTGAATTACTATATTGTACACCTGTTGTTCTAGTTCAGTCACTAAGTATTGTCTGACTCTTTGCCTCTCTATGGATCGCAGTACACCAGGCTTCCCCGTTCTTCACTATTTCCTGGAGTTTGCTTATATTCAAGTCCATTGAGTTAGTGATGCTATCTAACCATCTCATGCTGTCACCCCTTCTCCTCCTGCCCTCAGTTTTTACCAGCATCAAGATCTTTTCCAGTGAGTCGGCTCTTCACATCAGGCAGTCAAAGTATTGGAGCTTCAGCTTCAGCATAAGTCCTTCCAATGAATATTCAGGACTGATTTCCTTTAGGATTGACTGGTTTAATCTCCTTGCTGTCCAAGGGACTCTCAAGAGTCTGCACCAGTACCACAATTCAAAAGCATTAATTCTTTAATATTCAGCCTTCTTTATGGTCCAACTCTCACATCTGTGCATGACTACTGGAAAAACCATTGCTTTGATTATACGGACTTCTGTCAGCAAAGTGATGTCTCTGCTTTTTGATATGCTGCCTAGGTTTGTCATAGCTTTCCTACCAAGAAGCAAGAGTCTTTTAATTTCATAGTGCAGTCACTTTCTGCAGTGATTTGGGAGGCCAAAAAAATAAAATCTGTCACTCTTTCTACTTTTCCCCCTTCTATTTGCCATGAAGTGATGGGACCAGATGCCATGATCTTAGTTCTTTGAACGTTAAATTTTAAGACAGCTTTTTCACTCTCCTCTTTCACCTTTATCAAGAGGCTCTTTGGTTCCTCTTTGCTTTCTGCCATTAGAGTGGTGTCATCTGCATATCAGGTTATTAATATTTCTCCCAGCAAGCTTGATTCCAGCTTGTGATTCATCCAGCCCAGCATTTCACATTATGTATTCTGCATATGAGTTAAACAAGTAGGGTGACAATATACAGCCTTTATGTACTCCTTTCCCAATTTTGAACCACTGCATTGTAACATGTCCAGTTCCAAATGTTGCTTTTTGACCTGCACACAAATTTATCAGGAGTCAGGTAAGGTGGTCTCGTATTCCCATCACTTTAAGAATTGTCTACACTTTATTCTGATCCACATAGTCAAAAGCTTTAGTGTATGTAGTAAATGAAGCAGAAGTAGGTTTCTTCTGGAATTACCTTGTGTTCTCTATGATCCAAGGAATGTTGGCAATTTGATCTCTGATCCCTCTGCCTTTTCTAAATCCAGCTTGTACATCTGGAATTTCTCAGTTCGTGAACTGCTGAAGCCTAACTTGAAGGATTTTGAGCATTACCTTGCTAGTGTGTGAAGTGAGCACAATTTTATGGTAGTTTGAACATTCTTTGACTTTGCCTTTCTTTGGGATTAGAATGAAAACTGATCTTTTCCAGTCCTGTGGTCATTGCTGAGTTTTCCAGATTCGCTGACATGTTGAGTGCAGTACTTTAACAGCATCATATTTTAGGATCTGAAATAGCTCCACTGGAATTCCATTACTTCCACTAACTTTGTTCATAGCAATGCTTCCTAATGCCCACTTGACTTCACACTCCAGGATTTCTGGCTATAAGTGACTGACCAGAACCTATAAAACTCCTAGAGGAGAACATAGGCAAAACCCTCTCTGACATAAATCACAGCAGAATCCTCTATGACCCACCTCCCAGAATATTGGAAATAAAAGCAAAAATAAACAAATGGGACCTAATTAAAATTAAAAGCTTCTGCACAACAAAGGAAACTATAAGCAAGGTGAAAAGACAGCCTTCAGAATGGGAGAAAATAATAGCAAATGAAGTAACTGACAAAGAATTAATCTCAAAATTATACAAGCAACTCCTGCAGCTCAATTCCAGAAAAATAAATGACCCAATCAAAAAACGGGCCAAAGAACTAAACAGACATTTCTCCAAAGAAGACATTAAGATGGCTAACAAACACATGAAAAGATGCTCAACATCCCTCATTATCAGAGAAATGCAAATCAAAACCACAATGAGGTACCATTTCATGTCAGTCAGAATGGCTGCTATCCAAAAGTCTACAAGCAATAAATGCTGGAGAGGGTGTGGAGAAAAGGGACCCCTCTTACACTGTTGATGGGAATGCAAACTAGTATAGCCACTATGGAGAACAGTGTGGAGATTCCTTTAAAAACTGAAACTAGAACTGACATATGACCCAGCAATCCCACTGTTGGGCATACACACCAAGGAAACCAGAATTGAAAGAGACACGTGTACCCCAATGTTCATCGCAGCACTGTTTATAATAGCCAGGACATGGAAGCCACCTAGATGTCCATCAGCAGATGAATGGATAAGAAAGCTGTGGTACATATACACAATGGAATATTACTCAGCCATTTAAAAGAATACATTTGGATCAGTTCTAATGTGGTGGATGAAACTGGAGCCTATTATACAGAGTGAAGTAAGCCGGAAAGAAAAACATCAATACAGTATCAGTTCAGTTCAGTTCAGTCGCTCAGTCATGTCCGACTCTTTGCGACCATGTCCATCACTCCTTGTCCATCACCAACTCCTGGAGTTCACTCAAACTCACGTCCATCGAGTCAGTGATGCCATCCAGCCACTTTATCTTCTGTGGTCCCCTTCTCCTCCTGCCCCCAATCCCTCCCAGCATCAGAGTCTTTTCCAATGTGTCAACTCTTCACATGAGGTGGCCAAAGTACTGGAGTTTCAGCTTTAGCATCATTCCTTCCAAAGAACACCCAGAGCTGATCTCCTTTAGAATGGACTGGTTGGATCTCCTTGCAGTCCAAGGGACTCTCAAGAGTCTTCTCCAACACCACAGTTCAAAATTATCAATTCTTCGGTGCTCAGCTTTCTTCACAGTCCAACTCTCGCATCCATACATGACCACTAGGAAAACCATAGCCTTGACTAGATGGACCTTTGTTGGCAAAGTAATGTCTCTGCTTTTCAATATGCTATCTAGGTTGGTCATAACTTTTCTTCCAAGGAGTAAGCATCTTTTAATTTCATGGCTGCAGTAACCATCTGCAGTGATTTTCGAGCCCCCAAAAATAAAGTCTGACACTGTTTCCACTGTTTCCCCATCTATTTCCCATGAAGTGATGGGACCGGATGCCATGATCTTTGTTTTCTAAATGTTGAGCTTGAAGCCAACTTTTTCACTCTCCTCTTTCACTTTCCTCAAGAGGCTTTTTAGTTCCTCTTCACTTTCTGCCATAAGGGTGGTGTCATCTGCATATCTGAGGTTATTGATATTTCTTCCGGCAATCTTGATTCCAGCTTGTGCTTCTTCCAGCCCAGTGTTTCTCATGATGTACTCTGCATATAAGTTAAATAAGCAGGGTGACAATATACAGCCTTGATGTACTCCTTTTCCTATTTGGAACCAGTCTGTTGTTCCATGTCCAGTTCTAACTGTTGCTTCCTGACCTGCATATAGGTTTCTCAAGAGGCAGGTCAGGTGGTCTGGTATTCTCATCTCTTTCAGAATTTTCCACATACTAATGCATATATATGGAATTTAGAAAGATGTTAATGATAACCCTGTATGGGATACAGCAAAAGAGACACAGATGTATAGAACAGTCTTTTTGATTCTGTGGGAGAGGGCGAGGGCGGGGTGATTTGGGAGAATGGCATTGAAACAGGTATATTATCATATGTGAAATGAGTTGCCAGTCCAGGTTCGATGCATGATACAGGATGCTCCAGGCTGGTGTACTGGGATAACCCAGAGTGATGGTATGGGGAGGGAGGTGGGAGTGGGGTTCAGGATTGTGAACATGTGTATACCCATGGCATATTCATGTTGTATGGTAAAACCAATACAATATTGTAAAGTAATTAGCCTCCAATTAAAACAAATAAATTTTAAAAAATCCAGGACCAAATCACTTCACAGAGGAATTCTACAAATCATATATTTAAAAAAGAGCTAATACTTATCCTTCTCAAATTATTCCAAAAAACTGAAGAGGAGGGAACATTCCAAAATTCATTCTCCAAAGTCACCATTACCCTAATACCAAAACCAGACAAAGAGACTACAAAAAAATTATAGGCCAATATATCTCTGATGAATATAGATGCAAAAATCCACAACAAAATAATAGCAAACTGAATTCAACAACATATAAAAAGGATCATACACCATGATCAAGTGGGATTTATTTCAGTGATGCAAGGATGTCTCAGTCTTCACAATCAATGTGATACACAATATTAACCAAAACAGATGAATGGATAAATATGCAGTACATATATGCAATGAAATATTATTCATCCATAAAAACAAACAAAATAATGCCATTTGGAGCAACATGGATGGACCTAGATATTGTCATAATGAGTGAAGTAAGCCAGACACAGAAAGACAAATATCATATGATATTGGTTACATGTGGTAGCTATAAAAAAGGTACAAAATGAGCTTATTTACAAAACAGATGTAGAATCACAGATATAGAAAACAAACGTATGGTTACCATGGATGGAGGCGAGGGATAAATGAGAAACTGGGATTGACATATACTACTATATATAAAATAAATAACTAATAAGAACCTATTGTATAGCTCAGGGAATTCAATACTCTGTAATGGTCTATATGTGAAAAGAATCTTTAAAAACAGTGGATATATGTATATGTATAACTGATTTACTTTGCTGTATACCTGAAACTAAAACATTGAAAATCAACTATACATCATAAAATTGTTTAACATTTTTTAAAGGAAGGGTAAAAAATCACACAATCATCTCAATGGGCTCAGAAAAAGCATTTGACAAAATTCAACATCCATTCATGATAAAAATGCTCATCAAAGTTAGTATAAAGGGAAATATCTCAACATAACAAAGGTCATTTATGACAAACCCATAGCTAATATCATACTCAACAGAGAAAAAGATGAAAGCCTTTTCTCTAAAATCAAGAATAAGAAAAGAATGCCCACCCCTGCCACTTCTATTTAACATAGTATTGGTAATCCTAGCCACAGCAATCAGAAAAGCAAAGAATAAAATCCATCCAACTTGGAAGGGAAGAAGTAAAACTCATTATTTGCAGCGAAGAAATAAATCTGTCACTGTGGCATGATACTATATGTTATTGTTCAGTCAATAAGTTGTGTCTGACTCTTTGAGACCCCATGGACTGCAGCACACCAGGCTTTCCTGTCCTTCACTATCTCCTGGAATTTGCTCAAAGTCATGTCCATTGAGTCAGTGATGCCATCCAACCATCTCATCCTCTGTCACCCCCTTCGCCTCCTGCCTTCAATCTTTCCTGGCATCATGGTCTTTTCCAATGAGTCAGGACTTTGCATCAGGTGACAGAATATCTCAAAGTCTCCACCAAAATATTATTAGTTTTATCAATAAAGTTACACAATACAAAATTAATATACTGAAAATTGTTGCTTTTCTATACACTAATAATGAATTATCAGAAAGAGAAAGGAAACAATCTCATTTAAAATTACATCAAAGAATAAAATACTATGAATAAACTTAAATAAGGACATGAAAGATGTATATTATGAAAATTATAAAACACTGATGAAGGAAGTTGAAGATGATTCAAAAAATGGAAAGATATTCCATGTTCATGGACTGGAAGTATTAATATTGTTAAAATATTACCCAGAGCAACTACAGATTTATGCAATCCCTACCATAATTCCCATGACATTTTTTACAAAACTAGAAGAAATAATCCTAAAATTTATACAGAACCCAAAATATCCCAAATTGCAAAAATAATCTTGAGGTAAAAGAACAAAGCTGGAGGTATCACACTCCTTGACTTCTGACTATACTAAAAAGTTAAAGTAATCAAAACACCATGGTACTGACACAAAAAGACACACAGATCAATAGAACAGAATAGAGGATCCATAAATAAACCCATGTGTGAGTGGGCATGATATGTCGTTTCAGTTGTGCCTGACTCTATGCGACTCTATGGACTGCAGCCTGCAAGGATCTTCTGTCAATGGTGATTCTTCGGGCAAGAATACTGGAGAGGGTTGCCCTGCTCTCCTCCAGGGGATCTTCCCCACCCAGGGATCAAAACCACATCTCTTATGTCTCCTTCATTGGTAGGCGGGTTCTTTACTACTAGTGCCACCTGGGAAGCCCAAAACCATGTAGTTATCATCAATTAATCTATGACAAAGGAGGCAAGACTGTACAATGGAGGAAAGATAGTCTATACAGTAAGCAGCACTGGGAAATCTGGATGCAGAGTGTGCGTGCTTAGTAATGTCTGACTCTTTACAACCCCATAGACTGTAGCCTGCCAGGCTCCTCTGTCCATGGGATTTTCCAGGCAAGAATACTGGAGTGAGTTGCAATTTCCTTCTCCAGTGGATTTTCCCAACCCAAGGATCAAACCTATGTCACCACTGTCTCCTGCATTGCAGGTGAATTCTTTACCACTGAGACACTGGGAAATCTTGCTAGCTACATGTAAAAGAATAAAATTAGAACATTTTCTCATAACATATTAAAAAAAAACTCAAAATGGATTAAAGACTGAAATATAAGACCAGAAACCATAAAACTCCTAGAAAAAAATACAGGCAGAACACTTTTTGACATCAATTGTAGCAATATATTTTTGGATATCTCCTAAGGGAAAAGAAACAAAAGAAAAACATAAACAAATGGGATTTAGTTTAATTTAAAAGCTTTTGCAGAGACAAGGAATCCTTTGACAAAACAAAAAGACAACCTACTGAATGGGAGAAAATATTTGCAAATGATATGGCCAATAAATGCAAGATGGTAAAATGTTTGCTGAGGAGGCCTTACAAATAGCTGAGAAAAGAAGAGAAGTGAAATGCAAAGGAGAAAAGGAAAGATGTACACATCTGAACGCAGAGTTCCAAAGAATAGCACGGAGAGATAAGAAAGCTTTTGTAAGTGAACGATGCAAAGAAATAGAGGAAAACAATAGAATGGGAAAGACTAGAGATCTGTTCAAGAAAATTAGAGATCTCAAGGAATATTACATGCAACGATGGGCACAATAAAGGGCAGAAATGGTAGGGACCTAACCAGAAGCAGAAGATACTAAGAAGAGATGGCAAGAAAACACAGAAGAACTTGTACAAAAAAGGTCTTAATGACACAGATAAACACAATGGTGTGATCACTCATCATACTCCAGACATCCTGGAGTGTGACTGAAGTAAAAGAAAGTGTTAGTCACTCAGTTGTGTCCTATTCTTTGTGACGCCATGGACTGTAGCCTGCCAGGCTCTGCTGTACATGGGATTCCCCAGACAAGAATAGTGGAGTGGATTGCCATTTCTTACTCCAAGTGATCTTCCCAACCCAAGGATCAAATCTAGGTCTCCTGCATGGCAGGCAGATTGTTTACCATCTAAGACACCAGGGTCAAGTGGGCCTTAATAAGCATTACTATAACCAAAGCTAGTGGAGGTGATGAAATTCCAGTTGAGCTATTTCAAATCCTAAAAGATGCTGCTGCTACAGTGCTATACTCAATATGCCAGCAAATTTGGAAAACTCAGCAATGGCCACAGGATTGGAAAAAGTCAGTTTTCATTCCAATCCCAAAGATGAGCAATACCAAATAATGTTGAAAATACTGCACAAATGTACTCATTTCATGTGCTAGCAAGATAATGCTCAAACTCCTGCAAGCTAGGCTTCAACAGTATGTGAACTAAGAACTTGCAGATGTACAAGCTGGGTTTAGAAAAGGCAGAGGAACCAGAGATTGAAATGCAATCATCTGTTGGGTCATAGAAAAAGCAAAGGAATTTCAGAAAAACATCTACTTCTGCTTCATTAACTATGCTTAGATCACAACAAACTGGAAAATTCTTAAAGACATGGGAATTCCAGACCACCTTACCCACCTACTGAGAAACTTGTATGCAAGTCAAAAAGAACAGTTAGAACTGGACATGGAACAATGGACTGATTCAAAATTGGGTAAGGAGTACATCAAGGCTGTATATTGTCACCTTACTTATTAAACTTACATGCAGAGTACTTCTTGCAAAATGCCAGGCTGGATGAAGCTCAAGCTGGAATCAAGATTGCCAGAGAAATATCAACAACCTCAGATATGCAGATACTACTATAATGGCAGAAAGTAAATAGAAACTAAAGAACCCCTTGATGAAAGTAAAAAGGAAGAGAGTGAAAAAACTGGTCTAAAACTCAACATTCAAAAAACTAAGATCATGGCATCCAGTCCCATCATTTCATGGCAAATAGATAGGGAAAAAATGGAAATAGTGGCAGATTTTATTTCTTGGGCTCCAAAATCACTGAGGATGGTGACTGCAGCAATGAAATTAAATGACACTTGCTCCTTGGAAGTAAAGCTGTAAGAAACCTAGACAGCGTATTTAAAAGCAGAGACATTGCTTTGCCAAAAAAGGTCCATATAATCAAAGCGATGGTATTTCCAGTAGTCATGAACAGATGTGAGACTTGGACCATAAAGAAGGCTGAGCACCAAAGAATTGAGGCTTTCGAACTGTGGTGCTGGATAAGACTCTTGTACAGCAAGAAGATCAAAGCAGTCAATCCTAAAGGAAATCAACCCTGAATATTCATTGGAAGGACTGATGCTGAAGCTGAAGCTCTAATACTTTAGTCACCTGATGCAAAGAGCCAACTTTTTAGAAAAAACCCTGATGATGGGAAAGATTAAGGGCAGGAGGAGAAGGGAATGACAGAGGATGAGATGGTTGGATGGCATCACCAACTCAATGGACATGAGTTTGAGCATGCTCCAGGAGATAGTGAAGGAGAGAGAAGCCTAGTGTGCTGCAGTCCATGGGGATCACAGAGTCGGACATGACTTAGCGACTGAACATCAACAAAATGGCCAACAGGAGATTAATATCCAAAATGCAGAAACACATCATACAACTCAAGATGGAAAAAAAAAAAAAAAAACAACGAACAATCTGATTAAAAAATGGACAGAAGGCCTAAATAAATATTTTAAAATAAACATACAGTTAGCCAACAGGCATACGAAAAGATGCTCAGCATCCTTAATCATCAGACAAATGTACATCAAAATTACAATGAGATATCACCTCACAGCTGCCAGAATGGCTGGCATCAAAAGGTCTGTAAATAACAAATAGTAGCATGGATGTGGTGAAAGGGAACCTTACTACATTGTTGGTATACTAACTGAAACATCTTTAGTTTTCCTCTCATAAAAAGAAAAAATAGGTAAACTTAGACCCATTTAGCAATTAATGCTCTAATATTTTTTTCTTATTTGATGTGACCTGGGTATTCAGTGAATTCCCATCATTTAACTTAATTTAGCAAAACTTTAAAATTAACAAAAATATCTGGAGAAACTTAAGTAGACATACAATAAAACATAACTATTTTTAAAGAGTTCACCTAAAAACTCTTACCTCATTTATATCTACTAGATTACAATTATATTTAGATTACCCATGAAAATTTCATGAGACACTAGACCAAGTCAGCCATCATCCTAAGTTATTTTTCTTGTTGGTTAATTTTATAAGAGATAATGTCAACTTATTTGACTTTTATAAAACACAGGTGCAATAGAATCAAGACATGTCTGTACTAATTAACCCAACAAATTTTAATACTGAATATTAACTTCAGATTGAATATTATCCAGATCACCTGAACTTGAGATTCATTTGGGTTAGTTCTTATTACCATTAGAAATACTTATTTGAAAGCAAGAGACCTGGGTTCAATCCCTGGGTCAGGAAGATCCCCTGGAGAAGGAAATGGCCACCCATTCCAGTATTCTTGCCTGCAGAATCCCATGGACAGAGGAGCCTGGCGGGCTACAACGCATGGGGTCACAAAGAGTCAGACAGGACTGAACGAGTAACACTTTCTTTTCTTTCACCTTTAAGTCAATTAGAGTTCTTTTATAAATTTAATTTTTATAATACTATCCGAAGATAAAAGCATATCATGTATATATTGTATGCATGTGTGCATGTGAAGTCGCTTCAGTCGTGTCCGACTCTATGCGACCCTATGGATTGTAGCCCTGCCAGGTTCCTCTGTCCAAGGGATTCTCCAGGCAAGAATACTGGAGTGGGTTGCCGTGCCCTCCTCCAGGGGTTTTTCCCAACCCAGGGATCCAACTGGCATCTCTTAAGTCTCCTGTATTGGAAGGTGGGTTCTTTACCACTAGTGCCACCTGAGAAGCCCCATATACTGTATACACAGACATAAAAAACAGACACAACTAGAGATCTCATAGCTTTATTTTAAAACTTAGTCATGAATTTAGCTGTTACAAAATAAGCTTATTAGTTTATAAGCAATAGTAGGAATAAGTTAAATTTATTTTCTCAGATGGCTAAGGCTTTCTTCTATTTGTGGAAAAGACTTTTAATATTTGTATTTATCCTTGACTAATTATTAAGGAGGCTGTGAATTAGATTCTGGGTGAGGGAGTCTTTCCAGCAGTTTGAGTTTAAAAAGGCCTCTTTTTCCTGTTTTCTTTGGTTTCAATGTTTTACCTGACTGGTCTAGTTAGATTCAGCCTCAGGTCATTATGGGCTGTGTTTCCATTTCTGATTTGTACAGATATGAGAGACAAAGGCAATTGTTTTTAACTCCCCAAATAACTGGTCTACCATCTAAATATTAAAAGATTGATTTGTCTAATTACATTTCCTTTAATTTGCTCATTATTGGTCTTTAAATATTAGCTTATACTGTGTGGGCTCAGGTAACCCTATTGGGATGTTTTTGCATATTTAATTAATATTGTCTGAGGGGAAGATTTATGTGCCCTGTCTTATAATATTAAGCAGGCAGGGGAAGCATTCCACAGTGAAATAATGGCTATTCCACAATATAATTAGGCAAAAGAGATATAACCATGTTATAAAGCCCATTTAAACATACCAATTTTTATCAACTTCATCTCAATTATGTCAACTTTGTCAACAAAATAAACTCAAAATGGATGAAAGACCTACATGCAAGACTAGATACTATAAAACTTCTAGAAAAAAACATATATAGAACACTCTTTAGGATAACCTGTGGCAACATCTTTTTTGATTTGTCTCCTAAAGTAATGGAAATAAAAGCAAAAATAAACAAATGGGATCTAATTAAACTTAAAAGCCTTGCACAGCAAAGAAAACCATCAACAAAATGAAAAGACAACCTACAGGGTGGGAGAAAATATTTGCAAATGATGCAAATAACCAGGGCTTACTTTATAATATACAAAAGCTCATATAGCTCATTATCAAAAAAAAATCAAACAAACCATTCGAATAAATGGTCAGAAGACCTAAATAGACATTTATTTCAATGTAAAAAAACTGCCAACTTTTATACCTTTAACTTAGCCTTCATTAGGACTCCATCAACAAAACTTGGTTTTACAAGAGTTTCAGAAACCCTCCTTTCTTTTTATCTTCCAACCATTTAATCTATTTTTGTATAAAAGGCTCTGGGATCCCCAGTGAGGGGTTTAGTCAAGGGACTCAGGCTCTTGTGTCAATCTTTTAACTTGAATAATTAGCCTAATAGTTGCCTCAAGTAATTGTTGGTTAGGTACCTCAGTGTAATCTTTATCCAGCTTTAAAGAAGGCTGGGTGCTGAAGAATTGATGTTTTTGAATTGTGGTGCTGGAGAAGACTCTTGAGAGTCCCTTGGACTGCATGGAGATCAAACCAATCAATCCTAAAGAAAATCAACCCTGAATATTCACTAGAAGGACTGATGATGAAACTCCGATACTTTGGCCACCTGATTCGAACAACTGACTCATTAGATAAGACCTTGATGCTGCGAAAGATGAGGGGCAGGAGGACAAGTGGGTGACAGAAGATGAGATGGTTGGAAGGCATCACCAACTCAATGAACATGAGTTTGAGCAAAGTCCGGGAGATAGTGAAGGACAGGGGAGCCTGGTGTGCTGCAGTCCATGGGGTTACAAAGAGTTGGACATGATTTAGCAACTGAACAACAACAACATACATACATATATATATATATATATATATATATATATATATATATATATTCAACTGGAATAAATAGAGCAGTTTTTTGGGGGGCCCTTTAATAGTGGGAACCAATATGGGGTCCCTTTGGCCCATCCAACCTTAGGTAGTCTATCAAAATCTTTTGTTTTAATCTCATTAATGTCCATTTTATTTATTTCATTAAAAAATTCTATCCCATTTTCTAAAAATGTATATATCATTTCTTAATAACCATATAAAGATTTTTATCCTTTTGGGATGAGTCCCTTTAAAATTTCCACCTACTTGGGAACCCTATCAACAAATTGAAAGATAAAAACCATATGATAATCTCAATAGATGCAGAAAAAGCCTTTGACAAAATTCAGCACTTATTTATGATTAAAACTCTTCAAAAAATGGGCATAGAAGGAACCTGTCTCAACAGAGTAAAGGCCATTTATGATAAGCCTACAGCAAACATTATTCATAATGGTGAAAAACTGAAAGCATTCCCCCTAAGATCAGGAACAAGACAAGGGTGTCCACTTTCACTACTATTATTCAACATAGCTCTGGAAGTCCTAGCTACAGCAATCAGAGAAGAAAAACAACAACAACAACAAAAGGAATCCAGATCAGAAAAGAAGAAGTAAAGCTCTCACTGTTTGCAGATGACATGATACTGTACATAGAAAACCCTAAAGATACTATCAGAAAATTACTAATCAGCAAAATTAGTAAATTAGTAAAATTACTAATCAGTGAATTTAGCAAAGTTGCATTATACAAAATCAATACACAGAAATCACTTGCATTTCTATATACTAACTGAAAAATCAGAAAGGGATATTAAGGAATCAATCCCATTCACCATTGCAACAAAAAGAATAAAATATCTAGGAATAAACTTGCTTAAGGAGACAAAAGAGCTGTATACAGAAAATTATGACACTAATGAAAAAAATCAAAGATGACATAAACAGATGGAGAGATATCCCATGTTCCTGGGTTGGAAGAATCAATATTGTGAAAATGAGTGTACTACCAAATGCAGTCTACAGATTCAACACAATCCCTATCAAATTTCCAATGACATTTTTCACAGAACTAGAACAAAAAAATTCACAATTCATATGGAAACATGAAAGACTCCAAATAGCCAAAGCAGTCTTGAGAAAGAAGAATGGAGTTGGAGGAATCAAACTTCCTGACTTCAGATTATACCACAGAGCTACAGTCATTAAGACAGTATGGTACTGGCACAAAAACAGAAATATAGACCAATGGAACAAGATAGAAAGCCCAGACATAAACCCATGCACTTTTGGGTACCTTATTTTTGACAAAGGAGGCAAGAATATACAATGGGGCAAAGATAGCCTCTTCAACAAATGGTGCTGGGAAAACTGGACAGCTACATGTAAAAGAATGAAATTAGAACACTTCCTAACACTATACACAAAAATAAACTCAAAATGGATTAAAGACCTAAATGTAAGACAAGAAACTATAAAACTCTTAGAGGAAAACATAGGCAGAACACTCGATGACATAAATCAAAGCAAGATCCTTTATGACCCACCTCCTGCTGCTGCTGCTAAGTTGCTTCAGTCGTGTCCGACTCTGTGCGTCCCCATAGACGGCAGCCCACCAGGCTCCCCCGTCTCTGGGATTCTCCAGGCAAGAATACTGGAGTGGGTTGACATTTCCTTTTCCAATGCATGCATGCATGCTAAGTCACTTCAGTCATGTCCAACTCTATGCAACCCTATGGACTGTAGCCCACCAGGCTCCTCCATCCACAGGCTTCTACAGGCAAGAATACTGGAGTGGGTTTGGACAGGCATAATCAAGCAGGTTTGCAGGGGCTGGGTGATTGCAAAGAGGACAAGGGTGAGTGAGATAAGCTCCAGTTCCTAGTATTTTGTGTTCCCACTTTCTGAGACTACGTGACCTATGTGATCCAGTCTTTGCAAGGAGCAAGCTGAGTTACAGGGGCAGAAGGAGCAGGAGGTTATGTAAAATTTTAACTTTTCCTCTTCAAATGTAAAGGCTTTTGTCATACAGGTAGACACATTGAAGGTTAAGATGAAAAAGGCCCCTGAGAGTTGGCACAGCCAAACAAAAAAGACTACTCAGGATCCCAATCTATTTGACTGGTTGCCAAATGTACATCATGTGTGTACCTTCTGGATGGGAGAGATCAATCTCTAAACACAGGAAAAAATGCCTAAATAGATCAGATAGAATATTTACATCTCAAAGACAGAGGGAGAGAAATGCAAGTTCTCTCTAGAAGGGTGTTTGTTTCTTTAATGTTTTTTAGGGAAATAAATAAATAGTCTTGTTTAGGCTTCAGGGACAAAGCAGAGCAGGCCTCTGATCTTGCTTATAACTTGCCTGGACACTGCCCTGACTGGGAGTGACTGCCTGCTGTGAATGCAAGACTTGTGGAGATCAAATCAATCAATCCTAAAGGAAATCAACCCTGAATATTCATTGGAAGGACTGATGTTGAAGCTGAAGCTCCCATACTTTGGCCACCTGATTCGAAGAGCTAACTCATTAGGAAAGACCCTGATGCTGGGAAAGATTGAAGGCAGGAGGAGAAGGGGACGACAGAGGATGAGATTATTGGATGGCATCACCAACTCAATGGGCATGAGTTTGAGCAAGCTCCAGGAGATGGTGAAGGACAGAGAAGCCTGACATGCTACAGTCCATGGGGTAACAAAGAGTCAGACATGATTGAGTGACTGAATGACAGATAGGATGGGGGAAGAATTTTGAGATTGTTGAGCCCCTGGAGGGGGCCTGGCCAACCAAGCTCCAGGCTTAACAATATTTCAAGTTTTACAAGACAAAACAAACAGCATTAACATGAAACCAGGCTTGCAATTTGGTCACAGATTGATGATGATATCAGTTTGTGTGCTGGGATTATAAACAGGAACCCAAACTGCAATCTTTGAAGTCTCACCCACAGAGCAGACATGCTGCCTGGAATATTTTCCCAATTGGGACTCCAGATGTACTGTGACATGGGGATTCACAGCACTGTTTAAGTCTGGATGTTGGTCAAAACCCAATTTGGTGATGTATCCTCTGCTCTTTCTATTTCTCTTTTCTTTTAATGTTAGTATATTGAAAATAAGCTAGATAATCTCTATAAATATTTGCATTATTTTTTTGTGTATAGCAAGTGACTTATTTTGTTAACAAATCTTTTGAACCTGAGACGAAAGTACACTTAGGTTATATAAGGTTTTCACAAAAACTGGGTCCTTGGCTAAGAGGAGACCCTGCCTTGGGCCTGCTGGTGTAATAAACTGCACTCCACTATCTGCATTGTCCTTCTGAGTGAGTTTGTTTCCCAGAACGCGTGGCTACAACATTTGGTGCATTGGCCGGGAAACTCCTCACTTTAAAGAGACAAGTCCCATTTGGGACTACTTCGAGGCCTTGCGGCTTGAATCTTCTAGAGGGGGTAAGGCGCCTCACCCTTCTGGAATGATTCTGCTTCTCAATGCCCGGACCTTTCATGTTAGCAGGTAGTGGACGGCAGCAGGGGAACTGAGTGCTCAGGTGAGGAGGAACCCACCTGTTAGGGTGCAATAGAGGGCTTGATCACCCCCCTGGGAGGGACTAGAAGGGGCACAGACCCACAGGAGACTGGAATAGGCAGGTGGCAGTGATTGCTTGGTACACAGGTTGACGAGCATGTTAGGGTTTAGGAAGGAAATTTGTGAATGTCATTTAGGAGGTGGTGTCCATGCCGTCTTGGGGAAAATTATTACCAAGCAATCGCCAGGGGATTGTTAAGAGAAGAAACTTGGTCTTTGTGTGCTCGTATTCTGCCCTCCCCGAGGAGGTGCCCCATATGCTGTGAAATTCTTGACCCCTTCGGAATTGTCAGGCTAGGAGGGGGATACATAAGTGAGTACGAATTGGCTTTTTCTGAGACGGCCTGGGACGTGGGATATTTAACCCATCTGTGTTTTCATCTGCACCTGATCAAGCCCACCAAGCCAGAATGGACTTTAAAAGTTAAGGGAGAAACAGTCTTGGACCACGTGGTGTTCTGGTTCGGCCATGCCAACTGGCAGGTGAAGACACACCGATCCCCCTTCTCCCTCTGGGATCTGGCAGGTAAGGCTCTTTTCACCCCAATTATGAATGGCAATATAAGTGTTTCATTGAGTGGAAATATCAGAAGTACATAGGGTACTGAGAACTTCATAGACAGAATGAAAAGAAAAAGTAGAAGACGGTCTGAGAAGGTAAGCAAGATGGGAGGAAATGAATCTAAGGTAACTGTATTGGAGTGCATGATTAAAAATTCAAAGAAGGGATTTGGAGGAGACTGTGGGTTGAAGATGACGCCTAACCGCCTCCACATACTCTGTGAGGTCGAATGGCCCCCTATGGGAGTAGGATGGCCACCAGAGGACACCATGAACTTAAAAATAGTGGAAGCAGTCTATACAGTAGTCACAGGAGTGCTGGGATACCCAGATCAATATCCATATATTGACTCATGGCTAGGGTTAGCTCAAGACTCTCCTCCTTGGACAAGGTTCTGTATCCAAAAGGAAAAGGGGGAAATATTCATGGCACAAAAACTGACTGATGATAAAAAAGAAATTCTACAGGATTTGGACGGGGATGACCTGCCCCCTCCCCCATACTGAAGGAGACACGCCCACCACCCAGTGCTCCACCAGGACTGGAGGCCGCCTTAATGCTCAATCCAGGGGCAGGTGAAGTTCCTGCAGCAGCCGCTGCTCCTCCGCCAGCTCTCCTGGAAGTCTTAGAGCCACTGTTTTGGCAGGCTCCGATCCCAGCAATGGAGACCTCTGGTCAATGCCCCCAGGATTCCGCCTCAGACGGATCTCCTAGATTGTATCCACCTCTCCCAGTGAGTACTGATGGGAAGGGGGAAGAAAACACAGGAATTAGAGACTGCGTTCCACCAAGGAACAGGGGCAAAGACCCCCACTACAGATGCCTCTCAGAGAGCTACAACAACCTCTGGTTCAGGATACATGTGGGCACTACCATCAGCCCCCTGTAGCCTATTATTACCAGCCATTTTCCTCTATGGATATATTAAACTGGCAGAGACACACTCTGCCATACTCAGGGGAGCCACAAGCCATGATTAGGCTAATGGAGACTATTTTTTGAACCCACCGCCCTACATGGGATGACATAATCCAACTACTAGGATCCCTTTTCAGCACTGAGGAAAGACACAGGATCCTAACTGAGGCCAGAAAGTGGTTAAGTGAAATGGCATCTGAGGGTACTGCAAACCTGCAGCAGTGGGCAGAACTAGCCACCCCTGACGAGAGGCCCAATGGGGACTGTGACACAGAGAAAGGGAGGGGCCACCTGTAGAGATATCGGGTGACTATTTTACAAGGTCTCAAGAGGGGGCCCTAAAACCTATGAGTATGGCAAAACCCTCTGAAGTGATTCAAAGGGAAAGTGAATCACCCTCTGAGTTCTATGAAAGACTGTGCGAGGCCTATAGACTTTATACACCAATAGATCCAGAGGCTGCTGGGTCTCAGATGGTGATAAATGCAGCCTTTGTGTCTCACGCCTACTCCAAAAATGTCAGATGGGGGGATACCAAGTGACTTATGAATTTTTATCAGAGACTTGCTGTCTAAATTGGGGGCACAAGTGACCTTTCCCCCCACAAAAGACCCACTCTTCAAGTGGGCCCAACCACCTATTTACTCTTCGTCTCCGTAACCCCTCAAGATGAGTGGAGGTTGCACAATCTCCCGGAAGGGAAACCAGACGGGCTAAACAGTCAAGAGAGAGAGTTAACTCAACAATTCCCTGAGGTCTGGGCAGAAGACAACCTGCCCCCCGCCCCCCCAGGCTTGTAAAACAAGTCCCAGTGGTAACAGAACTCAAATCCAGTACAATTACATCAGCACCCACCTTGGGCCTGCCAGAACTTGCTATGCCATTTACTCTTTACGTGACTGAAAAGGACAAGGTGGCTATGGGAGTGTTGTCCCAGACTATGGGGACATGGGACAGACCTATGGCTTATCTCTCAAAATGGCTGGAAAATGTTGCCACTGGGTGACCGGGATGCTTATAGGCAGTTGCTGCGGTTGCCTTACTGGTTCGGGAGGCAACAAAGCTGACTTTGGGCCAAGATTTGATCATAAAAGTCCCACATGAGGTCAACACTCTCCCATGAGGGAGACCCCCATAAATGAAGGGACCCCCATAAATGGCTGTCGACATCCCAGATTACTCAATACCAGGGACTGTTATGTGAGAACCCCCATGTTACTATTGAGCCTTATCAGGCCCTGAATCTGGCCACTCTCCTTCCTGTGGGAGAAGGTAGGCCCTCACATGATTGCAAGGAAATCCTAGAAGAAGTTTATGCCAGCAGACCTGACTTGAGAGACCAGCCAATCCTAGACCCAGATTTGTTCCTGTACACCAATGGCACCAGCCTGGTGAAACAAGGACAATGACTGTCAGGATGTGCAGTAGTCATGGAAGAAGCCATCATTGAGGCTAGCTCTCTACCATCACACTAGTCTGCTCAACGGGTCAAACTATATGCTCTAATCCAAGCCCTCCAGCTGTCAAAAGGTAAGAAGACAAACGTTTACACAGACTCCAGGTATACTTTTGCTACTTTACTTGTACATGGGGTTTTATATAAAGAGAGAGGTCTTCTGACAGCCAACAGAAAGGACATTAAAAACAAAGAAGAAATCTTAACTCTATTAGGTGCTCTATGGGAACCTGAAAAGGTAACAGTGATGCATTGTTGGGGTCACCAAAAGGAAGACACTCCACAAACATGGGGAAACCGACTAGCAGATAAAGCTGCAAAACATGTGGCTGAGAAGTTTGGGGCTGCTGGTGGGAGATCTACCAGAACCTTTGTACTCTCAAAAATGCCTGAGTTAACTTTGACTCTCCCACAGTACACCCCGGCCCAAGACCAGCTGGCTGAAGCAGGAAAGGCCACCAAAAATGAAAAAGGTCAATGCTGCCCCTGGACATAAACTAAAACCTCCAGGAATACAATTACAAGGTACTCTAAGTGGACTTTAAACCCTGCCGACACTCAAGGTATGTACCTTCTCAGGATGGGTGGAGGCCTTCCCCACTGGAACTGAAAAAGCAAATGAAGTGGCTCACTGTCCGCTTTGAGAAATAATCCCAGATTTGGGTTCCCAACCAGTATAGGATCAGACAATGGCCCTGCCTTTGTAGCCAACTTAATTCAACAGGTATGTAAAGCTCTAAATATCAAGTGGAAATTGCACACGGCATATAGGCTCCAGAGTTCTGGGATGGTGGAACGAACCAACTGGACACTTAAAAGAGACACTCTCCAAGTGGATCATAGAGACTGACTGCTCCTGGGTGGACTTGCTTCCAACGGCTCTGCTCAGACTCAGGATGACCCCACAGTCCCATGGCTATTCTCCATATGAAATTGTTTATGGGAGACGCCCTCCCATAATAAAACAGGTGTCAACAAATTTGCCTCAGGTAAGGGGAGATGAGATTTCACAGCAGATGGAACAAGTGAGTAAGGTAATAAATCAGGTAGCTAAGTTTGTACAAGAAAGGGTGCCGTTCCCCCTTGGGGAACAGATTCACGAATTTGTGCCCGGGGATCAGGTGTGGGTCAAGGACTGGAAACATGACTCCTTGGCCCCACATTGGAAGGGTCCATATATTGTTGTTCTAATCAGCCCTACTGCAGTTAAAGTTGCAGGTTTCACTCCCTGGATCCACCACATGAGGGTGAATACAGCATACCATGCAGACCTGGAGGATGCCGAGTGGACTACACAAAAGGACCCCACTAATCCCTGTGAAACCAAGATCATCTTAAAGAAGAAAAAGAGATGAAGCTCTACAATCAACTGCTGCTACAAGGACTTGCTGGTATCATCTTGATACTAACCATAGTTTCAGCACAAGGAGGGACCTGTAGTATAATTAAAGTTGAATGTTGTGTATATATTCATGATTTATCTGGCAATATATCAGCCACCCTAGATAACATAAAAGGTCAGGTAAAAGATATGTCTGATGATAATCTTCCTTTTTGGACTTTGGTCCTATCTTGGGTGAAGGGTGATTGGTGGAAAACTATATTTACCATTGTTATAGTTGCCTTGATACTTATGCTTTGTGGACCCTGCATTTTACAATGTATTATGAACTTTGTAACCCAAAGGTTGGTGTCGTTCTCCCAAATTGGCAGTTGGAGAGCCAGGGTGCAATATATCCCTATGAATGATGCTCATACTATGAGTTAAGAGCATCAAGAGGGGGTAATGAAGGAGGAACCAGAATAGGCTCCATATTAAAAGCAGGACTCCATCTTGGGCCAGACTGTGGACTTTGAGCTATATGCCCAGTATCTATGGAAACGACATACCAACTGAAAAACCAGACCCCCTGGATAGAAGAGCCCCAGGGCTCATACCTAGACTCTCTGTTGCCTAAAAGAATACCCTAATTATCTGTGTAACCAAATAGAATCATAAATTCTATTATGCTTATTGGGGTATGACCACAGGCCTATTGATAATTGTCCACTGTTAACTACCTAGGCTTAAGGCATATGAATCACAGGTTAATTTTGAGTGTATCTTTCTTTTCCTTTGTTCAGACTAGTTTCAGGGAATTTGGGGAGGTGGGTTTGGGCACGTACACTTAGGGTATATAAGGTTTTCACAAAAACTGGTCAGGGTTCTTGGCTAAGAGGAGATTCTGCCTTGGGCCCATTGGTGTAATAAACTGCACTCCACTATCTGCATTGTCCTTCTGAGTGATTTTGTTTCCTGGAATGCATGGCTACAACACTGACACCAAAGCACTAATTCCTCATAGAGTTCAGGTGAAGGAAAGAAGTGTGCTCTAGATCCCTTTGTGGTCACCAAAACAGTCAACTGAAAAAAAAAGCACAATGTGAAAGTTGAGAATTATGTTTTATTTGGTAGCTTTACTGAGGACTATGCCCTGAGATGACAGCCTCTCAGATAGCTCTGAGGGAGTGTTCCAAAGAAATAAGGGAGGAGCCAGGATATACAGGAGTTTTTAAGGGAAAAAACTATAAGTAGTAGAACATCAAAAAACAAGGATCTCAAGTTAATGATCTGAGAGCTTTTCTATGAATGGGAAGATTCCAGGGTCTGGGCCCATTGAATTCATTCCTAGATATGCGTCTGAACTATCCAGGGTTAGTATCCTGTATTTTTCCATCCAGAGTTCTCTTCAGGGGGCACTGTGGGGACAGGGTGGGGGGCAGCAGCAGTGACTGATAACTTCATGGCTGCAACAGCTTTTGTTTACTGAAATAGCAAGTGCCATTCTTTGTCCACACGTGTTACAAAGTTTGTGCTCACTCAGTCATATCTAACTCTTTGAGATGCTATAAACTGTGGCCCACCAAGCTTCTCTGTCCATGGGATTTTGCAGGTAAGAATACTGGAATGGGTTGCCATTTCCTGCTCCAAGGAATCTTCCCAACCCAGGGATCAAACCCATGTCTCCTGCATTGGCAGGCAGATTTTTTACAACTGAGCCATCTGGGAAGCCCTACAAATACAATAAAATATTACAAATATTGCTTTATGTGTTTTATAAAGAAGTTAAGGGAATAAAGAAGAAAAATATAGCATCTTTATATCAAACTTATTTTTCATTTCTGGCTCTTCATTTATTATGGTGCATTCAGGTTAACATGTGGTATCATATCTTTACTTCAATATCCTTTATTTCTGATCCCCCATTCTATGGGCTGCTTTGTTCTATATTTTACATTTCTATATGTGAGAAGCCAAACATACAATTATATAGAACTTTATATAATACTATTTTAAATCTGAGAAGAAATTAGGAAATTATACTATTCATTATAATTACCTACATAAATATTTTTACTGGAATTCTCTGATTTGATGTCTGGATTTAAATTTTTCTGTAGTTTCCCTTTCTTGCAGCCTGAAGAACTACCCTTAGTATTTCTTGTGAATCAGGCCTGTTAATATATTAGTTTTCTATTGCTAATGTAACAATTTACCACAAACTTAACGACTTAAAACAACACAAATTTGAGACTTCCATTTCAAAATGGCCGAGTAGAAAGACGTGCATGCATCTCCTCTTGTGAGCACCAAAATCACAACTAACTGTTGAACAACCATCAACAGAAGGGTGCTGGAAACTACCAAGAAAGATACCCTACCTCCAAAGACAAAGAGGAAACTGCAGCAAGATGGTAGGAGGTGCACAATCATGATAAAATCAAATCCCATACCCGACAGGTGGGAAACCTAAATATTGCAGAACAATACCAAAGAAGTTCTCCCACTGTTGTGAAGATTCTGAGCCCCACATCAGGCTTCCCAACCTGGGGAATTTGATAAAGGGGCTGGGAATCCCCAGGGAATCTGACCTTGAAGGCCAACAGGATTTGATTACAGGACTTCCACAGGACTGGGGAAAACAGACTCCATTATTGGAGGGCACAAACAAAATCTTGCATGCACCAAGACACAGGGGAAAGGGGCAGTGACCCCATAGGAGACTGAACCAGACCTACCTGATAGTGTTGGATGGTCTCTTGAGGAAATGTGAGTTGGCAGTGGCTTGCCAGAGGGACAGGGGCACTGGCAGCAGCAGTCCTTGAAGGTGCCCCTCAGTGTAAGTCCTCTTGGAGATTGCCATTAACCCTACCATGGAGCCCATAGGCCCCAGGGTTGTATTACCTCAGGCCAAATGGCTAATAGGGAGGCAGCGTGACCCCACTCATCAGCAGATAATTGGATTAAAGCTTTATTGAGCAAGGGCCTGCCCACCAGAGCAAGACCCAGTATTTCCAACCCAGTCCCTCCCACCAGGAAGCTTTCACAAGCCTCTTATCCTCAACCACCAGAGGGCAGACAGAAGAAGCAAGAAGAAACACAATCCCACAGTAGTTAGAATGAAAACTATGTCACAGAAAGTTAATCAGGATGAAAAAACAGAAAGTTATGTCCCAGATGAAAGGACAAGATAAAACTCCAGAAAAATAACTAAATGAAGTGGAGATAGGAAACCTTCCAGAAAAGGAATTCAGTATAATGATAGTGAAGATGATCCAGTATCTCAGAAACAGAATGGAGAAGATGCAAGAAATGTTTACTGAAGACCCAGAAGAACTAAAGAACAAACCAACAGAGATGAACAATTCACTAGAAGGAATAAATCCTAGAATAACTGAGGCAGAAGAACAGATAAATGAACTGGAAGACAGAATGGTGGATATCACTGCCACAGAACAGAATATAGAAAAAAAAGAATAAAAAAATGAAGACAGCCTAAGAGACCTCTGGGACAACATTAAATGCACCAACATGGGCATTATAGGGGTTCTGGAAGGAGGAAAAAGAGAGAAAGTTTCTGAGAAAATATTTGAAGAGATAATAGTTGAAAACTTCCTTAACATGGGAAAAGAAATAGTCAATCAAGTCCTGGAAGCACAGAGAGTCCCAGGCAGGATAAGCCCAAGGAAGAACACACCAAGACACATAGTAATCAAAATGACAAAAATTAAAGGCAAAGATAAAATATTAAAAGCAACAAGAGAAAAATGACAGATACCATACAAAGGAACTCCCATAAGGTTATCAGCTGATTTCTCAACAGAAACTCTACAAGTCAGAAGGGAATGGAATGATATATTTAAAGTGATGAAAGGGAAGAACATACAACCAAGAATACTCTACCCAGCAAGACTCTCATTCAGATTTCTTTCTAGACAAGCAAAAGTAAGAGAATCAGCACCACCAAACCAGTTTTACAAAAAATCCTAAAGGAACTTCTTTAGGCAGGAAACACAAGAGAAGGAAAAGATCTACAGAAAATAAACCCAAAACAATTAAGAAAATGGTAATAGGATCATGTGTATATGCTCAGTTGCTTCAATCATTTCCAACTCTTTGCGACCCTACGGACTGTAGCCTGTCAGACTACTCTGTCTATGGGACTCTCCAGGCAAGAATATTGCAGTAGGTTGTCACGCTGTCCTCCAGGGAATCTTCCCAACCCAAGGATTGAACCCGCATCTCCTGCCTCTCCTGAATTGCAGGTGGATTCTTTATTCACTGAGCCACCTGCAAAGCCCAATGTATGTGTTAGTTTCCCAGTCGTGTCCAACTCTTTGTGACTCCATGGAGTGTAGCCTGGCTGTCCATGGAATTCTCCAGGCAAGAACACTGGAGTGGGTTGCCATTTCCTTCTCCAGGGGATCTTCCCAAGCCAGGGATTGAATCCAGGTCTCCCACATTGCAGGCAGATTCTTTACCATCTGAGCCACCAGGGAAACCTAAAAATCTTACTGGGAGACTGTGTGTGTGTGTGTGTGTGTGTGTTAGTTGCTCAGTTGTGTCCCACTCTTTTGGGAAGCCCCATAGGATCATACATATCAATAATTCACTTAAATGTAAATGGATTAAATGCACCAACCAAAAGAAATAAACTGGCTGGGTGGATGAAAACATGTGTATGCACACACCTCCACTTATCACATCATTATGCTTAACCCCCCAAATTGTATATGATTATTTTATATTGTTAGGTTAACTATGTTTCCATTATGGCTTGCAATTGTAACTATCTTTTATTTTTCGTCTGGCTATTAATTGTGAAAACTGATAAACATCTTTTACTTTTGTGATTATGTAACTATTATTCACTTTTATACCATTGTATCATGATTGGTCAACAGAAAAGAATAGAATTCTGTATCACTAAAACTACCATTTGATAGAAAAACCTGTAATCACTTTCTAAAATCCAGATGCATATCAGATTTATCTTGGAATTTTTTTTTTGAAGAATACAAATGCTCATATATTGCTTTTTTCACTAAAGCCCCAGATGTGTTTCTAATGAGCAGCCATGTTTAAAAACAACTAGACTATTTGATGATCTTTTACTTTTATCTAGTTTGTTTCACTTTTTCTATTTCATATACAGCGCACCCATTTCATTTATGTTTTCCAATTTTTTCGGTCTTTTTTTTATGTTCTTTCTCAACCTTCAATCAACCATAGTATAAAAGCTTCTGTGTGTGTATATATATGTGTGTGTGTTGCTTCAATCTCTCCAAATCTTTGCAACCCTATGAACTGTAGCCTGTCAGACTCCTCTGTCCATGGGGATTCTCCAGGCAGAAATACTGGAGTATGTTGCCATGCCCTCTTCCAGGGAATCTTCCCAATTCAGGGACTGAACTTGCATTTCTTTCTCCTGCATTGACAGGTGGGTTCGTTACCACTAGTGCCAACTGGGAAGCATATATATGTGTGTGTGTGTGTGTGTGTGTGTGTGTGTGTGTGTGTATGTGTGTGTGTGTGTGTGTGTGTGTGTGTATAATATATATTTTTTCAAAAATTTAGTAATTTTTGCTTAGCTAAAAAGTTTATGACATTTTGATTCCACTTGTTTGACTTAGTATGAATAGAATGCTGCTGCTGCTGCTGCTAAGTCACTTCAGTCGTGTCTGACTCTGTGCGACCCCATAGATGGCAGCCCACCAGGCTCCCCGGTCCCTGGGATTCTCCAGGCAAGAACACTGGAGTGCCATTTCCTTCTCCAATTCATGAAAGTGAAAAGTGAAAGTGAAGTCGCTCAGTCATGTCTGACTCTTCACGACCCCATGGACTGCAGCCCATCAGGCTCCTCCATCCATGGGATTTTCCAGGCAAGAGTACTGGAGTGGGGTGCCATCGCCTTCTCCAGAATAGAATGCTAGAGTTTCTAATTTATATTGACTCAAAACTTTGATAGAGTTCCATATATTTTGACACCTATTATTACTGCGGAAAGTCTAGAAAATTTATTATCTTAGTGATTTTAAAATATATAAATGAGGCTTGAAAATTCTAATCCAGTTCTGAAAATATAAAGAAATACTATGTTTTAAGAAAAAAAAAACACAAAACAAACCAGGAAATTGACATGTGCTATAGTATTATTAACTAAAGTACAGATTTTACTCAAATTTCACAAAATTTTATGCTAGTTTCCATTATTTGTTTTCATACCTTATTCAAGATTCCACATTGTATTTAACTGCATTGAGCAGGTTCAGCTGCATGCAACAAATACTAATAAATGCTCTTTTCACTTTTATTCTATTACAAATACTTTCTATTTCTTTGTTATGGCTTCTTAGATACACCCATCATTTAAAAGTGGGCATTTAATTTCCAAATGCATGGGATTTTTAAAGTATCTTTGATATTAATTTCTCATTTAAATGCTTTCTGCTCTACAATCACCCTCTGTCTTTTTAGCCTTCGTACTTTATTGAAGCTTTCAATGGCAAAGTCAAAAATCTGTCTTGGTAAATGTCACATTGCACTTTACAATATGTGGTTTGTTTTCAAATATCTTTTGATATTGATCTTTAACATAATTTCACAGTGATAAGAGAACAGACTCTATGATTTCAATACCTTTCAGTTCAGTTCATTCAGTTACTCAGTCGTGTCCGACTCTTTGTGACCCCATGAACCGCAGCACTCCAGGCCTCCCTGTCCATCACCAACTCCTGGAGTCCACCCAAACCCATGTCCATTGAGTCGGTGATGCCATCCAACCATCTCATCCTCTGTCGTCCCCTTCTCCTCCTGCCCTCAATCTTTCCCAGCATCAGGATCTTTTCAAATGAGTCAGCTCTTTGCATCAGGTGGCCAAAGTATTGGAATTTCAGCTTCAAAATCAATCCTACCAATGAACACCCAGGACTGATCTCCTTTAGGATGGACTGGTTGGATCTCCTTGCAGTCCAAGGGACTCTGAAGAGTCTTCTCCAACACCACAGTTCAAAAGCATCAATTCTGCACTCAGCTTTCTTTAGAGTCCAGCTCTCACATCCATACATGACCACTGGAAAAACCATAGCCTTGACTAGATGGACTTTTGTTGACAAAGGAATGTCCCTGCTTTTTAATATGCTGTCTAGGTTGGTTATAACTTTCCTTTCAAGGAGTAAGTGTCTTTTCATTTCATGGCTGAAATCACCATCTGCAGTGATTTTGGAGCCCAAAAAAATAAAGTCTGACACTGTTTCCACTGTTTCCCCATCTAGTTGCCATGAAGTGATGGGACCAGCTGCCATGATCTTAAGTTTTCTAAATGTTGAGCTTTAAGCCAACTTTTTCACTCTCCTCTTTCACTTTCACCGAGGCTCTTTAGTTCTTCACGTTCTGCCATAAGGGTGGTGTCATCTGTATATCTGAGGTTATTGATATTTCTCCCAGCAGTCTTGATTCCAGCTTGTGCTTCATCCAGCCCAGCGTTTCTCATGATGTACTCTGCATATAAGTTAAATAAGTAGGGTGACAATATACAGCCTTGATGTACTCCTTTTCCTATTTGGAATCAGTCTGTTGTTCCATGTCCAGTTCTAACTGTTGCTTCCTGACCTGCATACAGATTTCTCCAGAGACAGGTCAGGTGGTCTGGTATTCCCACCTCTTGAAGAATTTTCCACAGTTTACTGTGATCCACACAGTCAAAGTTTTGGCATAGTCAATAAAGCAGAAATAGATGTTTTTCTAGAACTCTCTTGCTTTTTTTATGATCCAGCAAATGTTGGCAATTTGATCTCTGGTTCCTCTGCTTTTTCTAAAACCAGCTTGAACATCTGGAAGTTCACAGTTCACATATTGCTGAAACCTGGCTTGGAGAATTTTGAGCATTACTTTACTAGTGTGTGAAATGAGTGCAACTGTGCGGTAGTTTGAGCATTCTTTGGCATTGCCTTTCTTTGGGATTGGCATGAAAACTGACCTTTTCCAGTCCTGTGGCCACTGCTGAGTTTTCCAAATTTGCTGGCATATTGTGTGCAGCACTTTCACAGCATCATCTTTCAGGATTTGAAATAGCTCCACTGGAATTCCATCACCCCCACTAGCTTTGTTCCTAGTGATGCTTCCTAAGGTCCACTTAACTTCACATTCCAGGATGTCTGGCTCTAGGTGTGATCACACAATCATGATTATCTGGGTCGTGAAGATCTTTTCTGTACAGTACTTCTGTGTATTCTTGCCACCTCTTCCTAATATCTTCTACTTTGGTTAGGTCCATACCATTTCTGTCCTTTATTGTGCCCATCTTTGCATGAAATGTTCCCTTGGTATCTCTAATTTTCTTAAAGAAATCTCTAGTCTTTCCCATCCTATTGTTTTCCTCTATTTCTTTGCACTGATCACTGAGGAAGGCTTTCTTATCTCTCCTTGCTATTCTTTGGAACTCTGCATTCAAATGGGTATATCTTTCTTTTTCTCCTTTGCTTTTGGTTTCTCTTTTTTTCACAGCTATTTGTAAGGCCTCCTCAGACAGCCATTTTGCTTTTTTGCATTCTTTTTCTTGGGGATGGTTTTGATCCCTGCCTCCTGTACAGTGTTACGAACCTCTATCCACAGTTCTTCAGCCACTCTGTCTATCAGATATAATCCCTTGAATCTGTTTCTCACTTCCACTGTATAATTGTAAGGGATATGATTTAGGTCATACCTGAATGTCTAGTGGTTTTCCCTACTTTCTTCAATTTAAGTCTGAATTTGGCAATACAGAGTTCACAATCTGAGCCACAGTCAGTTCGCAATCTTGTTTTTGGTGACTGTATAGAGCGTCTCCATCTTTGGCTGCAAAGAATATAATCAATCTGATATTGGTATTGGCCATCTGGTGATGTCCATGTGTAGAGTCTTCTCTTGTGTTGTTGGAAGAGGGTGTTTGCTATGACCAGTGCTTTCTCTTGGCAAAACTCTATTAGCCTTTGCCCTGCTTCCTCTGTACTCAAGGCCAAATTTGATTGTTACTCCAGGTGTTTCTTGACTTCCTACTTTTGCATTCCAGTCCCCTATAATGAAAAGGACATCTTTTTGGGGGTGTTAGTTCTAGAAGGTCTTGTAGGTCTTCATAGAACCGTTCAACTTCAGCTTCTTTAGCATTACTGTTTGGGGCATAAACTTGGATTACTGTGATATTGAATGGTTTGCCTTGGAAATGAACAGAGATCAATCTGTTGTTTCTGAGATTGCATCCAAATACTGCATTTCGGACTCTTTTGTTGACTATGATGGCTATTCCATTTCATCTAAGGGATTCTTGCCCATACAGTAGATACAATGGCACTGGAGCAGTGGCTGCATGGTATTGAAGAAACTTTGAGGAGATACTCCGCATCCAAGATCATCTCAGTAAACAACAAATTTTACCTACCATAAAGCCAATCAGTTCAGTTCAGTTGCTCAGTCGTGTCCAACTCTTTGCGACCCCATGAATCGCAGCAGGCCAGGCCTCCCTGTCCATCATCAACTCCCGAAGTTCAGACTCATGTCCATTGAGTCAGTGGTGCCATCCAGCCATCTCATCCTCTGTCGTCCCCTTCTCCTCCTGCCCCCAATCCCTCCCAGCATCAAAGTCTTTTCTTGAGTCAACTCTTTGCATGAGGTGGCCAAAGTACTGGAGTTTCCGCTTTGGAATAATTTCTTCCAAATAAATCCCAGCGCTGATCTCCTTCAGAATGCACTGGTTGGATCTCCTTGCAGTCCAAGGAACTCTCAAGAGTCTTCTCCAACACGACAGTTCAAAAGCATCAATTCTTTGGCGCTCAGCTTTTTTCACAGTCCAACTCTCACATTCATACATGATCACTGGAAAAACCATAGCCTTGACTAGACGGACCTTTGTTGGCAATAGCGACCCCCCAATTGTGCAGGGGAATTCAGGATGGGGAACAGCAGGATACCAGCCCTGAGTGCATATCAAAGAAATGATTTCAATGAGCCTAGATTCCTGCATCTTCCCATATATAAAAATGCACTAAAATCTTTAACTTGAGGTCCTTGTTTTGTAATTAGCAGTAATCTTTTATCGTTTTGACTGCTTTCCACCCCCCCCCCAGCAAAAAGCTCCCTCTTTATGTCGCCTGAAGAAAAACACATAATCTAAAAGTTGTGAGTTATGTTTTATTCCAGGACTCTACTGAGCACTACAGCCTGAGAGACAGCCTCTCAGATAGCTCTGAGGAACTATTCCCCAGAGGTAAGGGAGGAATCAGAATATATAGGATTTTTTTTCCTGAACAAGAGTTTGATGTAGTTGAATATCAAAGATTATAGCTAAATCACAAAGGTGCTAAAAAACAGGACAGATACACATAAAATTAGAGCATTCTCTAATACCACATAAAAAATTAAATAACCTCAAAATGGCTCAAAGATCTAAATGTAAGACCAGATACTATAAAATTCCTAGTGGAAAACATAGGCAGAACACTCTTTGACATAAATCACAGAAATTTTTTAAAGCAAAGGTAAACAATTGGGAAAAGGTAAAAAACTAAAGAGCCTCTTGATGAAAGTGAAAGAGGAGAGTGACAAAGTTGGCTTAAAGCTCAACATTCAGAAAACTAAGATCATGGCATCTGTTCGCATCACTTCATGGTGAATATATGGGGAAACAATGGAAACAGTGGCTGACTTTATTTTTCTGGACTCCAAAATCACTGCAGATGGTGATTGCAGCCATGAAATTAAAAGACGCTTACTCCTTGGAGGGAAAGTTATGACCAACCTAGACAGCATATTATAAAGCAGAGACATTACTTTGTCAGCAAGGCTATGGTTTTTCCAGTGTTCATGTATGGATGTGAGAGTTGGACTATCAAGGAGGCTGAGTGCAGAAGAATTGATGCTTTTGAACTGTGGTGTTGGAGAAGACTCTTGAGAGTCCCTTGGACTGCAAGGAGATCCAACCAGTCCACCCAAAAGGAGATCAGTCCTGGGTGTTCATTGGTAGGACTGATGTTGAAGCTGAAACTCCAATACTTTGGCCACCTGATGCAAAGAGCTGACTCATTTGAAAAGACCCTGACGCTGGGAAAGATTGAGGGCAGGAGGAGAAGGGGACGACAGAGGATGAGATGGTTGGATGGCATCACCAACTCAATGGACATGGGTTTGGGTGGACTCCAGGAGTTGGTGATGGACAGGGAGGCCTGGAGTGCTGCGATTCATGGGGTTGCAAAGAGTCGCACATGACTGAGTGACTGAACCGAACTGAAACAAATGGGAATTAAGCTTAAAAGCTTTTGAACAGCAAAGAAAACCATAAACAGAAAAAAAGACAATTTATGGAATGTTGGAAATGGAAATATCTCCTGCCATATTAATAAGAAATGTCACAGCCATCAGTGATTTCTGGCCTCCAAATGTGAATGAGAGCTCCCCAAACTGCTGCCACTCCTGCATAGTGATTGATGAGGAGCTGGTGGGATGCAAGATTGAAGGTCAACAAGGGATTTGGATTAGCCCCCAGATAGCTGAGGTGCATATGAAAGGAATGAATTCAGTGAACCCAGAGGCTTGCATCCCCTGGAGAAGGAAACAGCAACCCACTCCAGTACTCTTGCCTGGGAAGTCCCAGGGACAGAGGAGCCTTGTGGGCTACAGTCCACGTGGTCGCAAGAGTCAGACATGGCTTAGAGACTAAACCACCACATACATAGAATGCTAAAGTCCTTAACTTGACACATGATCTTTGATATTCCAACTGCCTGCTCCCTTTGTTGCAAACTTGTATTTAGCCTGACTTCCCCCTGCCTAGACACTGGGTGGGGCTCAGTTGGAAGATACAGGGAGAATTCCCACACAGTTGAAAGATCCTGGGAGGGTGAGGGAGTTGGTTAAGGACACCCAGGTGTCCATTGGAACATATCAAGAAAATACCTACCTGTGGAAAGGCATGGGTGGGGGCAGTTTTTACAGAGAAATATCCCGGGCTTGGTTGAAAAGCACAGAGGTGGCTCCATTGTAGACAGACATAAGGAACGGAGCTCAACAAGTACCTAGTTAACTGGAGAAATTAAATCTCTCCCTAAACGTTGAGGGCCTCTTTAATGCATATGTAGTTAAAAGTTAAAAGCTGGCTTGGTAAAATCTTAAGCAAAGCCTTCTAGGGAGCAGCTCAGATTTCTCTGTGTCTTTGAGATGTAATCACAATAAACTGTGGAAAATTCTGAAAGAGATGGGAATACCAGACCACCTGACCTGCCTCTTGAGAAATTTGTATGCAGGTCAGGAAGCAACAGTTAGAACTGGACATGGAACAACAGACTGGTTCCAAATAGGAAAAGGAGTACGTCAAGGCTGTATATTGTCACCCTGCTTATTTAACTTATATGCAGAGTACATCATGAGAAACGCTGGACTGGAATAAACACAAGCTGGAATCAAGATTTCCAGGAGAAATATCAGTAACCTCAGATATGCAGATGACACCACCCTTATGGCAGAAAGTGAAGAGGAACTAAAAAGCCTCTTGAGGAAAGTGAAAGAGGAGAGTGAAAAAGTTGGCTTAAAGCTCAACATTCAGAAAACGAAGATCATGGCATCCGGTCCCATCACTTCATGGGAAATAGATGGGGAAACAGTGCAAACAGTGTCAGACTTTATTTTTCTGGGCTCCAAAATCACTATAGATTGTGACTGCAGCCATGAAATTAAAAGACACTTACTCCTTGGAAGGAAAGTTATAACCAACCTAGATAGCATATTCAAAAGCAGAGACATTACTTGGCCAACAAAGGTTCGTCTAGTCAAGGCTATGGTTTCTCCTGTGGTCATGTATGGATATGAGAGTTGGACTGTGGAGAAGGCTGAGCGCCAAAGAATTGATGCTTTTGAACTGTGGTGTTGGAGAAGACTCTTGAGAGTCCCTTGGACTGCAAGGAGATCCAACCATTCTGGAGTCCATTCTGAAGGAGATCAGCCCTGGGATTTCTTTGGAAGGAATGATGCTAAAGCTGAAACCCCAGTACTTTGGCCACCTCATGCGAAGAGTTGACTCATTGGAAAAGACTCTGATGCTGGGAGGGATTGGGGGCAGGAGGAGAAGGGGACCACAGAGGATGAGATGGCTGGATGGCATCACTGACTCGATGGACGTGAATCTGAGTGAACTCCAGGAGTTGGTGATGGACAAGGAGGCCTGGCGTGCTGTGATTCATGGGGTTGCAAAGAGTCGGACACGACTGAGTGACTGATCTGATCTGATCTGATCTTGAGATGTAAATGTCCTTATCTGATCTTCCTAGGTTTTTCTATTGTGTGTGTGTTTGTTTATATTATAGGAATACCCTGGTGGCTCAGAGGGTAAAGAGCCCGCAATGCAGGAGAACCAGGTTCCATCCCTGGGTTGGGATGATTCCCTGGAGAAGGAAATGGCAACCCACTCCATTATTCTTGTCTGGAAAATCCCATGGATGGAGAAGCCTGGCAGGCTACAGTCCATGGGGTTGCAAAGAGTCGAACATGACTTAAGTAACTTCACTTCACTTTTGTTTACCTTAGGCCTATAAGAGGTCTTTTTGCATTCTTAATTGGTGGCCAAACGATGGATCCTTTTAAAATTAGAGAAACCAGCAAATTATTAAATCTAGAGCAATTTCATTGTAAACAACTGTTTTGTTGGTACCTATAAAACAAAAGTTAAGTTCTTAAGAACTTTTTTTGAATGAGAAAAACTGGTTTAGGAAGCTTCATTGAGGCCTTCTCAATGGGCATTACAGATGCTAATAAGAGCAATTGAGAATATCAACAAAAAACTTGGAGAAAAAAAAAGGTCTAGCTATTATTTCAATGAGGTAAAAAATTTTTTTTCTTTTAAAAACAGGAGTTACCACAAATGAATTTAAAAAAATTCTTTGGATGGTTATTTAGAATGGGACAAATAAAATAGACATTTGTGTGATTAAAACAAGATTTTATAGTACTGCCCTATCTAAAGTTGGCTTCCCTGGTGGCTCAGACTGTAAAGAAATGTCTGCCGATACAGGAGACCCAGGTTCGATCCTTGGGTCAGAAAGATCCCTGGAGAAGGAAATGACAACCCACTCCAGTATTCTTGCCTGGAGAATTCCATGGACAGAGGAGCCTGGCAGGCTATAGTCCATGGGGTCACAAAGAGTCAGACATTACTGAGTGACTAACACTTTCACTTTTACATCTATCTGGGTGCAAATGTTAAAGTCCATTCAACTAGGTGGAAATGGAGATGTAACAGACCAAACTTGGGAGGACAGCTCACTTAGGTGAAACTTATATCCTTAAATGTATATATTGGAAAAGAGGAAAGAAAACAGAGAGTTGGGCAACAGGTATATGAAAAAGTGCTCAACATCACTAATCATCAAGGAAATGAAAATCTAAGCCACAGAGAGATATTACCTCTCAGCTGTCAGAATTGCTATTATAAAAAAAGACAAGAAATAACAACTGTTGGCAAGGACATAGAAAAAATACTTGGAAACAATGTGACCAAAAGGGATTAATTTCTAAAATATACAAACAGCCCATATAGCTCAATAGCAAAAAAAAAAAAAAAAAAGAAAAAAAAATTAAGAAAAAGGATAGAAGACCTAAATAGACATTTTTCCAAAGAAGAGATACATATGGCCAACAGGCCCATGAAAAGATGCTCAACATCACTAATTATTAGAGAAATGCAAAGTAAAATTACAATGAGGTATCACCTCACACCAGTCAGAATGGCCATCACCCAAAATTCTACAAATAAATGACGGAGGGGGTGTAGGAAAAAGTGAACCCTCCTACACTGTTAGTGGGAATGTAAATTGGTGCAGCCACTGTAGAGAACATTTTGGAGGTTTTTTCAAAAAATAAAAATAGAATTATAATAAATAGAAACTTGAAGTGGTCCATTTTCAAGACAAAGTAACTAGCTATGAGTGGAAAAATTACTAGCAGCTAAACTTGCAAATATGACAAAGTTGAGGCCTGGACTCTTTAGATAAAGATGAGGCCTGGACTCCAGATAAAGTTAGGATTGGAGGACGGAGATCAGACTGGATCCTAAAGAGATAAGACTCCACCCATTGCCTGTGCCCTGGCTGTAAACTTGCCTAACGACTTGTGGATGTGACACAGTTCATGCACTTGCTGCTGCTCAGTCACTTCAGTCGTGTCTGACTGTGTGCGAGTCCATGGACTGCAGCCCGCCAGGCTCCTCTGTCCATGTTATTCTCCAGGCAAGAATACTGGAGTGGGTTGCCATTTTCTTCTCCAGTTCATGCACCTGGAGGGTCCCCAAGTAAACAGGATGTTGGGGGAAGTGATAAACTAGCAAGAAAGTCTTTGTTGAAATATGCAGATGTAACTTGGGAAGGGAGAAAGAAAGATACCCTATAGGGAAATAATGAACTTAGGTGATGGCCAGGAAGATTGTACACCCCATAGTATTCAGCCAATAAGGAACCTACATGTTAGGGAATAAATTGCTTGTTGTAACCGCCCTGGCTGTGTCTGCCCACCAGACACCCAATCTTGCAAGACTGTCATTAAAAGTCACGCTTTTGCTGTGCTTCGTGTCTCCGAGTCCACCCATTGGCAAAACCGAAACATGCTGGTGAGCATGTTTCTCACAGAATTACCACATGATTCTGAAATCTCACTCCTGGGCACATATCCAGAAAAGATGAAAACTCTAATTTGAAAAGACACATGCACCCCAATGTTCATAGCAGCACTATTTATAAAAGCCAAGACATGGAAGCAATTTAAATATCTATTGACAAATGAATGAGTAGAGAAAATGTGGTGTGTAAACACACACACACATACAAATGGAGTATTATTCATCAATATAAAAGAATGGCATAATGCCATTTGCAGCAACATGGGTGGACCTAGAAATTATCATACTGATTGAAGTAAGTCAGACAAATATATGATATCACTTATATGTGGAATCTTTAAAAATGATACAAACGAACTTATTTATAAAACAGAAATAGGCTCACAGACATAGAAAACAAACTTAGGATTACCAAAAGGGAAGTTCAGTTCAGCCACTTGGTCATGTCAGACTCTTTGTGATCCCATTGACTGAAGCACACCAGGCTTCCCTGTCCATCACCAACTCCTGGAGCTTTCTCAAACTATGTCCATCGAGTCAGTGATACCATCCAACCATCTCACCCTCTGTCATCCCCTTTTTCTCCTGCCTTCAATCTTTCCCAGCATCAGGGTCTTTTCTAATGAGTCAGATCTTCGCATCAGGTGGCCAAAGTATTGGAGCTTCAGTTTCAGCATCAGTCCTTCCAATGAATAGTCAGGACTGATTTCCCTTAGGACTGACTGGTTTGACGTCCTTGCAGTCCAAGGGACAGCAAGTCTACACCACAGTTCAAAAGCATCAATTCTTCAGCCCTCACCTTTAGGGGGAGGGATAAACATACACACAACTATATATAAAATTGATAACCAACAAGGACCTACTGTATAGTGTGGTGACCCAAGGACAAAAGAGCAGATAAAACCAAGGAGGGTCTTGGGATGCAGGAATGGAAAAACCAGACCCTTATCATCTTTTCCTCCCCCATGTTATAACTATTAATGTATTTTAGGTTCTCCTGTCTCCCCTCCTACCACGTAGGGAGAAGTATATTTGCCTTACTCTTCCCTCCCCCCATCCAGTATATGTGCCTTATCCAGTCAGCAAATGACCCACAAGACCCCTATCCCACTCCTTGTACACTGGGCATAAAAGTGTACTAAGGACCCCTGTTGAATGTCGGTTCTCCCTTGAGCTGGCCCACTGTTCTAACAGTGTCTCCCACTCTAATAAACTTTACTTCCCTCTCATTCTGTCTATTGTCTGGAAATTCTTTTCCAACCAGTGCCCGGACCACGACATTTTTGGTGGCCCATACAGGGACTTGGGGTCTCTTACCCACCTCCTCGCTTCTCCTTTTTCATAAGGGCCCTCTGTGAACAGGCAAGTGCTGTGGAAGCAACTGAGAAATTCTAGCCAGGGTTACCTTCTGGTGTGTTCCAAAGGGTACTCACTGCTCACTGTGCCCCTGTAGCTGCTGCCCAAATGAGTGAGGGTCTCTCTTTTGTTTTCTTTCCAACTGAGGATTAGGCCAACCAATATTGTGTGGGCATGGGTCAGGCACTTAAAAGCCACTGTGTGAGGATAAAGGGGACACGGAATGGATCAGGCCACAGGGGCATCCGCCCCCAGCAAGACAACTTCCGTGCACCGTATCAGGCACATAGTGGTTGAAGCAAGACAGAGACCATTGCCTCCTGGCCACCACCTCCCCGATAGGATTGTAAGGTGGATTCCTCAGCCTTCTTCCCTGTCACTTTCACTTCTTTCCTTTTCGATCCGGATTGATTTACAGGAGCCTAGGTGTTGTCTCTGAGCCATCCCAAGGGTGCCTTCCACATTTCAGGGAATCACCAGTGAGTCACCCGGTTGCTCCCAGAAATCTCTTTCTTTTCCCGGGTCACATGGTGCCCTAGCTGCACGGTTCTCAGAGGTCACCTCTCACTGTCAGACACAATTGGGGATGATCAGTCTTTTTTGTGCCATTAGTCACATGGAGAGATTCCTGGGACAAAAGGGACACATTTCTGTCAGCCAGTGACTCTCAGTACCCCCATTCTATGGCAGATAGGCTAAGATTGGGTTCTAGTACATCCCAGGAGCCTCTCCCAGACTCACTCCTTGGCTATATTCTCAGAAACTGGAAAAATTTGACCCTGCAGAAGGCCTGGACACAATACAAACTGCGGGACTCAAAAAAATGGCCTCTGAATGGCACACTAGCTTTTGCCAAAATCAGGGAAAGGACTAAGAATTTCCTTACATTCAGTCCTTCATGGCCCTCAGTCAGAATCCAGATTTGAGGGACTCATGCTGCATGTGTCTTTCTGTTGCCTCCCTATCTCCTGTACCCCTCTGTCTCCCTCCATCAGATTTCCTAGACAACCCCTACTTGACCTTTCATATCCATATGATCTCTAGGAAAGGATTCTGGGGTTCCTTTTGGTTCAGGTCTTTCTCCTATATTCAAAAACCTGAAGGATCAAGAACTCTCCTCTAAGCTTATCTCTCCAGTAAGGAGGGAACCAAGTTTCCCCCACTCCTGAACATCCTAAAGAATTTCTTTCTAACTACTCCTGTTTCTCAGGGTGGGGAATGACCGACCAAGCTTCCCCAACTCCTGCAACTTTCCTTAACCCTTCATATTCTTCTGATGGGACAAAGACCTCACTTCCCACCAGACGGACAATCCAAGATTTTTATCAGCTGACCTGCCTCTGATATCAGAGTCAATTTGAGCACTATTTGGTTTATAATTTAGGTATAAAACTATGACTACAGAAAGGAAAGATGACTTTTTGACACAGGATGGCCATGGTATTCTTTAGACTCTGGAGAAAACTGGTTAAAATGAATTTTTTTTCCCCATTGGAAACTTCAAAACCTGTTCTTTTTGCATATGCAATTAAAAACAACTAGCTTGTTAAAAAGCCTGCCTAAGGAAAAGCTTGAAGTTAACCCTTTCCATGTCCCTGAAATACATAGCCCACTTTGCCTGAGACCTTAGCCTTGGGCAAATTAGAACTTAAAAAAAAAAGTGGGGGGCGTGTCAAAGAGACATTTTAAATATCAAGCGGAAAATGATGAGATCTCTGTCTGTCCGGATTTATGTATGTCTCAGTGTGTGTCTTTTGGTTTTTTTTTTTAAATACTATTGCTTAAATTGTACATGAGTTCTAATTTAATTGGCCTAAAGAAAAGTACAATTGCACTCATCTCACACAGTAGTTAAGTAATGCTCAAAATTCTCCAAGCCAGGCTTCAACAGTACATGAACCGTGAACTTCCAGATGTTCAAGCTGGATTTAGAAAAGGCAGAGGAACTAGAGATCAAATTGCAAACATCTACTGTATCATCAAAAAAGCAAGAGAGTTCCAGAAAAACATTTACTTCTGCTTTATTGACTATACCAAAGCCTTTGACTATGTGGATCACAACAAACTGTGGAAAATTCTTCAAGAGATAGGAATACCAGATCACCTGACCTGCCTCTTGAGAAATCTGCATGCAGGTCAGGAAGCAACAGTTAAAACTGGACATGGAACAACAGACTGGTTCCAATTAGGGAAAAGAGTATGTCAAGGCTGTATATTGCCACCCTGCTTATTTAACTTATATGCAGAATACATGATGAGAAATGCTGGGCTGGATGAAACACAAGCTGGAATCAAGACTGCTGGCAGAAAAACCAGTAACCTCAGATATGCAGATGACACCACCCTTATAGCAGAAAGCAAAGAACTAAAGAGCCTCTTGATGAAAGTGAAAGAGGAGAGTGAAAAAGCTATCTTAAAACTCAACATTCAGAAAACTAAGATCATGGCATATGGTCCCATCACGTCATGGCAAATAGATGGGGAAACAATGGAAACAGTGACAGAGTTTTTTTTTTTTTTTTTTTTGCTCCAAAATCACTGCACATGGTGATTGCAGCCATGAAATTAAAAGACGCTTGCTCCTTGGGAGAAAAGTTATGACCAACCTAGACAGAACATTAAAAAGCAGAGACATTACTTTGCCAACAAAGGTTAGTCTAGTCAAGGCTATGGTTTTTCCAGTAGTCATGTATGGATGTGCGAGTTGGACTATAAAGAAAGCTGAGTGCCAAAGAATTGATGCTTTTGAACTGTGGTGTTGGAAAAGACTCTTGAGATTCCCTTGGACTGCAAGGAGGACCAACCAGTCCATCCTAATGGAAATCAGTCCTGAATATTCATTGGAAGGACTGATGTTGAAGCTGAAACTCCAATACTTTGGCCACCTGATGTGAAGAACTGACTCATTTGAAAAGACCCTGATGCTGGTAAGATTGAAGGCGGGAGGAGAAGGGGACAATAGAGGTTGAGATGGTTGGATGGCATCACTGGCTCAATGGACATGAGTTTGGGTAAACTCCATGAGTTGGTGATGGACAGGGAGGCCTGGCGTTCTGCAGTCCATGGGGTCACAAAGAGTCAGACACAACTGAGTGACTGAATTGAACTGAAGTGAAAGAAAAGTAAACACTTACAAATCAGACAATTCTAAATACAAGAGAAATTAACCTAAATGAATATTAGATTCATGTGAACTGGAAAATATTCAATATTTAATATCTAGCATTAATGTTTGTTTGCTAATCTAATATAGACTAAGAGTCATTAGCATTAAGCATATTTTCATTGTGCCTAGATTTATTGTAGTTAAATATTGTTAATCTGTTACAAGTTTGTCAGCAAGGAAAGTACCTCGAGTGAAGAAACTTAAAAAAAAATATTAATGAGATATGAGCTTTTATATAAACTCTAGTAAGAGAAATTATACTTTAGAAATGCCTGTCTAAAATAGTCTCTCCAGATTTTGGTAACCTGAATTACTAGGGTTGTGCTAAACTAAGTGACAGAAGTTTATTGAATAGTTAGGTCATTTCCAAATAAAATAAGATTCTGAAACATTCATTACTGAATACTAACTTCCTCTTACAGAGAAACTAGAGATTTTGGACTATTAATGAATAATGTTTGATGCCATCCTGAGATGTTCTCTAGAATTTTTTTTAAGAAATTATCACTGGTATTTATGTTCACCCATCTATAGAATGCTAATAGTTCTTGGTTGCTTAAGGAAACTATGATGTGTGTTTTCAGTAAAGAATGTATGAAGAATGAAATTACATTTTATGAAGGGAAAAGGAAGTAGGTATGACTTACAGGTAGCTGTTTAAGGATGGGAGAACAAATGGGTACAGAAAGTGATAAGAAGTTTTTATGGAAAGTGGTCCCTAAGGGAAGAGTTTTGTGCATAAATACAAGTTTTCTTGAGATGTTGAACTGCCTTTGATAATGGATTTTAAGTTTCTTTACCTCTGAAGTGATCTTTGAAATCTTTGTTACTTTGGCTTAAGTGAATATATTGTTTCACAGTGATCTATATGATTCTATCTGACTGTTATAAACTCTTTTGATATTTATTGACAAAACTTCCTAAATAACTTGAATTCTAGCTGACTCTGGGATGCTTGCTTCATAGGGCCCCTGAGATATTCCAAAGGGCTATTAAACTACCTGAGTTCATTTGACATATTAAATTACTTGGGTAGTATTGTTGGAGGAGTGATGAATCTTCTCAGGTTATATTGTGTGGTTGATGTTACTTATATAGATATCCTAGAAATTACCAAAAAATAAGCCCTCGCTGTTAGACTTTTGCTATTCTGATGTCCTTAAAACATGGCAACAGTCTACTCCTAAATCAGGGAATTAAAAATGGGTGAACAATAGCTGAAAATCAAAGAGTCAGAGCTATGGAAAATCCAAGACGGACGCTTGAATTTTCCTGGCTCCCTGACAAACCTCATTTTTATTTGATGGGTTAAAGCCTTCCCTGGCTACAGGGTTAATGCTCTCATAATGAAAAAATCATGTTTCACTGAATATTAAGTTTTGTTAATTGTTAAACTAAGTTTCTAGTTTCGTTAATTAAGGTCTAATGTTTACTAAGACTCACTTCTGAGATAGTTCCTTGATGTTATGTTATACTGCTAAAAGATTTAATTAAGTTATTAAAAAGGACACTCTAAGTTTGTTTCTAAAGTTTATCTCAGTAGCCAATCTTCAGATAAAGATCAGATACTCCATGATATACAACCAGGAGATTAACACCAGGCTATAGTCATTTAGGCTGCAGTCCATGGGGTCACTAAGAGTCGGACACAACTGAGTGACTTCACTTTCACTCTTCACTTTCATGCATTGGAGAAGGAAATGCCAACCCACTCCAGTGTTCTTGCCTTGAGAATCCCAGGGACGGGGGAGCCTGGTGGGCTGCCATCTATGGGGTTGCACAGAGTCAGACGTGACTGAAGCGACTTAGCAGCAGCAGCAGCAGCAGCAGCAGCATAGTCATTTAACAAATGAAGTCAGATGACCTGGGGTATACTGGGCTCTACCTAATGAAAGTTCTTGACTTACAGTTCTTACTTATGACCTTACTAATAACTGCTAGCTATAGCTATATTATTTTCTATGTCACTTGTTTAAGAAGATTGTTTCTTACATTACCAAATGTGGGACTGAGCCTGTGATAAAATGCTGATATGCAGTTCCATATGAGATCAATGATTGTAATAATATAACTCTAGATATGGGAAGAAGCAACAGGAGGGAATATTTTCCTGGACCAAGAAGCTAGTAAGAGAAGTATGGTCCAGAGACTTTTGCTACTCACAAGGCCTGGTCCGATAACAACACACTGAGTGGCCTATCAATGCAATCTTCCCTAGACCTGGAAATGAGCCTTCCCAGCACCACAGGACACAGTGGCCATGAAATGCCCCCAAAACATGGCCAAATATGTGGCTATGATGGGACCCTGCTGACTGGAAGTTGGCACTTGCCAGCTGCCTCTACAAAGATTACATCACCACTGCAATCTGCTGACCTTCAACACCCCCTGAAAGGAGTTCAGGATGGAGATCAGAAATAAGGCACTCCGTGCTCTGGGAAAAACCCAGAAGAACTGGCCTTCAGATAGTCAGATGCTTTCAGGTAAAGATTTTATGAGCCCAAATTCTTGCATCTTCTCATAGTTAGAGAAACACTAACATCATGAACCAGTGTCTGATCCTGGTTCTCCTGGCTAGCCCCTGAGCAGCTTTTCTACTTCTATTCATCTTTGGGCCACGTACCTTTAACTTTCTTGTTAAGTTTGTTTCTTCTAGAATACAACAAATCTCCAAGAGGTAGTATGACAGGAATATTCCCTGACCAACACCTAGACAATGCTGAAACAAATCACCTTATCATTCCATGGACTCTCATCTCCCTCCGTAAATGCACCCTGACAGAGAGCAGGCAAAGGGAACCCAGAGCCCCACGATGCCCCTGTACAGCCTGAAGAAGCCAGAGTGTCCATCGTCCCTTTTCCCCTGACACTGGGTTCCCAAATGCCTGGGAAGGGAAATAGGTAGATAGTTAGACATAAGCAGGGTATCAAAAGGGGCCAAAGAAATGGCCTTAAAAATAAAGAGAGAGAGGAATGTGGTGACCCAAGGATGAATGAGCAGATAAAACCAAGGAGGGTCTTGGAATGCAGGAATGGAAAAACCAGACTGTTATCGTCCTTCCCTCCCCCATGTTAAAACTATTAAAGGATTTCAGGTTCTCCTGAGCAGTATAACTTGTCTCCCCTCCTACTACATAGGGAAAAGATATTTGCCTTACTCTTCCCCACCCCCACACCCAGTATATGTGCCTCATCCAATCAGCAAATGATCCACAAGACCCCTATCCCACTCCTTGTACCCTGGGCATAAAAGTGTACTAAGGACCCCTGTTGAATGTCAGTTCTCCCTTGAGTTAGACACTGTTCTAACAGCATCTCCCACTCTAATAAACTTTACTTCCCTCTTATTTTGGCTATTTTCTGGAAATTCTTTTCCAACCTGTGCCCGGACCATGACATATAGCACTTTTTGCTACAGTTATTATCTTGTAATAATCTATAATTGAAAAGAATAGGAAAAAGGGTGTGTGTGTGTGTGTGTATATATATATATATATATATACACACCACCTTGCTACACCTGAAACTAACACAGCAATGTAAATCAACTATACTTCAATTAAGAAATGGAAAATGAAAAAATTAAAAGAAAAAATATTTGAGATGATTGCTAATCACAAAAAACAGACATCTCAAATTAATGATTTAAGTGCTTTTCTATGTATTAAAAAGTGTAAGAGTCTAGGCTTATTGGAATTATCCTATAGATATGCAAGTTAACTATCTAGGGTCAGCATCCTGTGCTCTGATTGTTTTCTGTTTTTCCTGCCACCCTGAAATTCCCCTCATGGCACACCATGCAGTGGCTGATGACTTGATGACAGCAACATTCATTGTTTATTGGAAAGGCAGACAACATTCTTTGTCCACAGAGCCTCCTTTTGGTCATAAACTCAACCTATATTTGGAAGCCAATTCATGACCAGTTTGTCTCATAGCACTAGGAAGGCTCATTCCTAGATTAGATAAGGGTTTCATTGATAGGCCACTCAATGTGCTATTTTTTGGATTAGGCCCTGTTGATAATCCCAAATACTCTGGTTCATCTGTTTTACTAGTCTATCATAATAGATTCAGGAAATGTTTTCCCTTATTACTTCTTTTCATGTCTAGACTTGCACTACTACAATATTTTCTCCATGAAGTTATATATATGATCGACAGGCTCAAGATGTTTAGCCATTACCAGTTTTATCAGAGGCCTTGTCAACACATTGGGTAATGTAAGAAACAAGAATCTTCTAAAATACACAAGATATACTAATTTCACTAGTAACATTAATAAGATCATAGTGCAGCAGAGAGAGACACAAAACAATTTGGAAACAACAATGAGAGAACAAATTGAAACAATAATTAGTATAACTAGTTGTAATTGGGTCACAAGTCCAGAGGCAAGCTAGCTGGAGAAGCCAAATTCTGGAGGGCTCAGGGAGAGAGAAAAAGATAAATCTTCATTTACAAATATGTATCTTATCAACTCGTTGTAGATTATGGTTAATGTAAGAGGAAGGGTTTTCGAGAAGGCAAAGCTTAAAAGCCTGTAAATATTTCAGAAAAAGTCATAAAATTATAAATCATATTTTTCAGTTCATTCAGTCCCATGTAAATAATTCCTGTTGATCTGAATGAAGTTATCAACTTTTCCATTACAGTTTTGTAATTTCTTACCTCATTCAGTGATATAATCTAAAAGTCATCAGAAGTTTATATTTGGAGAACAAGGTGGCAGAGGAGTAGGTGGACATAGAGTACATCTCTCTCCACAGATACATCAGGAATACCCCTTCAGACACAGAAGTGCATGCAGAACACCAGTTGAGAGCAGACAGGAGTATCTGACCAGTGGAAAAGAATATATGCTGCTGCCGCTGCTAAGTCACTTCAGTCGTGTCCTAAGTCACTTCAGTCGTGTCCAACTCTGTGTGACCCCATAGACGGCAGCCCATCAGGCTCTGCCATCCCTGGGATTCTCCAGGCAAGAACACTGGAGTGGGTTGCCATTGCCTTCTCCAATGCATGAAAGTGAAAAGTGAAAGTGAAGTTGTTCAGTCGTGTCCAACCCTCAGTGACCCCACAGACTGCAGCCTTCCAGGCTCCTCCGTCCATGGGATTTTCCAGGCAAGAGTACTGGAGTGGGGTGCCATTGCCTTCTCCAGGAAAAGAATATATAGACCCACACAAAACTCGGTAGGACGAAGGAACTAGGGAGATAAACAGGAATGTTAGTAGGACTGGACCTGCCCCAGGCAGGTGGGGGAACTGAAGCAGGGGTCTGATCCCCACATGGGGCAATTGTCTGTGTCAGAGGAGAAACATTTAAGGCTGAGAGTGAAGCAGCTGATCTGTGGCAGCCTAAATGGAATGAGAATCAGACAGTCCGTGCTGTGACCATGCAGACCCAGGATGGCACAGTGGCTAGAAGCTGGAGTTTAGGGATTGTGGAGTAATCTCCATGCGAGGGTTGCTGTTGACTGCAGAGAGACCGATCAAGGGGATGTGAGGGAGGAGACTGTGGTGGGAAATGCCTGTGGAGGAAAGCTGGGCAGCCATGGAAGCAAGGCCATAGGCTGAGTCACACATAGGGGATGTGACTCAACATCATAGCCTCTCTCCCCCAACACGCCAGCATCAGCAGCATCTGCAGCTGAACAATAGAGAGGTTGGCCCATCAAACACCTGATGCACTGAAGTACAGAGTAGGATCTCTTCCAGGGTGCTCCTTTAAGTGCCTGATGTGCCAATCTACAGAGTATGACCCCAGTGGGGGCAGGGAGGCCTCTATGTGCCTAATTAAAAGAAATGAGGACAATCTCAGAGACCTCCAGGACAATGTTAAACACCCCAACATTCAAATCATAGGAGTCCCAGAAGAAGAAGACAAAAAGAAAGACCATGAGAAAATACTTGAGGAGATAATAGTTGAAAACTTCCCTAAAATGGGGAAGGAAATAATCACCCAAGTCCAAGAAACCCTAGAGTCCCAAACAGGATAAACCCAAGGCAAAACACCCCAAGACACATATTAATCAAATTAATAAAGATCAAACACAAAGAACAAATATTAAAAGCAGCAAGGGAAAAACAACAAATAACACACAAGGGGATTCCCATAAGGATAACAGCTGATCTTTCAATAGAAACACTTCAGGCCAGGAGGGAATGGAAGGACATACTTAAAGTGATGAAAGAAAATAACCTACAGCCCAAATTACTGTACAAAGCAAGGATCTCATTCAAATATGAAGGAGAAATCAAAAGCTTTACAGACAAGCAAAAGCTCAAAGAATTCAGCACCACCAAAGCAGCTCTCCAAAAATTGCTAAAGGATCTTCCCTAGACAGGAAACACTAAAAGGGTGTATAAACTCAAACCCAAAAAAATAAAGTAAATGGCAACGGGATTATACTTGTCAATAATTACCTTAAACATAAATGGTTTGAATGCCTCAACCAAAAGACAAAGACTGCCTGAATGGATACAAAAATAAGACCCTTATTTATGTTGTCTACAAGAGGCCCACATCAAAACAGGGGACACATACAGACTGAAAGTGAAGGGCTGGAAAAAGGTATTCCATACAAATAGAGACCAAAAGAAAGCAGAAGTAGCAATACTCATATCTGATAAAATAGACTTTAAAACAAAGGCCATGAAAAGAGACAAAGAAGGACACTACATAATGATCAAAGGATCAATCAAAGAAAAAGATATAACAATTATAAATATATATGCACCCAACATAGGAGCACCACAATATGTAAGACAAATACTAATAAGTATGAAAGGGGAAATTAACAATAACACAATAATAGTGGGAGACTTTAATATCCCACTCACACCTATGGATAGATCAACTAAAGAGAAAATTAACAAGGAATCACAAACTTTAAATGATACAATAGACCAGTTAGACCTAATTGATATCTATAGGACATTTCACCCCAAAACAATGAATTTCACCTTTTTCTCAAGTGTACACGGAACCTTCTCCAGGATAGTTCACATCCTGGGCCATAAAGCTAGCCTTGGTAAATTAAAAAAATTGAAATCATTCCAAGCATCTTTTCTGACCACAATGCAGTAAGATTAGATGTCAATTACAGGAGAAAAACTATTAGAAATTCCAACATATGGAGGCTGAACAACACGCTGCTGAATAACCAACAAATCACAGAAGAAATCAAAAAAGAAATCAAAATATGCATAGAAACGAATGAAAATGAAAACACAATAACCCAAAACCTATGGGACACTGTGAAAGCAGTGCTAAGGGGAAGCTTCATAGCAATACAGGCATACCTCAAGAAACAAGAAAAAAGTCAAATAAATAACCTAACTCTACACCTAAAGCAACTAGAAAAGGAAGAAATGAAGAACCCCAGGGTTAGGAGAAGGAAAGAAATCTTAAAAATTAGGGCAGAAATAAATTCAAAAGAAACAAAAGAGACCATAGCAAAAATCAACAAAGCCAAAAGATTGTTCTTTGAGAGGATAAATAAAACTGACAAAGCATTAGCCAGACTCATCAAGAAACAAAGGGAGAAAAATCAAATCAATAAAATTAGAAATGAAAATGGAGAGATCACAACAGACAACACAGAAATACAAAGGATCATAAGAGACTACTATCAGCAATTATATGCCAATAAAATGGACAACTTGGAAGACATGGACAAATTCTTAGCAAAGTACAACTTTCCAAAACTGAACCCGGAATAAACAGAAAATCTTAACAGACCCATCACAAGCATGGAAATTGAAACTGTAATCAGAAATCTTCCAGCAAACAAAAGCCCAGGTCCAGATGGCTTCACACCTGAATTCTACCAAAAATTTAGAGAAGAGCTAACACCTATCCTGCTCAAACTCTTCCAGAAAATTGCAGAGGAAGATAAACTTCCAAACTCATTCTATGAGGCCACCATCACCCTAATACCAAAACTTGACAAAGATGCCACACAAAAAAGAAAACTACAGGCCAATATCACTAATGAATATAGATACAAAAATCCTTAACAAAATTCTAGCAATCAGAATCCAACAACAAATTAAAAAGATCATGCACCATGACCAAGTGGGCTTTATCCCAGGAATGCAAGGATTCTTCAATATCTGCAAATCAATCAATGTGATATACCACATTAACAAATTGAAAAATAAAAGCCAAATGATTATCTCAATAGATGCAGAGAAAGCCTTTGACGAAATTCAACATCCATTTATGATAAAAAATCCTCCAGAAAGCAGGAATAGATGGAACATACCTCAACATAATAAAAGCTATGTATGACAAACCCACAGCAAACATTATCCTCAATGGTGAAAAATTGAAAGCATTTCCCCTAAAGTCAGGAACAAGACAAGGGTGCCCATGCTCACCACTACTATTCAGCATAGTTTTGGAAGTTTTGGCCACAGCAATCAGAGCAGAAAAAGAAATAAAAGGAATCCGAATTGGAAAAGAAGTAGTAAAACTCTCACTGTTTGCAGATGACATGATCCTCTACGTAGAAAACCCTAAAGACCACCAGAAAATTACTAGAGCTAATCAATGAATATAGTAAAGGTGCAGGATATAAAATCAACAGACAGAAATCCTTGCATTCCTATACACTAATAATGAGAAAATAGAAAGAGAAATTAAGGAAACAATTCCATTCACCATTGCAACGAAAAGAATAAAATACTTAGGAATATATCTACCTAAAGAAACTAAAGATCTATATATAGAAAACTATAAAACACTGGTGAAAGAAATCAAAGAGGACACTAACAGATGGAGAAATATACCATGTTCATGGATTGGAAGAATCAATTTAGTGAAAATGAGTATACTACCCAAAGCAATCAGTAGATTCAGTGCAATCCCTATCAAGCTACCAACGGTATTTTTCACAGAGCTAGAACAAATAATTTCACAATTTGTATGGAAGTACAAAAAACCTCGAATAGCCAAAGCAATCTTGAGAAAGAAGAATGGAACTGGAGGAATCAACCTGCCTGACTTCAGGCTGTACTTCAAAGCCAGTCATCAAGACAGTATGGTACTGCCACAAAGGCAGAACTATAGATCAATGGAACAAAATAGAAAGCCCAGAGATAAATCCACGCACCTATGGACCCCTTATTTTTGACAAAGGAGGCAAGAATATACAATGGATTATAGAAAATCTCTTTAACAAGTGGTGATGGGAAAACTGATCAACCACTTGTAAAAGAATGAAACTAGAACACTTTCGGAGAAGGCGCTGGCACCCCACTCCAGTACTCTTGCCTGGAAAATCCCATGGACAGAGGAGTCTAGTAGGCTGCAGTCCATGGGGTCGCTAAGAGTCGTGTCACTTTCCCTTTTCCCTTTCATGCATTGGAGAAGGAAATGGCAACCCACTCCAGTGTTCTTGCCTGGAGAATCCCAGGGACAGGGGAGCCTGGTGGGCTGCCGTCTGTGGCGTCGCACAGAGTCGGACACAACTGAAGCGACTTAGCAGCAGCAGTAGTAGAACACTTTCTAACACCATACACAAAAATAAACTCAAAATGGATTAAAGATCTAAATGTAAGACCAGGAACTATAAAACTCCTAGAGGAGAACATAGGCAAAACACTCTCTGACATACATCATAGCAGGATCCTCTATGACCCACCTCCCAGAATATTGGAAATAAAAGCAAAAATAAACAAATGGGACCTAATTAAAATTAAAAGCTTCTGCACAACAAAGGAAACTATAAGCAAGGTGAAAAGACAGCCTTCAGATTGGGAGAAAATAATAGCAAATGAAGCAACTGACAAAGAACTAATCTCAAAAATATATAAGCAACTCCTGCAGCTCAATTCCAAAAAAAATAAACGACCCAATCAAAAAATGGGACAAAGAACTAAACAGACATTTCTCCAAAGAAGACATTAAGATGGCTAACAAACACATGAAAAGATGCTCAACATCACTCATTATCAGAGAAATGCAAATCAAAATCACAATGAGGTACCATTTCACGCCAGTCAGAATGGCTGCTATCCAAAAGTCTACAAGCAATAAATGCTGGAGAGGGTGTGGAGAAAAGAGAACCCTCTTACACTGTTAGTGTGAATGCAAACTAGTACAGCCACTATGGAGAACAGGGTGCAGATTCCTTAAAAAACTGGAAATAGAACTGCCATATGACCCAGTAATCCCACTACTGGGCATACACAACGAGGAAATCAGAATTGAAAGAGACACGTGTACCCCAATATACATTGCAGCACTGTTTATAATAGCCAGGACATAGAAGCAACCTAGATGTCCATCAGCAGACGAATGGATAAGAAAGCTGTGGTACATATACAGAATGGAGTATTACTCAGCCATTAAAAAGAATACATTTGAATCAGTTCTAATGAGGTGAATGAAACTGGAGCCTATTATACAGAGTGAAGTAAGCCAGAAAGAAAAAAACCAATACAGTATATCTATGCATATATATGGAATTTAGAAAGAGGGTAATGATAACCCTGTATGCGAGACAGCAAAAGAGACACAGATGTATAGAACAGTCTTTTGGACTCTATGGGAGAGGGAGAGGGTGGGATGATTTGGGAGAATGGCATTGAAACAGGTATAATATCATATATGAATCAAATCGCCAGTCCAGGTTCGATGCATGATACAGGATGCTTGGGGCTGGTGCACTAGGATGACCCAGAGGGATGGTACAGGGAGGTAGGTGGGAGGGGGGTTCAGGATGGGGAACACATGTATACCTGTGGCAGATTCATGTTGATGTATGGCAAAACCAATACAATATTGTAAAGTAATTAACCTCCAAATAAAATAAATAAATTTATATTAAAAAATTTGAAACATGTTAAAAAGACTAATAGAATTTTGCCAAGAAGATGCACTGGTCATAGCAAACACCCTCTTCCAACAACACAAGAGAAGACTCTACACATGGACATCACCAGATGGTCAACACTGAAATCAGATTGATTATATTCTTTGCAGCCAAAGATGGAGAAGCTCTATACAGTCAACAAAAACAAGACCAGGAGATGACTGCGGCTCAGATCATGAACTCCTTATTGCAAAATACAGACTTAAATTGAAGAAAGTAGGAAAACCACTAGACCATTCAGGTATGACCTAAATCAAATCCCTTACAGTGGAAGTGAGAAATAGATTTAAGGGACTAGATCTGATAGATAGAGTGCCTGATGAACTATGGATGGAGGTTCGTGACATTGTACAGGAGACAGGGATCAAGACCATCCCCATGGAGAAGAAATGCAAAAAAGCAAAATGGCTGTCTGAGGAGGCCTTACAAATAGCTGTGAAAAGAAGAGAAGTGAAAAGCAAAGGAGAAAAGGAAAGATATAAGAATGTGAATGCAGAGTTCCAAAGAATAGAAAGAAGACATAAGAAAGCCTTCCTCAGTGATCAATGCAAAGAAATAGAGGAAAACAACAGAATGGGAAAGACTAGAAATCTCTTCAAGAAAATTAGAGATACCAAGGGAATATTTCATGCAAAGATGGGCTCGAGAAAGGACAGAAATGGTATGGACCTAACAGAAGCAGAAGATATTAAGAAGAGGTGGCAAGAATAAACAGATTAGATCAGATCAGTCACTCAGTTGTGTCCGACTCTTTGTGACCTCATGAATCGCAGCACGCCAGGCCTCCCTGTCCATCACCAACTCCCGGAGTTCACTCAGACTCACGTCCATCGAGTCAGTGATGCCATCCAGCCATCTCATCCTCTGTCGTCCCCATTCTCCTCCTGCCCCCAATCCCTCCCAGCATCAGAGTCTTTTCCAATGAGTCAACTCTTCGCATGAGGTGGCCAAAGTACTGGAGTTTCAACACAGAAGAACTGTACAAAAAAGATCTTCATGACCAAGATAATCACAATGGTGTGATCACTGACCTAGAGCCAGACATCCTGGAATGTGAAGTCAAGTGAGCCTTAGAAAGCATCACTACGAACAAAGCTAGTGGAGGTGATGCCATTCCAATTAAGCTATTTCAAATCCTGAAAGATGATGCTGTGAAAGTGCTGCACTCAATATGACAGCAAATTTGGAAAACTCAACAGTGGCCACAGGACTGGAGAAGGTCAGTTTTCATGCCAATCCCAAAGAAAGGCAATGCCAAAGAATGCTCGAACTACCGCACAATTGCACTCATCTCACACGCTAGTAAAGTAATGCTCAAAATTCTCCAAGCCAGGCTTCAGCAATACGTGAACCGTGAACTTCCAGATGTCCAAGCTGGTTTTAGGAAAGGCAGAGGAACCAGAGATCAAATTGCCAACATCCGCTGAATCATGGAAAAAGCAAGAGAGTTCCAGAAAAAAAAAATCTATTTCTGCTTTATTGACTATGCCAAACCCTTTGACTGTGTGGATCACTATAAACTGTGGAAAATTCTGAAAGAGATAGGAAACCATACCACCTGACCTGCCTCTTGAGAAACCTATATGCAGGTCAGGAAGCAACAGTTAGAACTGGACATGGAACAACAGACTGGTTCCAAATAGGAAAAGGAGTACGTCAAGGCTGTATATTGTCACCCTGCTTATTTAACTTATATGCAGAGTACATCATGAGAAACGCTCGGCTGGAAGAAGCACAAGCTGGAATCAAGATTTCCAGGAGAAATATCAGTAACCTCAGATATGTAGATGATACCACCCTTATGGCAGAAAGTGAAGAGGAACTAAAAAGCCTCTTGAGGAAAGTGAAAGTGGAGAGTGAAAATGTTGGCTTAAAGCTCAACATTAAGAAAACGAAGATCATGGCATCTGGTCCCATCACTTCATGGGAAATAGATGGGGAAACAGTGGAAACAGTGTCAGACTTTATTTTTTAGGGCTCCAAAATCACTGCAGATGGTGATTGCAGCCATGAAATTAAAAGACGCTTACTCCCTGGAAGGAAAGTTATGACCAACCTAGATAGCATATTCAAAAGCAGAGACATTACTTTGCCAACAAAGGTCCATCTAGTCAAGGCTATGGTTTTTCCAGTGGTCATGTATGGATGTGAGAGTTGGACTGTGAAGAAGGCTGAGCGCCAAAGAATTGATGGTTTTGAACTGTGGTGTTGGAGAAGACTCTTGAGAGTCCCTTGGACTGCAAGGAGATCCAACTAGTCCATTCTGAAGGAGATCAGCCCTGGGATTTCTTTGGAAGGACTGATGCTAAAGCTGAAACTCCAGTAGATTGGCCACCTCATGCGAAGAGTTGACTCATTGGAAAAGACTGTGATGGTGGGAGGGATTGGGGGCAGGAGGAGAAGGGGACGACAGAGGATGAGATGGCTGGATGGCATCACTGACTCGATGGACGTGAGTCTGAGTGAACTCCGGGAGTTGGTGATGGACAGGGAGGCCTGGCGTGCTGCAATTCATGGGGTTGCAAACAGTCGGACATGACTGAGCAACTGAACTGAACTGAATATTAACTTAAAATTGAATATGTTTCTTAACACCTGAACTTGAAGTTCATTTGCATTAGTTTCTGTTACATTTAGAAATACTGAATCTGTAAGAATGTACCTTTAGGTCTATTAGAGTTCTTTTATAAATTTAATTTTGATACTATCCAAAAGTAAATATATATCATGTATCATGTGCTGAGTCATAGCCTGTACATTTATTTCTCTGACTGGCTAAACTCTAACCTGTACTTTGCTGTGATTGGCTGACTCCTAGCTTGTTCCTTGCTCTGATTGGCTGAGTTCAAGCCTTTACTTTGCCCTTAGTGGCTGAGTCCTGTCCTGTATTTTCCTCTGATTGGCTAACTCCCATCAGGTAGTTTGCTCTGATTGGCTCCCTCCTAGCCAGTTCCTTATACTGATTGGCTGAACTCTAGCCTGTACATTTCTCTGATTGGCTGACTCCTAACTTGTCCTTACCTCTGATTGGCTGAGCTCAAGCCTGTACTTTGCCATGACTGGCTGAGTCCTAACCTGAACATTTCTCTAACTGGCTGAACTCTAGCCAGTCTTTTGCTCTGACTTCTGCTGCTGCTAAGTCACTTCAGTCGTGTCCGACTCTGTGTGACCCCGTGGACGGCAGCCTACCAGGCTCCGCCATCCCTGGGATTCTCCAGGCAAGAATACTGGAGTGGGTTGCCATTTTCCTTCTCCAGTGCATGAAAGTGAAAAGTGAAAGTGAAGTCGCTCAGTCGTGTCCGCCTCTTAGCGACCCCATGGACTGCAGCCTACCAGCTCCTCCATCCATGGGATTTGCTAGGCAAGGTTACTGGAGTGGGGTGCCATTGCCTTCTCCGTTTGCTCTGACAGGCTCGGACTCAGCCAATAAGAGTAAAGAACAGGTTAGGAGTCAGCCAGTCAGAGCAAACTGGCTCTGACTGGCAGTTTGCTCTGACTGGCTGACTCCTAACCTGTTCTTTACTCTTATTGGCTGAGTACGAGCCTGTACTTTGCCCTGATTGGCTGAGTCCTAGCATGTACATTTCTCTGATTGGCTAAACCCTAGCCTGTACTTTGCTTTGATTGGCTGACTCCTAGCCACTACATTGTTCTGATTGGCTGAGGTCTAACCAACACTTTGCTTTGATTGGCTGACTCCTAACCTGTCCTTGGCTCTGATTGGCCTAGTCGGAGCCTGTACTTTGCCATGATTGGCTGAGTCCTAACCTGAGTATTTCTGATTGGCTGAACTCTAGCCTGTCTTTTTCCCTGATTGGCTGGCTAATGGCACGTACATTGCTCTGATTGGTTGGCTCCTAGCCAGGACATTGTTCTGATTGGCTGACTGTAGGCTCTAGTTTGCCCTTTTTCAGTTCAGTTCAGTTCAGTCGCTCAGTCATGTCCGACTCTTTGCGACCCCATGAATCGCAGCACGCCAGGTCTTCCTGTCCATCACCAACTCCCAGAGTTCACTCAGACTCACGTCCATCGAGTCAGTGATGCCATCCAGCCATCTCATCCTCTGTCGTCCCCTTCTCCTCCTGCCCCCAATCCCTCCCAGCATCAGAGTCTTCCAATGAGTCAACTCTTCACATGAGGTGGCCTGACTCCTAACTTGTATATTGCTCTGATTGGCTGATCCTTAGCCTGTGCATTGCTCTGATTTTCTGACTCCTATCCTGTACTTTGCGCTGAGTGGCTAAGTCCTCTCTGGTAGTTTTTTCTCATTGGCTGAGTCCTGGCCTTGCCTTGCACTGATTGGCTGACTTGAAATTGCTCTCTGCTCTGATTGTCTGACTTGAGCCTCTACATTGGTCTGAGTTACTGACTCCTAGTCTAAACCTTGCTCTGATTGGCTGTCTTGAGCCTGTACTTTGCCCTGATTGGCTGGCTCATAGCCCCTATTTTGCTTGATTGGCTAACTCCTTGCCTGTACATTGCTCTGGTTGGCTGGCTCCTAGTCTGCACTTTGCACTGATTGGCTCACTCAAAGCTTGCATGCTGTCCTGATTGGTTAAGTCAGGCTTTATATTGGTCTGGTTTGCTGGCTTATAATCAGTAATTTTCTTTGACTGGCTGACTCCTACCCGGTTGCTTGCTCTGATTGGCTGATTCCTTGCCTTTATTTTGTCCTGATTGGCTGATTTTAGCCTGTGCATTTCTCTGATTGGCTGATTTCTAGCATGTACTTTGCTCTGATTGGCTAACTCCTATCTGTTAATTTTCTCTGATTGGCAGATTCCTGAACTGTATTTGCTCTGATTGGCTAACTCTTAGCATGCACGTTGCTCTAATTGGCATTCTCCAAGTCTGTACTTCGCACTGATTGGCTGACATGAAACTGGTATTCGGCTCCGATTTTCTGACTCCATCCTTTGCTTTGGTCTATTTGCTGGCAATGGCATCCCACTCCAGTACTCTTGCCTGGAAAATCCCATGGATGGAGGAGCCTGGTGGGCTTCAGTCCATGGGGTCACTAAGAGGCGGACATGACTGAGCGACTTCACTTTCACTTTTCACTTTAATGCATTGGAGAAGGAAATGGCAACCCACTCCAGTGTTCTTGCCTGGAGAATCCCAGGGATGGAGGAGCCTGGTGGGCTGCTGTCTATGGGGTTGCACATAGTCGGACACGACTGAAGTGACTTAGCAGTAGCAGTAGCAGACTGTACCTCGGAGAAGGCAATGACACCCCACTCCAGTACTCTTGCCTGGAAAATCCCATGGACGGAGGAGCCTGGTAGGCTGCAGTCCATGGGGCCGCTAAGATTCAGATATGACTGAGTGCCTTCACTTTCACTTTTCACTTTCACTCATTGGAGAAGGAAATGGCAACCCACTCCAGTGTTCTTGCCTGGAGAATCCCAGGGACGGGGAGCCTGGTGGGCTGCCGTCTATGGGGTCGCACAGAGTTGGACACGACTGGAGCAACTTAGCAGCAGCAGCAGCAGCAGCAGCCTGTATGTTGTTCTGATTGGCTGACTCCTAGACTGTAGCTTACTCTGATTGGCTCGTTCTAGCCTTTACTTTGTCTTGATTGGCTGACTCCTAGCCCGGCTTTCTGATTGGCTGACTCAAAGCTTGTTGGGGGGCTGAACTGATTAAGTCTAGCCTTTATATTGGTAGGATTTGCTGTCCCTCTACCCAGTTGTGCACTCTGATTGGCTGACTCCTGGCCTGTACTTTGCTCTTATTGGTTGACTCCTAGCCTGTACCTTGCTCTGATTGGCTAACTCTAGCCTGTAGTTTGCCCTGATTAGCAGACTTATAGCCTGTATATTGCTCTGATTAGCTGATTCCTAGCCTGTACTTTGCTCTGATGGTCTAACTCCTTTCCAGTAGTTTGCTCTGATTGGCTGGCTCATGGCCTGTATTTTTCCCTGATTGACTGATTCCTAGCCCCTACTTTGCTCTGACTGGCTGGCTCTTGGCCTATACGTTGCTGTGATTGGCTGACTCCAGGCCTATACTTTGTTCTGATTGGCTAATTCCTAGCCTGTACATTACTCTGATTGGCTAACTCCTTGCCTGCACTTTGCACTGATTGGCTGACTTGAATCTTGCACTCTGCTCTGATTGTCTGACTCTAGCTTGTGCATTGGTCTGATTTGCTGACTCCTAGACTGTACCTTCCGAGAAGGCAATGGCACCCTACTCCAGTAGTCTTGCCTGGAAAACCCCATGGATGGAGGAGCCTGGTAGGCTGCAGTTCATGGGGTCGACAAGAGTCAGACACGATGGAGTGACTACACTTTCTCTTTTCACCTTCATGCACTGGAGAAGGAAATGGCAACCCACTCCAGTGTTCTTGCCTGGAGAATCTCAGGGATGGGGGAGCCTGGTGGGCTGCAGTCTTTGGGTTCACACAGAGTCAGACACGACTGAAGCGACTTAGCAGCAGCAGCAGCAGCAGCAGACTGTACCTTCGGCAATGGCACCCCACTCCAGTACTTTTGCCTGGAAAATCCCTTGGACAGAGGAGCCTGATAGGCTGCAGTCCATGGGATCGTGAAGAGTCGTACACGACTGAGTGACTTCACTTTCACTTTTCACTTTCATGCATTGGAGAAGGAAATGGCAACCCACTCCAGTGTTCTTGCCTGGAGTATATACTGTATGCTGCTGCTGCTGCTGCTGCTAAGTCGCTTCAGTCTTGTCCGACTCTGTGCGACCCCATAGACAGCAGCCCACCAGGCTCCCCCGTCCCTGGGATTCTCCAGGAAGAACACTGGAGTGGGTTGCCATTTCCTTCTCCAATGCATGAAAGTGAAAAGTGATAGTAAAGTCGCTCAGTCATGTCCAACTCTTTGCGACCCCATGGACTACAGCCTACCAGGCTCATGAGATTTTCCAGGCAAGAGTATTGGAGTGGGGTGCCATCGCCTTCTCCGATATACTGTATAGACAGACATAAAAACAAACACAACTAGAATTCTCATATCTTCACTTTAAAATTTGGTCATGAATTACATACTACAGTATAAACTTATTTGCTCAGATGGCTAAGGCCTTTTACTATTTGTAGAAAAGACATTTAATATTTGTATTTGTTCTTGATTAATTAATAAGGAGGCTGTGAATTAGATTTTGGGTGAGGGAGACTTTCCAGCAGTTTGAATTTATAAAGGCCTTATTTTTCCTTTTTTCTTTGGTTTCAGGTTTTACTTGATTGATCTAATTAGACTCAGTCTCAGGTCATTATGGGCCATGTTTCCATTTCTGACTTGTACACCTTTGCAAGACAAAGACATGTTAGTTGCTCAGTTGTGTCCGACTCTTTGCAACCCCAGGCTCCTCTGTCCATGGAATTCCCCAGGAAAGAATACTGGAGTGGGTACCCATTCCCTTCCCATGGGATCTTCCTGACTCAGGATAGAACCTGGATCTCCCCATTGCAGGCAGATTCTTTACTGTCTGAGCCACCAGGGAAGCTCAAGCCAAAGATAATTTTTTTTAATTCCCCAAAGAACTGGTCTGCCATCTAAATTATATTAAAAGATTGATTTACCCAAGTACATTCCCTTTAATTTGCTTATTATTGTCCTCTAAATATTAGCTCCCCATTTTTAGTTTATATGTTGTGGGCCCAGGTAACCTTATTGGGATTTTTTTGTGTATTTTAATGATATTGTCTGAGAGGAAGATTTATATGCCCTGTCTTAAATTATTAGGCAGGGAAGCATTCGCCAGTGAAATAATGTCTATTCCACAGTATACTTAGGTACCAACAAAATAGCTGTTTATATGATAGCTGACTAAATTTTACTATAGAAGTTTCTAAAATTTAATGGATCCATGATCTGACCTTGGACAAGTAGTATCTTAATAGTGACTCAAACCAAAATACACAAGAGGAGTTCCCACAAGATAGTGTAAAGGATTTACAGTCTTCACAAAATCCAGAAAGTTACTTCAAAAATTCGTTTAAGAAAGAGAAGACCTTCACTGTACAGACAAATGCAAAGAAGGTTAGAATGACAAAGGCCTCTGAGAGCTGGCACAGACAGACAAAAAGACTGCTTGGAATCTCAGTCTATTTGACTGGCTGCAAAATGTACACTGTATGTGTCCCCTTCAGATAGCAAGACCATGCTCTTAAAATCCTAAAATTTCTATGGAACCAAAAAAAAAATCCCCTTTCCAAAGCTATCTGGAGATAAAAGGACAAAGCTGGAGATATCAGGCTCACAAACTTTAGACTATAACATAAAGCTACAGTAATCAAAACATATGGTACCTGCACAAAAACTGATCCACAGATCAATGAAACAGTACAGATACCCCAGAAACAAACCCACACACTCATGGTCAATTAATCCACAACAAAAGATGGAAGAATATACAACGAGGAAAGGACAATCCCTTCAATAAGTGGTACTGAGAAAACTAGACAGCTACACATATAAGAATGGAATTAGAAAAATTCCTCACCCCATACAGAAAAATACAAGATGGATTAAAGACTTAAATGTAGGACAAGATACCACAAAACTCCTAGGGGAAAACATAGGCAAAACACTCTTTGACATAAATTGAAGCAATATTTTTTTGGATCCATCTCCCTAAGGTAAAAAAAAAAGCAAAAATAAATAAATGAGATCCAATTAAAGTTAAAATCTTTTGCACAACAAAAGAAAACCATAAAGAAATAAAAAAGACAACATACTCAATGGGTGAAAATATTTACAAACAATATGACTGATAAAGGATTAAAATTCTACATGTATAAACAGCTCATACAACTCAACATAAAAAAAAAATTAAAAAGTAAGCAGAAGAACTGCATAGACATTTTTCCAAAAAGGAAGTGCAGGTGGCCAACAGGCAGATGCAAAGATGCTCAGCATCATAAATCATCAGGGAAATGCAAATCAAAACCACAGTGAGATGTCACCTGTCAAAATGGTTATCATCCAAAAGTCTACAAATAACACCTGTTGGCAAGGATGTGGAGAAAAAGAAACTCTTGTACATTGGTTGGAATGTAAACTAGTGAAACCACTGTGGAAAACAGTATGGAGGTTTCTCAAAAAAAAACTAAAACTACCATATGACTCATGACTCAGTGCATATATATATATATATATATATATATACACACACACACATACATACATACATTCCTGGGTATATATCTGAAAAAAACAAAACCACTATTTCAAAAAGATACATGCACCCCAATATTCATAGGAATATTATTTACAATTTCCAAGACACGGAAACAACCTGCATCCATCAACAGATAATTAATAAAGTTGTTTTATATATACACAAGGAATACTACTCAGCCATAAAAAGAAAGAAATTAGGTCATTTTCAGCAACATGGATGGACCTAGAGACTATATCATACTAAGTGAAGTATGTCAGAGAAGGACAAATACCATATGAAATCATTTACATGTGAGATCTAAAATATGACACAAATGAAGTTAAGAAACATAAATAGACACACGAACATAGAAAACAAACTTAAGGTTACCAAAGGAGAAAGGGGTGAAGGAGGAATAAATTAGGAGTTTGGGATTAGCAGGGCTTCCCTAGTGGCTCAGATGATGAAGAATCTTCCTGCAATGCAGAAGGCCTGGGTTTGATCCCTGGGTTAGGAAAATTTCCTACAGAAGGGAATGGCTATCCACTCCATTATTCTTGCCTGATGAAATCCATGGACAGAGGAGCCTGGCATGCTACAGTTCATAGGGTCACAGAGTCGGACACAACTGAGCAATTAACACACAGAGATATCAACTACTATGTATAAAATAGATAGACAAGGAGTTCCTATATAGCACTGGGAAATATATCCTGTAAAAGAATCTGCCTGCTAATGCAGGAGACACAAAAGATGTGGGTTCAATCCATGGATTGGGAAGATCCCCTGGAGGAGGAAATGGCAACCCACCCTAGTATTCTTGCCTGGGAGAATCCCATGGACAGAGGAGCCTGGCGGGTTACAGTTCATGAGGTCTCAAAGAGCTGGACATGACTGAGCAACTGAGCACACATGCATGCACATATATATGTATAACTGAAGCACTTTTCTGTACACCAGAAAGAAACACACCATTGTAAATCAAACATACTTTAACTTTTAAAAAATTATATATTTTCCATTTGCATAAAAATAGAGGAAAGCAACAGAAGGGAAAGACTAGAGATCTCTTTAGTAAAATTGGAACTATCAAGGGGATGTTTCACCCAAAGATGGGCATAATAAAGGACAGAAACAGTGGAGACCTAGTAGACGCAGAAGAGATCAAGAAGAGATGGAAAGAATACATGGAAGAACTGTACAAAAGATCTCAGTTAACAGGATAACTGCAATGGTGTAGTCAGTCACCCAGGGCCAGACATTCTGGACTGTGAAGTCATGTGGGCCTTAGAAAGCACTGCTGTCAATAAAGCTAGTGGATATGTTGGAATTCTAGCAGAGCTATTCAAAACTTTAAAGGATGATGCTATAAAAGTGTTGCACTAAGTATGTCAGCAAATCTGGAAGACCCACCAGAGGCCACAGGACTGGAAAAGGTCAATCCTCATCCTAATTCCCAAGAAGAGCAGTACTAAAGATTGTTCAAGCCATCGGGCAATTGCACTCATCTCCCATGCTAGTAAGGTCATGCTTAAAATCTTGCATGCTAGGCTTCAGCATTATGTGAACAAAGAACTTTCAGATGTCCAAGCTGGATTTAGAAAAGGCAGAGGAACCAGAGATCAAATTTCCAACATTCACTGGATCATAGAGAAAGCAAGGGAATTCCAGAAAAACATCTACCTCTGTTTCATCGACTATGCTAAAGCCTTTGACAGTGTGTATCATAACAAACTGTGAAAAGCTCTTAAAGAGATGGGAATACCAGACTATCTTGCCTGTCTCCTGATAAACCTGTATGCAAGTCAAGAAGCAATGGTTATGAACCTGTATGGAACAGTTCCTGTTGGAACTGGAAGCAACAGTTCCAACCCTGTATGGAACAAACTGATTGGTTCAAGATTAATAAAGGAGTACGACAGGGCTATCTACTGTCACCCTGTTTAGTTAACCTATATGATAGCATATCATGAGAAATGGCTGGCTGGATGAGTTACAAGCTGGAGTCAAGATAGGCAGGAGAAACAACAACAACCTCAGATAGGCAGATGATACCACTCTAATGGCAGAAAGTGAAGGGGAACTAAAGAGCCTCTTGATGAGGGTGAAAGAGGAGAGTGAAAGATCTGCCTTAAAACTAAATATTAAAAAAAAAAAACTAAGATCATGGCATCTGGCCCCGTTACTTCATGGCAAATAGAAGGGGAAAAGGTGGAACTAGTGACAAATTTCCTCTTCTTAGACTCTAAAATCACTGCAGATGGTGACTGAAGCCACCAAATCAGAAGACGACTGCTTCTTGGCAAGAAAGCTATGACAAACCTAAACAGTCTGTTGAAAAGCAGAGACATTACTCTGCCAACAAAAGTCTGTATAGGCAAGGCTATGGTCTTTGCAGTAGTCATGTGAGATTGGGAGAGCTGGACCATAAAGAAGGCAGAGCACCAAATAATTAATGCCTTCAAACTGTGGTATTGTAAAAGACTCTTGAGAGTCCACTGGACTGCAAGGAGATCAAACCAGTCAATCTTAAGGGAAATCAACCCTGCATACTCATTGGGAGGACTGATGCTGTAGCTGAAGCTCCAGTATTTTGGTCACCTGATATGAACATTTGACTCATTGGAAAAGTCTCTGATGCTGGAAAAGATTTAGGGAAGAAGGAGCAAAGGGCTTCAGAGGATGAGATGGCTGGATGGCATCACTGATGCAATGGACATGAACTTGGGCTAACTTCGGGAGATGGTAAGGGACAGAGAGACCTGGTGTGCTGCAGTCCATGGGGTCGCAAACAGTCAGACACGACTGGGCAACAGAACAACATTTGCAGTAACTAAATAAAATAAATCAAAGAAAAATACTGTATGATATCACTTATATGTGTAACCTAAATAATACAACAAACTAGTGAATATAACATAAAAGAAGCAAAGAGATTAGAGAAACTAACTAGTGATTACCGGTGGGGGGAGGGGCAATACAGGGGTGGGGGAGTGGGAGGTACAAACTACTGGGTATAAGATAGGCTCAAAGATGTATTGTACAACACCGGGAATATAGCCAATATTTTGCAGTAACTGTAAATGGAAAGAAACTTAAAAAAATTGTATATATATTTGCCATATGACCCAGACATTTCACTATTAGGTATTTACCCAAGAGAAAAGAAAGCATGTCTATACAAAAAATTGTAAATAAATGTTCAGAGTTCTTTTTTTAATTGGAAGATAACTGATTTACAACTTTGTGTTAGTTTCTGCTGTACAGCAAT